>NW_006399752.1:20196887-20216749 GCF_000299155.1 Elephantulus edwardii
TGTGTGTATATATATCTCCTTAAGGTTCTAATAGATTTCAGAAATCCCCACATCAGAATAATATTTGACAGAACTGGCAGCCTTACTTAATTATAGAGATGGAGACCTAATCTGCCTCATCAGCTCTCTGTCTTACATTTATCTCAGTTCTGAGGTTCCATGACCATCCACAGCTGCCTGTCTTATTGTGCCTGCCTTAGGCAGAGGTCACACAAATGATGATAGAACTGTCAAGAGCGATGCCCCATCAGGGTCACAGTCCTGTGGTAATAGCTGACCTGCTGCAGTAGTTACAGGAGAGGAAAGGGAAAGGTGTCAGGAGAGGAGGTGGATGCCAAAGAGGGCCTTAAAGAGTTTAAAGCCCATTGTATTGGGGCGAGGTGACAGGGAGGAAGGAAATGAAAGGAGCCAAAATAGGTGCTGTGGCTCTTGGAAACCAGCTGATGACTATGCAGAAGACCAGCCTGTGACTATACCGGACGGGCAGCGATAAAACTTGTTTTCACATAGTCCTTAATGCACCTGTGGCACTGTGAGTCCTGACTCAACTGCTAACTGTTCTATGCATCTCTGTCCTGTATATAGTATGATATTTATTTACACAACATCCCAATCACATAACATCTTACTTCGTATTGTGGACATTAAGCAGTGTATATGTGTGTGTATGAAAGTATATAGAGGCATGCCTGTGAAAATTTATTAGACATATTTAAACACTTTGGGACTTAATTACCAGACTTGAATGCTAAGAACATGGGCGGTATTTAGGTCAGTTGGCATAAAAAAGTTAATAATGACGTTCTCTTCTCTATTCTCATTTATTCCATCTAAGATAAAGCAGATCTAAGACAAATGGTCTCATTCTGCTTGGAACAAAGGAGAATGAAGGAAACTAAAGATTCAAGAAAGTAATTAGCCCACAGAACATAGGGCCTCATGAACCTGCTTTAGACCAGAAGTGTTAAATGATGACTGACTACTCCTACTGTCTGTGGTCACCAGGGACATAATAGGAGGTCCTAGTTAGGATGGGAAGACAATATAGAGCAAAACTCAGATTTATTAAAAGGACCTGCGTAAAGCCATTATTTTACAAGTAGATGGATAACCACTAAAGTGCGTATGGGCACCCAAGGTTGGAAGGGTTGGGAGCCGAGTGATGGGGATGGGTAGGGGCGAAACCACAGGGTTGCATAGTTTGATGGACAGAGGAAGGGGGAAAAGCAAATGTGAAGGATCCTGTGGGGTCCTGAAAAGACAGAGTAATAATGGGCAAAGTCCAATGGTGATTAATTTTATAAAAACATAATGCATGGGAATGATTGTATGAAACACAATGTATATGAGCCTTGTAAGCAAACCAATATAAAATAAATTTTAAAACGTTTTAAAAAAAGAATAGAAGGACCAGGATCACTAAGGGGATTGCTCTTTCTATAGAGTCACAGAGTCGCACCAAACTTGATGGTAAGTAATAACCACATCATCTGTTTCCTCCTCTTTGGCTCTTGTTGTTGTATACATTTGAATGATAGTGGTATTAACAGGTCTTCCTTGTATGCGTATGGATATTTCCTGTCACTCACAATATTGTATTTCAAGATGGATCTAGAAATGGCCTCTTTAAACTATGAAAGTGACACCCTTTTTTTTTCTCACCTTTTTATCTCCAGTGTAGTGGATCATGTGATCATCTGATTCAAAACGCCCAATACCAATCCATGTCATTTCGCTAATACCTAATATGTCAATATTTATGCCTTCCAGTTCTTTCCTAACAATGTCTAGTTTTTCTACATTCATGCTTCTCACATTCCACATTCCTTGGAGGATCGGATTTTGAAACTCTGTCTCACATACTTCGGGCACGTGGGCAGAAGAGATGGTGCTTGGAAAAGGAAATCACGCTTTGAAGGGTGGAGGGACAGCACAGGAGAGGAAGACCCTGGAAGAGATGGATTGATACAGTAACTGGGGCAATGGGGGTTGGTTTGTCGGAATTTGTGAGACTGGCTCAGGACAGGGCAAGGTCCAGAGCTGCTGTACAAAGGGTCACTGTGGGCCGCAGGCATCTTGATGGCACATAACAACAATAGCAGCAGCAGCAGCAGCATCCTGCAATATCCTTTTAACCTAGAGCTGAAGACACGTAAATAGGTTGCCTTTCAACCAAATAATATTGGTCTATTAAATACACAAAATCATATAGAACAGAGAGGAACTGGCCCAGAGAATTGCAGCCCTTGTTAGGTAGAGTGTCCCATTTTGTTGAGTTTGACCTGCTGACCTTTCCATTAGCTACTGAACTCTTTGACTGCTTTGCTACCTTGGAAATGTGGAAAATGGGATGGAAATGGGGAGGGTACTACACATAGCAGAGATAGCAACCATTGCTATCGAAAAGTTGGCTAACGGGAAAATAGTTTGTCATATAAAATTTCACCCAAAACACAATTCAAATGTTCAGTAAATAAATAATTTTATGTAGCCAAAATATTTTATAGTTATTTTTGTACTCTAGGAAATCTTTTACTAGTTCACTGATCTCTATTTCTTATACTTAGGTCTGTGATCCATTTTAAATTGTATTGTGTATAATAAAGTGCTGATTAGTGGGTGGTATTATTATGTGCTGTCAAGTTGAAGCCAACTCAGTTTGTTCCTTTAAAAGTTAAAGACTCTTCTCTATCATTACTCTTAAATTTTCACCAGAAATACATTATGTATTTTTAACTTGCAGTCACATTAAGAAGAATGTCAGCTTTCCTGAGGCTTTTGATATTAATACACACACACACACACACACACACACACATACACACACACACACACTCATTAGTTTGGCACAAGTTCAGCTAGAGTAAAGAAAAGGCATTCAGCTACAGTGAAATGCTGTTTCATTGGAAAAAAGTGTATATTAAAGTGACAGATCCTGTGTGAATGGAAGGCATCACTTATGTTTTAGCAAAGTTGAAATGTTAGACAATTTCAAAGTAGAACGTTGAAATGAAAGTAAAATTAAGTAAACAATGAAATTCCTAGTAAATTACCTATTAGTCATAGAAAAATATTTTATTTGAAGTTTCCTTTATAATAGCAATTTTAAAAATAGCTCTTCAAAAAAAATTTTTTCATAGCTTTATTTTTAAGCTTTGTAATACGCAAACAACTCGATGGCACTTAACAACAACAATATACTATTTAAAGGAATTGTTCATAAAATTTTAAAAGTTAGAGAAAAATAGAGTGAACAATTGAAATTAGAAATAAGTTTCCCACTCAGATGTAACTATTCTTCTCATCTTGGTATATGTTATTTCAAACATACAATCTTTGTAATCCTAATAGAAACATACATGTCATTTATTAGACAGTATAAACCTTATATGTCTTAGTAAGTGAAGGTAATAATTGTATAGAATTGTGCTGTTCAAATGTTATTTTGTTTGACTAATTCTTGGTAATAGCATGCATATTTTGTTTTGATTTGATTTTGGGTTTGTTCTGTTCGCTTGTTTTTCCAATTTGAACAGTATTGAGATGAAAGGCCTGGCATGTCTCCTTTGTCTGACGTCTTTGTCTGACTGACTTAAATAACATTGCTCATGTCAATGAATAATACTTTGTTGATTTCTTGTACTTGTTCTTGAGACTGAACATCTAATCTTGATAACTTGGGGTGGTTCAGCATATTCAACCTATTGCAACATTTATAATCTGCAAGTAATCAGAAAGTTGCTACTGTGTATTTTCCAGAGGATTTTGAGGCCTTACATGAGTTTATATCTGTAGAAATAGATGAAACATTCTGCTTAGTATTCTGTCTTTGAAGATTGGGGGTGGGCAATAATCATGTCATTAATTCAGTATATATTTACCAAATGTGTATTTTGTACAGTACCTGTTCAGATGGAAAAGGTTAAACAAAATAGATTTCCTGAGCATGTTATTGTTGTACCATTGAGTCACTTGATACTCATAAAGACCCAATGTACAACAGCTCTGAACCCTTTTCTATCCTCTACCAACCTTATTGTCTCTGACACATCTACCTCTATTACCCCAGACACTGAATCAATCCATCTAATAGAGGGTCTCTTTCTCTTGAGCTGTCCCTCCACTTTCCCAGGTGTGATGTCCCTCTCCAAGGACTGGCCCCCTCCTTGCAATGTTCCCAGAGTAAGTGAGGTGAAGCTTCTTGATTGTGCGTATGTGAAACCTGTATATGGACCAAGAGGCAGTCATCAGCATAGAAAAGGAAACACTGCATGGTTAAAAATCAGAAAGAGTGTATACCAGGGATTTGTCCTCTCTTCATATCTTTTCAATCAATGTGCAGAACAGTTCATCGTGCGGCAAGGCTCTGTGAGGAGGAATGTGGCTTCAAGATAGGAGGAAAACTCATCAACAGCCTGCGTTTTGCAGGTGACACAACCCTGCTCGCTGAAACTGAGGAGGACCTGAAGCACTTGCTGCAGAAGGTCAAGGACTGCAGCCTTCAATAAGGATTGAAGCTCAACATCAAGGAAACAAAGATTCTCACCACTAGGCCGGCCGATTGGCTATGTCATGTGAGGTTGTTAACAGCTTTAGATTGCTGGGCTCCAGAGTCAACAGTCTTGGTACCAGCAGCCAGGAAATCAAAAGACGATCCTGATCATGTAGGGGAACAACAACCCTTAGGTGAAACCTGTTTCTACTTTATAAAATATATAAGAAGCTAAAAGCTTAAAAAGGCATTGTAAGGAGTTTTCCTTACCTCTGAGTCCTTATCTGACTTAAACATACTCACCACTAGTGGGATGGATTACAACTCATAGTAACCCTTCATCCCATTTCTGAAGCTTTAAATCTTAATGGAAGGAGGTTGTCCATCTCTCTGTCAAGAAGTAGCTGGGAAATTCCAACCCCAAAGACGCAGCAGCCTTTTGGTTAGCAGCATAAACTGCTATGGGCTACGCCACCAAAGCTCCTCAGGAAGCAGCCTGTGGCTGCTAGGTGATGCTGAATGACTGTAGCCTAGCAGCTGTGCAAACAGCATCTCCAAACCTTGCCCTGTCCTTCTCCATCTCACAACAGCCACAGGTAAGATGAATTGATTTCTTTTTCTTGGGAAAAATATATATTGTATGTATTATGTAATGCATATTATATATGGGTACTATATTGTTGTTGTTGATTGTTGTTGTGTCGTTGAGTTAAGCATGACTCATAGCAGCCCTATACACAAAAGGCCTGAAGTCTTTCTGTAACTATCGTTGTTTATCAAAGTTCATAGATTTCCAGAGGCATGTTGTTT
The DNA here is from genome assembly GCF_000299155.1 of Elephantulus edwardii. Classification (NCBI taxonomy): domain Eukaryota; kingdom Metazoa; phylum Chordata; class Mammalia; order Macroscelidea; family Macroscelididae; genus Elephantulus; species Elephantulus edwardii. Next base: position 20,202,190 of record NW_006399752.1, read on the forward strand.
AGGAAGTGGATGCCGCTACTGCTTCCAGATATATATAGTGTGTGTGTGTGTGTGTGTGTGTGTGTGTGTGTGTAATGTAAATTCATATCTAGTATATATGTTGTATGTATATAGTATGTGTGTATAGTGTGTGCATATATATATATATATATAGAGAGAGAGAGAGAGAGAGAGAAAGAAGGGTGCAAAACTCTTTCTACACAACTGCATGTTCCTGACCACTAACATCTAAAGGCAAGTTTTCGCTTGTTCGTTATCTAAATGGATTTTAACTACTACCTACTGGCACTTATCTTTTGTTCTCAAAAGTCTGGCAGTTTGAATCCGTCCAAAATAACCTTTATGGAATCTTTCTACTTTGTAATCCATGGAGTAATTGTGAGTCAAAATCAACTTGATAAAAATTAGTTTATTTTATTATAAATGCTGCACTGAGCACCTTCAAGGAGCTTGCTACATACTTCATAGTTTAAAATGCAAAAATTATTTTAGAGATGAGAATTTAGATTGAAGTTCATGTCTTCAGTGGAAACTGAGGAGACAAATTTTCTTGTCCCCACCAGTCCTTTATAGCGTATGAGACTATCCAAAAGGTCTACAGTTTAAATTCACTTGTGACTCCACAGGGGAAGGTTGAGCTTCTCTTCCTTTAAAGATTTACAGCTTTTGAAACCCTGCAGAGGGCCTCTATGAGTAAGAACCCTCTTGACAGCAGTGGAATTCATCATGGCTTCACTGTTCCAATGCAATATATAGCAGCTCACCACCATCTTCCAGTGACCAGAGACCTTACTTTCTGCACAATATCCTTAAGACTTTAGTAAAAAGCATGTTTGAAAGCATAAATGAATATAGAGCCAGATTCCTTCGATATACTTTATATTTATAAATAGAAATTGGAAAAGATTTTTGACAGGCAATATTTATTTCAACTTAATATTCAAAATATGATTTTATACTATTCTGTTTTTCAGTGTTTTGTTCCATAAACACACACACACACACACACAGTCGTTACGTGTCATCAAGTTGACCACAACTCATAGTGACCCTAGACACAATAGCTCTGAACCCTGCTCTATTCTGAGCCAGTCTCACTGCTTCTGACACATTTACCCTCATTACTTCCAGTTACTGTGTCAGTCAGTCTCATGCAGGGTCTTCCTCTCCTGTGCTGTGTCTCCACCCTTCCAAATATGATATCCTCATCCAAAGACTGATCTCTCCTGCCAATATACCCAAAATCCTTGGCTCCGAAGAACAGCTTGGCTTCCCCCTCTCCAGTATAGACCTGTTTGTTCTCTTGGCTGTCTGTAGTATGTTTAGTACTCTTCTCTAGCACCACAACTCAAAGGCATCAATTCACCTTCTGTCCTCTTTTTTCATATTACAGCTCTCTGATGCATAACAGGTAACTGTGAAGATCTTGGCTTGGACCAGTCACATTTTTGTCATCGTTGCTCTTTAGCACTTTGGAGAAGTCCCTGACAGCACATTTTCCTAATTCAGTTAATCTTTTTGATTTCCTGACTGCTGATGCCAAGAATGTTGATTATGGAACCAAGCAAGCTCAAATTTTTAGCAATCTCAATCACTTTTCCATCTGTCATGATGCTGTCACTTGGCCCTGTGATGAGAATCTCCGTTTTCTTAATATTGAGCTTAAATCGATATTGCAGACTATAATCTTTAACACTCCACAGCCAATGCTTCTGACTCTCCTCAGTTTCAGCAAGCGGGGTTGTGTCATCTGCAAAATACAAGTTATGAATCTTCCTCCAATCCTGATGCCACATTCCTCCCCATAAAGTTCAGCCTCTTGAATGATCAGCTCCACTTATAGATTGAAAAAGTATGGAGACATGACACATTTCTGATGCACTCCCTTCCTGACTTTGAATCATGCAGCGTTTTCTTGCTATGTTCTTATGACTGCCGCCTGGTCCAAGTATAGATTTTTACATGAGCACAATCAGGTGTTCTGGGATTTCTATTCTTTTCAAGATTAGCTACAGTTTGTTGTGATCCACACAGCCAAATTCCTTTGCATGACAGCTAGACATTCCTCTGGAATTCTCTCCTTTCAGCAAAGATCCATCTGATATCGACTATGATGTCTCTAGTGCCATAGCCTTTTCTAAACCCAGCTTGCACTTCTGGCAATTTTCTGTCAATGTACTATTCTAGTTGTTTTTTAATAATCTTCAGCAGGATTTTGCTTGTATGTGATATCAGTGATATTGTTCTATAATTACCTCACCTAACCACATGTTCAAAGTATGTGAGATGAAGCTTCGCTATCCTTGCTCTATGGAGGACTCTGGCTTCACCTTCTCCAGGACATACCTGTTGTGTTTTTTTTTCTTTTGGCAGTCTAGGGGATATTCAGCAATCTTCTCCAGCATCATATTTCAAAGGTATCAATTCTTTGTCTGTCATTCCTAGTCATTGTCTAACTCTTACATGTATCGCAAGTAACTGAAAAGGCCATGGCTTAAATCAAGTGCAACTCAGTCCTCAAATTAACATCATTTTTCCTCAATAATTTGGAGAGATCTCTGAGTACAGACTTTCCCAGTGCAATCTGTCTCCTTATCGCCTGACTCCTAGTAAAAAGTGTATTGATTGTGGAGTGAAGTAAGATGAAATCATTAACAGTTTCAAACTTTCTCCATCTTATTACCTATACCTGCACTTAAATGTGGATTAAATCATATAGTTAGGATGAACCTGGACTATCTTAGTACTGAGTTAAGTAAGGATATGAATAGTTATCTTAGGAAATGGGGGGAGAAGGGTAAGAGCAGAGGGGTAAGAATAGGTGAGGGTGGGTAATCATAGTCACACAATTTGATTGGAAAGGATGAGTTAAAAAAATGAGTTCGATCTTGTGTGAAAAACAATGTATATGCACTTTGTAAGTAAATGAGTATAAAATGTAAAAAAAAATATTTTCTCTTAAAATATTCCTATATATACTTGGACCAAGAGGCAGTCATCGGAACAGAGCAAGGAGACACTACATGGTTCAAAATCAAGAAGACGGTCCATCAGGGACGTATTTTGTCCCGATACCTTTTCCATCTGTATGCAGAGCAGATCATTTGAGACACTGGGCTGTATGAGGAGGAAGGTGGCATCAGGATTGGTGGAAGAGTCATCAACAACCTGTGTTATGTGGATGACACAACTCTGCTTGCTGAAACTGAGGAGGACCTGAAGTGCTTGCTACAGACAGTCAAGGACTGCAGCCTCCAATATGGATTGAGGCTCAACATCAGGAAAACAAAGATTCTCACCACTAGGTCAATTGGTGACATCAGTAATGGATGGTGAAGAGATTGAGATAGTTAACAGTTTGTTTGCTTGGTTCCACAATCAACACTCTTGGTAGCAGCAGCCAGGAAATCAGGAGATGAATTACATTGGTAAAGTCAGCTGTGAGGGACCTCTCAAGAGTACTGAAGAGCAACGATGTCAGGCTGGAGACTAAGGTGCACCTGATCCAGACTATAGTCTTCTCAATTACATGCTATGCATCATAGAGTTGGACTGTGAATAGGGATGGTAGAAGGAGAATTGATGCCTTTGAGCTGTGGTGCTGGAGAAGAGTGTTGAATATACCATGGACTGCTAGGAGAACAAACAGGTTTGTCCTGGAGAAGGTGAAGCTGGAGTGCTCCCTGGAGTCAAGGATACTGAAGCTTCATTTTACATAGTCTGGGCTGGTCTTTGGAGAGGGACATCACGTTTGGGAGAGTGGAGGGACGGCACAAGAGGCGAAGATCCTCGATGAGATGGGTCAATTCTGTGAGTGGAGTGGTGGGAATGAGTGTGTTTGAAACGGAGAGTATGACACAGGATAGATCAGCATTTAGGGCTCTTGTACATAGGTTCTCTATGAGTTGCAAATGACTCGATGACACATAACAACAACAACAACAACAGCAACATGTATGTACTAGTATATAAATTAATGTTGAAAAATAATAAAGTGTTACTACAGCCATTTTAATGCATTATTATTGAAATAACATAAATTTCATTATTTTTTGAAATTAATATTAGTGTTAACATTTTCTTTCCAAACTGTTTTTATCTACTTTCCAAAGCAATTCTTTCTAAGTGTGTAGGATACAACTCAACTCATTAGAATTCTGACTTTATCAATCTTAATACTATGTGTTGTTTTAATTTGTTACCATCAAGTCAAGCACAAATCATAGCTATCCTATGAACAAAAGGCCTTAAGCTTTTCTATAACTATTGACGTTTATCATAGGTCATGGAATTTCCAGAAACTTACTGTTTAGGCCTTAAGCTTTTCTATAACTATTGACGTTTATCATAGTTCATGGAATTTCCAGAAACTTACTGTGGATAATTACCTGATAAATTAGAGTAGTAGTAAATATACTCATAGAAGTAAAACTTCTATTTTATTTAAACTAAAACCTAGTAAGAATCCAGTAGATAATATTACCTTTGAAAATTTGAATTCAACTTACATTAGAATTAATTAAAAGGGTGGTGCATAATCCAAATTTTCTTGGATATGTTGCTATCAATATTTTATTACCTATTTAAAATAAAGCAAATCACCTTCACTTATAAATTCCAATTCATCTGCGTTTTAAATTTAAATGCAAATTCTTTCCACCTCTTACCTTTACATAGCGATAAGTCGAAATAGAAATTGCATGTGCTATGCAGTTCTTTGCCCGACTTCAATACCAAAATTAGTTTTTATCACTATTCTCAGAAAACTTATTTTAGCCTTACATCAATGAATCCAATTTCCATTCTGGTTTCTATATTTAATTTTAATACAGTGAAAAATCTTAAGACACTTCTTGTTTTTTAAAAGACAAGATTTTATACCTATTCTAACAGTTCTAAATTTAAATTTCTAAACATTTATAGATGTTTATCTATAAACTTGGAGAAATGACGATAGTTATAGAAAGACTTAAGATCTTTTATCCTAGGATTGCTGTGAGTTGTGATTGATTTAGTGCAGTCAACAACACAACATAGATGTTTAAGAATTATCTTTAATTTTCAATAGATTTCTTTGTGGAGGGAAATATTAAGGACAAATATGGTTTTCATACTTTAAATGTAACATTCCTTGTTGTATCAAAAGAGAAAGAAATACGATTTTGATGGGCAATTGTGCTGCCGTCCCAAAGGTATACGATTTGAGTCCATTAGCTGATCCACAGAGAAAGTGGGGCAGTCTCCCCCCGTGCAACTTACTGCCTCTGAAAACCCACTGGAGGTTCAGCAATGGGTCAGTTCAGATTCAATGTTATGCAATAATAACATAATAGTACATATTATATATCTATAATATATGTGTGTGTGTGTGTGTATGCTTATTTAAAGTACATTCATATCTACTTATCTTTAACTTTGGACTTTTTCAGTATAGACAATAATGGAAGCCTAAGCAACATTATCTTTAATCCTGACTTAGGAGCTTCTGTAAGATGTTCTTGCTGCTCTTACTAGTATAACGACTGTGACTGTTTTCCTGTTACCTTCATCAGCTGTTGTAACACTCATTTTGTGGTGGTCAGAACAAAGGTTTAGAAGTAAGAACTGGAAAGGAACCCAAAGAAATATTCTTATGTTCTATTACTGTAATTCTTAAGTAGCAAGTAGGTATTAAACATATGTGACTTCTCTTGATGATAGTGGCTTCTACCTATATCAGATATAGATAATATTAACCAAATTAATGAATTGGATCCCTAGGTTATATAGTCCTTAATAGTCTTTCATTTAAATTGGGTACACACTTGGAATCTCTCAGGTTTACCTGTATTTATAATAAACCTCTGTATCTGATGGCAAACTTCATTCCTATCTTTTTTATCCCCCTCACTTATGAAAATGTTTTTAGTTTATACTCACATTTGTTGTTTTGCACCTTTGAGCTATGTTCAACTCCTAGCTAAACCTTTAAATGAGCTTTCAGAGGCAGTAAATTGCCTAGAAAGAGATTGTGCATCTTTCTCCCATAGTATCAGCTGATTGATTTGAACCTTGCACCTTTGGGTTGCCAGTGCAACTCCTTACTACCAAGCCTCTAGAGTTCCCTATATAATCACATTGATGGGTAGCAAATCACAGCTATAAAACAGAAATGTACCACTTGATTGTGGGAAAAGTATTATGAACATAATATAATATTACTAAATATTGTAAATATTGTAAAGCCCCAATATTTTTAATAATATTATAATGTAGAATTTTCCCAAGATGTATAATAGTATTGACATTATACACTATAATGTCATGATAAAATTAATTACTCTGAATCTCCCCGATACTATTAATGGTAGCATGTTGGACTGCTAGCCAATGGGTGTATCCAAACCCACTCACCATTCCATAGGACAAAGATGAATACCCTTCCTCCATAAACATTTGGAGCCTTGCAAATCTGGTGAATAGTTACTATGCATCAGACTTTACTAGATAGCAGTAGTTTGATTTTTTTCTTATTCAGACAGCAATTTTGCTATGAATAGTTCCCAAGTGAGCAAAAAGAGAAACAAAATGAGAAATTAAAGTTGGACTCTTAAGAAGAAAGAGAGGTCTGCTAAACATTTTCTAATCAACATAAATTTGAAAAATGTGTTTATGTTGAGAATCTCAGAATTTAAAGCATCTTCTTGAAGGCCGAAAGCAGTGGGAATTACACAGGAACTGTGGGGCCTTAAGTAAGTCAGTTGGTTTTTCTAATTCTAAATGTTACTAGCTGCTAATTCAAAAAGCTAACCACCTGGTGTGTAAGTTCCAACAGCATGGTTAAATTCAGATGTAGTCTCCGAATTGGATGAGTTATGACAAGTACACTTATAATTGTTAGTATATTTGGAAGACTGACTCTTAGGAGGCAGTTATTAGCAAATCTATGCAAAGAAAATGGAAAAAAAATGCCAAGTTATGTATTCTTCAAGCATTTAATCAGGGCAATATCAAAGAGACTGATGGAAAACAATCATACCTTTTTGCAAAAACATTGAATTTAGAAGTTGATACCAGTGATACCGGAACAGCTTATTGATCACAGAGATGGGAAGTAGGCACATCAGAATGTAGTGGGTTTTGAAGGGGAAATAAATCTTCAAATGAAACAGTGGAGGAGAAAAGAGAGAAGCCATCAAAACGTTTATAGTGAAAGATTGTCTGGAGTTCTTTTTTGTTTTTAAACTAAATCAGGAGCTTCAAATACTTGGAAAAATAATGACGCAAATGTTAATTTTTTTTTAAAGTCAGTATCAGATTTGGGAATCAGTTAGTATAATTACAGTGAATTGTATGGAAAACCATAAAGACACTCTTCAATTTTCTGACTAGAAAAATAATTTTTATGCTCAGGGACAATCCAGATGATTTAGAATCTTCCAGAGCTGCTATTATTACAGCAACGAACAAAATACCAGTATCATCCAACTTCTTTCATTGTCAGAATGTGTTTTATGATTTATTTTATGTATGTGTGTGCTAAAATATAAATGTGAGTTTGCATGCAGTATCTTCAACTTCCAAAGATAAATTGCATTGGTGAATTGGCTGTCAAAGTCTTCTTAAAAGTTCTGAAGAGAAAAACAGGTTCATTTGAAGACTGAGATGCACTTGCCTTTCCTTGTATTTTGTAGTATAGGGCAAGGTTTAGAGCTGTTTTCATGGGTTGTTATGAGTTGTATCATTCAGTGACAACAAGAATACACAAAAATAATAAATAATAATAAATCATATGCTTATTAACTGACCAATGCTGATAACTTGAACATACTCATATAAGAGGTTTGCAACACAGAAATTTCCAGCTGTTGTTATGTACTGTCCAGTCAGAACCAACCCATAGCTGACCTTCTAATAGGTTTTCAGAGGCAGTTAATCACATGGGAGGAGATTGCCCATCCTTCTCCCGTGGAGCAGCTCGTGGCCTTGAACTGTGTATATTCAGGGTTGCAGCTCTGCTTTTTGCCACTAAACCACCAGAGCTGCCTTACAAACACATACACCCCCCAAAACAAACAAACAACCCTGGGAGGGGGAACTCCTAATCATTGCCTCTCTATGGAACTAACAAGTATCTTGACTTCTAACCTGATTAATTTTGACTGTTAAGAAGTTTATAGAAATAGACGTTTTGAAATTATCATTGCAGGTTTCTTTCATGTAATACTGTTTTTGTGAGATTCAGACATAGTGTATGAGTTTATTTTTCTAGTATGTCTGGGTGTGATACTATGTTATATAAATATTTGAAGATTCATTTATCCATTTTTTTTAATTGAGTAATCCTTAAGTTGTTTATAGTTTGGGGTCTCATAACAAACAATGTTGTTATGAATAAAATTGGCTTTTTTTTTAATTAAAAAAAAACCCAATGCACCTGCTTCAAGTAATGTTATTTCAGTTGTTTCATATGCATATGAAAGTTGTACAATGAGTAAGGACCACCAAAAAGAACTTTTTTTTTTCCAAAAATTGTGATTTTTACAAAGAATATTGAGCGAAGCATGATCTTCCAGATGGGCAGTCTCCCCCCATGTGACTGCTTCTCATAATTCACTGGAGGGTTGGCTGTGAATAAGCTACAACTCAACAGTACATGACAATAGCATGAACCCCCAGCAGAATAAGCACATCTGTCCTGGAGACCAGACTGCTGCTTTAGAGGCGAGGGTGGTGAAACATCATTTACTTAGGGGGGCAAATACCTGGAAAAGGACATATGCTTGTCAAGGTAGAACATCAGTGTAGCAGGAAAAGGCCCTCAACAAGTTGAATTGACACAGTGACTGTGACAATTAATTTAATGGGGTTATGAAGAAGATCCAGCACTGGTAAGGTTCATCTCTTGTATACAGGGTCACTGTGAATCAGAATCAATAACAAAGATAAATAATTGGATTTATAATGATACTGATAATGAAAGGCAGTAATGAAAGCTAAAAAATGGTGCCTTGCTGACATCAAAACTAACTTCTTTCCCCCTTTTTTAATTATTATTAATTTTAATGAAACTTTGCAGAGACTTTGGATTTCCATTCATTCATTCTTGCACTTTTCTCCCTGCCCAGCTTGTTCATTCTTCTGATAGCATCATTGAAACAGAACTGATAAAAATTCTTTCTGCCAGTAAACTTTTGTTCTTCAAAGTGTAGTCTGTGGATCCTTGGGATTTTTAAGTCAGTGGCAAGAGAAGATTGAGATCAAAACTACTTTTAGTATGCCATTTGCATTTTTCTTTGCACTGTGCTGGTATTTGCAATAACAGTACAAAAACTAGTCTTGAGTAAGGCTTCCTGTCCTTTAGCACAAATCAAGGCAGCGACATCAAACATATAGTCTTCAAACTAGGAACTCACCTTAACAGAAAGAAAAAATAAGAAAGAGAAGACAATTTTACTTATGAATGCTCCTAATAAAGCAGTAAAAAATTAGATTTCTACTGTTGAGTGCTGCCAAAAATTTTTAAGAAGGGAGAGTAGATATAAATTATTGTGTATATTAAAGTGCATACAGTGGGCTTCATTAGGGAAAAACACCCCACATGTATGTTTCTTGAGTTGTAAACTAACCTAACCTCTTTGTTCATGGAATATTTTGTTTGTGTTGACTTGAAAGAAGGATTGTCAGACAAATTATGTTCCTTTACACTTGGTATTTCATAGATATTTTCTAGAGAAAAAAATGTATAAAAGAAAAGTAAACTCATTTCAAGCAACAGTATTTGGTGCCAATGATAAAATTAAAACTCATAAACAAAAGTATAATACTACTATTAATTACACGTTTTGCCAACATGTAATAATTCCCTGATGAGGGTAGGTGGGTAGTGATTTTAATGAAAGTAATTTTTTTTTAAAGCAATTTTTATACTTAATGTTTTAACCTTTGGAAGATCTCTGGAACTCAATATATTCAAAATGACCAGATGTTAAAAAGCATGCTTTATAAAATAACAATTCAAAGTATATTGTAATATAACAGCACGAAAGTTCATTGATGTTAATTTCAAATTCCACATTGGCACTAATCTTTACGAAACCGTTACTTGACTAGTTTTGGTGTCTATCAAAGAGAAATACTTATCAATAAGTAAAAGAGCTGAAGGTACTTCTGTCTTTCCCAGCTACATGTTTGTATCAGGCCCAGTTTAACTTAGATGTATCTAACAAAAAACGTACTGCAACGTTTGTGCAGATGATGTGCAGAAGTATTTATGAGAATCTAGCTGTGCTCTATTAAGCCAGACATTAAAGATATTGTAAAAAAATGTTTAAAAACTCATTTCTCCTTTTTTTTTAAAATTTTCATTTGGAAAAACTTTATAAATGAAATTACCCTTTATGTTAACAGGTAATAGGCTTTTTCAGTGAATAACTTTTAAAAATGTGTAAATCTTAATTTAAAATATGATATCTATAGTAAAAGAAAATAGTCTACACGGACAAAAGATTCTGAGAACCAAAAATTTGGGGTTTGGAGGAGGGACCTATTTTGATCTGATATAAAGTTAAATTGATACTTATGTAGCCACTAGAGGGAGCTTTCATTTTATAGAAATGTGTAGTATGGAGACATTAAGAATTTATGTGAAAAATAAAGGTTGTTGAGTTTTATAATCACAGTCTTTAATATATACACCAACACCTTGTGAGAAACTCCAGCTTTTTGTGTTTTGTTTTTGTATCAATTCTTTAAACCAAATGAAAGAATTCTTTTTCTAAGCTATAAATTACTATGCTTTAGAAGATTATGTTTACATTGAAATAAACACTTAATAAAATAGAAATAATTATTAATATATGATACTGTATAGATAAAAGTCACACATGCTGCTTTCTGTCTGCTTCCTTACAAACGGCAGTAGTTGATGTGGTTCTTTCTTATGCCTGACCTTTGGATAAATGCTAATTGAGTGGAGGTCACTCAAAAATACTTCTGAGATCTTGTGTTTCTCCCAGAGACATTTATATCGGTTACAGGGAAATGATTGTGCATATGGAAGCAATGACTCAGTCCTGAATGATTTATCTCTTCTCTAAGATTCACCGAGAGGCTCAGTGTTACTGCAGTCAGTCATTCCTGTGGTTTTATGAACTCTCCCTCAATGACATCCATTTTTATAATAAAAATTTATTATCTTCATCTTCCTGACAGCTTGGTATAAAGAACCATATTCTAATTCTTAAGAGATGGATGCAAGATCAGTAGTTAGAACAGTTAAACTACTCTTGTAGGTATATAATTAATAATAGCAACATTATTTGTATTTTATAAATAATACCAAACAATTACTATTATGGTAAAACTACTATGAAATACTTTCAAATTAGTAGCTTAAATTCTTTAAGGAATTTGTCCTCCTAGTAAGAAGCAGTATACTAAGGACTAAAGAGAGGAAGTCCTTGTAAGAAAAATATTTTCTTTGAGTACTTTCTATTCGCTGAATAGCTTCTTCGTGTGTTCTTTTCGAAAACAAGTGGCTCTTATCATATTGAGGAAGAAAAGCCTTCTGTAGTCATCTGAAAGCCGTGGTGCCTCTCCATGAACAATAAACAAGCACAGTTTCAATTTTTAAAATAAACAAATATAATTTAAGTCTTAAACTGTTTCAAGCTAAATTTTGTGTATAATTTTGAATGTTCTTGTGCCCACTAAAGTCTACAAGAATCTCATGTTCTAATTCTTGTTCTAAATCAGTGAAGATGGTACTTTGTGGTTGTGTATGTGTGAGTATTTGGAAAATAATTTTAAATATGATGAGGTTATTGGAAATATCCCTAAGTATTCTAAAATACTTTTATGAAGTATTTAAAATCCATTTCTGTTTTTTAAAATCATTCAGACAGTATAGTACTAAAAGTGTTAGCAGAATTAAGTCCAGGCTTGCTGAAACCTGGTTACTCCCCAGTCCAGAGAGTCCATTTAACCTGCCAGATTTCTTCATATATTGAAGAAGGGTAATGCATTTAGAAAGACACTATTGAGTCAGTTTTGGTTTAAACAAATTAAACTTTCTTGAATGATTTAGAGCACTCAATTTCCAGGAGCCAAATCAGTCTTAAGAATTCATCAGAAATAGCTTCAAGATTTTAAGCTATGTAAAACAAACAGGAGATTTTAATGCAGACAAATCCAACTCAGAATAGTTAACAGTTGCTAATTCATATTCAGTGTATAAAATTGTCATCCTTAATTTTAAAAGAGTGAAGGTAATATATTTGAACTATGAATAATGAATATAGAAAATGATTACACAAGAGATAAAGAATTGGGAGACCAAAGATGTCCCCTGAGACTCCTACAGGACTGAACAAGGGAAAGAGATGAGTGAAAAGACCATCTTTTGTTCAGTAATTCCTGGCAAGAATTGATAATTAAAACTGCAAGGGAATTTAAAAAAATGTGGTTTTCTCCCAGGATAAATATTATTCCCTAAGTCTTTGCTTATTTAAATTTCATCAGGAATTTATACTTTTCTTTCCAGATGTCTTAATTTTTATTAGCCTCACATTTATATGTGAATTATTGTCATAGGTTTTACTTAAATTGTAGGTGATTGATAGTTTAATTTTGCTTATGTGCTTGGCTATAGCCATGGCAAAGAAATAAAACTAGGTAAACTGTCTTATTAATAAATTTAAGCATGACCTTGCCTTGGTATTTTTTACATGTTACCAGAAACCATTGATCACGAAATAATAATTTTCTATGATTTTCAGCAAGCCTAGGCAGCTGTTACCTTAATTCTACTTTTTTCAGGGTCATGCTATTGAAATGAGTGGTCATTTTGTCTCTCTTAGAATCAGGCTGAGTCTAACAGAAATATTTTGAGAAATCCTGGGTCATCGCACACAAAATAAGTGCAAGCTTCCTTCAAAGCTAAAGGACAGTTTGTATATTTTGGCAGGAATAATTCAACATCTTCCTGGGTAACTGCAAATATTTGCAGATCTTGGCAGAAAAGAAGGCTCAGAGTATGACTTCCCCCTTGGAGAGGACTGTAGTGAGTCACCAGTGATACTGAAAGCCAACATGATCTAATAAATGAACGCTACAGTTTGAACATTAGAAATTAACTTTCACCATCCAAGAGGCTATTTTGTTCATAAAAAGTCTCTTCAAAACCTTTAATTGCCCTTTCATTCCACCAGTCTTGGCAGGTCCATTTCCGAGTTTAAGCTCTGTAAAACAAGCTGAGCATAAACTGGTGAGCATGAGCTGAGGATAAGCATGATGAGATGATAAGACTGTTCACAACAGTCCTGGGAGATGTCTCCCCTCTCATTCTGAAGAGAAACGCCTGGAGCAGGTGAGGGCTCTGCCAAGTACCCAGCCCCTTTAAGGGATGGCGTTCAAGAGCTAAGGAGAACGTGCCTCTGAAATTGAGTTCAGATCAACGATCGAGCCCTAGGTGGAGAATACAAGAAATCAAAGGTCTATCTCAGAAAACCTGTGGGATGGAGAGGTCTAGTTGATGATAGAATCAGGAAAAATGTGTGTCTCATTTGGAATAAAGGTATTTTAAACAGATACCAGCACATAGAATAGAAAGGCTGAATCTGGATATTTTTGCAACTATAAATGAAACTTTTAAAGTGCTGTATCTTTTGCTATAAATGGATCCAGAATGTGTACACTAAGACTACAGGATTTTTTATAATGGGCCCACAGCTAAAAAAGTCAAGACCCATCAATTTTGCCAGGACAACACTTTAACTAACCAGTGTATATTAGCCTGTCTGCATTTTAGTTCTGTAATACACTGGCTCTTATTATGCCAGTTTAGGGCATAAGGAAGATCCCACTATCTCCAGCAGTCCACCCAGAGTTACATAATGATTTTCTGTCTCCATATTTTTCTCATCCTTTATGTGAATTGATTTTATCATGTAACACATGTCCTTCAGTTTTAATAAAAGTTTTAATAAAAGATTCTTGACATCAAAGGGTAAGAAAATAGATTCTATTATAACAGAAAAATAATGAAGCTATCTAGATGTTTCCTATTTATGTACATCAGGCTCAAAAAGAACACACACACACACACACACACACACACACACACACACACACATGCATATATATTTTTTAAGAATCTACTTTTGGTAAAGCCTGGCTATTATTTTTTAAAACAACTTTACTAAGCTATAATTGTCATAGTAGAGAATTCCCTCACTTATAATGTAAAATGTATTGGATTTTAACATTTTTACAGTACCATACAACTATCATCACAATCTAACTTTGGAATATTTCATTACTCTTGTCAGAGAACCCAGACCCAATATGGTTTGTTTTCTATCCATCCCTAAACTCCCTGCTAACCTTTTTAGTTGTTATTTTTAGGTACCATCAAGTTGAGTACAACCTGTAGGGACCCTGTGAACAACAGCTCTGAACCCTATCCTATACTGTGTCATCTTCACACTCTCTGACATACTAGAGTCCATTGCAGCTGTCACTATGTCAGTTCACCTCATTGAAGGTCTTCCTCTCTTCTGCCAACCCTCAACTTTTCTAA
>NW_006399752.1:20220271-20235109 GCF_000299155.1 Elephantulus edwardii
TAGAGAAGCTGTGGTATATTCACACAATAGGATACTAGGCTGCATTAAAAAAACAAGGAACTCATGAAATATTATATAAAATGGGTGACCCTGGAGAATATCGTGCTGAGTGAAATATCTCAGTCACAAAAGGACAAATACTGCATAGTGCCACTGTTGTAAAATGGAACTGACATCAGGGTTGGGGGAGACTGAGAAAGGTGGGATAAATTACGTATAGTGCAATGAAACAGATGAGGGAGAGAACTGTTTAAAAGGGATATATGAGTAGGTATTATTGTTATGACAGGAGTCTAGAACAAAGGCTGCATAGTGGAGTGGATTTGGGGGGAGGGATTGTATAACAATGAAATAATTTTTCTTTTACTTTTCAAAATGAAGGCTCTATAGTGGGGTGGACTTGGGAGGGATTGTATAACAATGAATAATTTTACTTTTCAAAATGAAGGCTTCCTAGTGGACTGGACTTGGGGGAAGGATTGTATAACAATGAAATAATTTTTCTTGAGTGAACTTGGGGGAGGAGGTTGGTCAGGGAGAAAAGGGCAACAATGAATGAATGGAAATCCAAAGTCTCTGTAAACTTTCATTAAAATTAATTTTTAAAAAAGATTTTAAAAATGGGGTTGGGGGAGAATGATGTTCCTCTCCTAGGCATAGCCTCTCTTTGCAACCTGCCTGAATTTTGTAAGATGAAGCTTTAACATCTTTGCCTACAAGGAGGGCTCTGGCTGCATCCTCTCCAAGAGGTTTTGTTATTTTGGAGTTCCATGGACTATTCAATACTCTTCTCCAGCACCACAGTTCAAAGGCATGAGTTCTTCTTCTGTCATCCTTATTCATAGGCTAGCTTTCAGATGCATAACCAAAGATCAGAAAGACCATGATTTGAATCAGACACACTTTGATGTCCTCAAAATGACATCATTGCTCCTCCATAGTTTGGAGAGATCCTTTAAAAAAAGATCTACTAGTTTATTTACAAAATTTGAATACATTGCTTTTAAGAAAAATTCTTTCAATTTCCCTTACCCTGCCCCCACCAAATTGTACAACTCCATGATTAATTCCCCCCTCCTCTGCACATCCTCATCCCTCTGCTTCGACCCTTTCCCACCCCTCGTGGATCCTTTTACTCATTCTATAATAATGGTTTTATACAATATTTGTACTTGTGGGTCTGAGTTAGTTCACTCAGCATAATGCTCTCCAGTCCCTCCCAAGTTAGGTAGTAATATACAAAATCACTGCTCCTTCATGCTGCATAATATTACATTGTGTGAATGTACCATACTTTCTCTATCCATGTGTTTGTGATTGGATAGTTTGCCTGTTTCCATGTTCTTGCGATGGTACCAGCAATCAGGAAATCAGGAGATGTATTGCACTGGGAAAGTCTTGAGGTAAGGATCTCTCCAATGCAAGAACAAGGAGAGATCTTTGTCTGAAGACTTTCCCAGTGCAGTACATCTCCTGATTTTCTGATTGCTGATACCAAAGATGTTGATTATGGATATAAGTAAGATGAAATCATTGACAACTTCAATCTTTTTTCCATCTAACATAATGGTGCCTATCAGCCCAGTGCTCAAATTTTTATTTTCTATTTTGTTTTTTTGTTGAGATGCAGTCCATATTGAAGTGTGTATTCTTTGATCTTCTGCAATAAGTGCTTCAAGTTCTTCTCATTTTCAGCAAGCAACATTGTGCCATCTGCATAACACAGGTTATGAGTCTTCCTCCAATCTTGATGCCACATTCTTCTTCATAGATTCCAGCTTCTCAAATGATTTACTCAATATACAGATTGAATAGGTACAGAAAAGAGGGTACAACCCTGACACACTCATTTCTTACCTTTAAACCATGTAGTGTCCTCTTAGTTCACACAACAGCCTCTTGGTCTACGTATAGGTTTTGCATGAGCACAATTAAGTACTCTGGTATTCCCATTCTTCTCAATGTTAGCCGTAACTTGTGACCCACACAGTAAAGTGCCCTTGTATCGTCAATAAAGCATAAATAGACATTCTTTTGGCAGTCTGTACTTTCAGCCATGATCCATCTGACATCAGTAATGTTATCACAGGTGCCACAGCCTCTTCTAAATCCTTCTTGAACTTCTGGCAGTTCCCTGTCTATGTACTGTTCGCAGCACTTTAGAGGGTTCAAATGCTAACCATTAGACACATTGATATTTAATAGTACATTTGAGTGTACAAATGTTTTATAAAAATGTAAAAATATAGTATGTGATCTTTTGTGAATAGCTTCTTTCACTTAATCCAGTGTTTTCTGGTTTATTCATGTCATATATCTACACATTCTTAATACTAAAAAAATAGCCCATTGTATGGAAATAACACATCTTGTTTATTCACTCATCAGTTGATATATATTTAGGTACTTTTCACTGTCTGATTGTTAAGGACATTCACGTAATAGGGTTTCTATGGACATATATACTTTCAGTTTTTCTGTGTATGTGCCAAGGAGTAGAATTTTTAGGTCATATGCTAGCTCTTTGTTTCACATTTTGTGCCATTTACAAACTGTTTTTTTAAAGTGATTGCTTTGTTTTACAATATCACCAGCTGTATATGTTGATTATAATTTTGCCACTTTGTTGTCATCACTTTATATCTTTTGTCTTTATTTTAGTAGGAGTAAAGCACTAATATTTGTCTTAAGTTTTCCTCATTCTTAATTATTTTGTATGTTTATTGATCATTTTATCTTTTCTTTGGAGAAATGACTATCCAAACAGTTTGTTCATATTTCTATTGGATTGCTTATTATTTCGTTCTTGAGCGTTAGGAGTTTTATCTTCAAATATTCTGAATAAAGCCTCATATCAAATAAGGGATAAGCAAATATTTTCTCCCACTTTGTGGATTACCATTTTTCTTTTTCTCTTCCCCCCACCCCTTTTTCTTGCTGTGCACTATCGAATCAGATCCAGCTGGCACTGGAGGAGATTGCCTCTCCTCCTCCAGTGGACCTTCTGGTAGATTTGAACCGCGTACCTTCAGATTTACAGAGCAGCTTCTTGCCACTAGGCCACCAGAGCACTTTTTATTTTTTGTGATGTGCTTTGAAGCATAATGGTTCTTCATTTTTATGGGATCCAATTTATTTCATTCTTTTGTTTTGCTTTAACTGAGAAACTATTGCTTTGTCTAGTAAGACATTTTACATTTTAACCCTCAATCCTTTAGACTCACCTGGCAGTCTTCACCCAAAGGTGAGGGCAGTGTTTCTAATGTCAGGCCATGGGAGAGGGAGCAGGATTCAGGAGGTGTACTTCAGTGATTAGTCATCTCCTGGTAGTACTAGTGCTGACTTTGTGAAGGAGCAGGTGAAGGTGCAGAGCTTACATTCCTTTCTTTACTTCATTCAGGAATTACAAGGTCACCAGCTGCTTCCTAGAAGGATGGGCAGTCTCCTCCCGTGTGATTAACTGTCTCTGAAAGCCAACCACAGGGTCATCTATGGGTAGGCTCTGACTCTACAATATACAACAACATATTTCTAGTTTTCAACTAGACTTCTAGATTTTAACTACTGCCTAAGCCCTTGAATGTCCAGAGTGTCCTAACTACTCTTTGCTGTCAAGTCTAGACTCATAGGTGACTCACCAGCAGGTCTTCAGAGCTTGTATATTGCACAAGAAGAGATTGTCCATCTTTCTCCCATAGAGCAACTGGTGAATTCAAACCACTGGCCTTTGAGTTGGTGGTAGAATTCAGACTTAGCTCCTCCCAGATCAAGTTGTCAGGCACTGTGATTGAGTAGAGGACAAGAGTATCTTGTGGTTTCACACCCTAAGATTGAATCCAAATACTGCAGGTTACATCAAATCTTGTGTTTGCATTCTCATCTATAAAGTTGGAATAACCATACCACGTACCTGAAGTGTTGCTGTGATGACTATGTTAGGTAAACTTACTCTCATCAGTAGATTTCCATTCAGAGCCACCCTGTAGGACAGAGTAGAATTGCCTCATAAGGTTTCCAAGATGCAGACTGCTACACATTTCTCCTTCAGAGCAGCCGATGGGTTCAAACTGCTGACCTCGTTAGCAGTGGAATTCTTACTCTCTGTACCAGAAAGGTTTCTTTCTGATAAGATCCACCCATTCCTAACTTAGGGATCTCTGGTGATGTAGTCCATAGAGTTGTGCTGCAAACCCAAAGCCAATGCATTTCTTGTGCTTTGAATCCACTAATGTCTCAGAGGGAGAAGTGTGGGCAGTCAATGCTTATAAAAATTTAGAGCCTATGAAACCTGGCAGAGGCTGGCTAGCAATTGCTAACCAGCTAAATGGCACTGAACTTTGTATTTTGACTCCTCACTTATCAAATGTCTTTTTATTTGTTATTTCACATTTACCACAATAGTAAAAAAAAAATCTACCCCCTGATTATTTTGTGCAGTAAAAATCTGTTGGGGGTCAGGGAGTGGAGATTTGAGGAAATGTGGTGGCGATAGATGAAAGATGTCCCCTGTTTGAGAGTCTCAGCAACACTGTCCATGACCCCTGTTCCCTGCTGCAGGGCATCTGGGCACTGAGCCTGTGAGTCTGTTCCCGTGTGTAATGTCTTATGTGTTCAACTATGAGCAGAAGGCTTGCTAGTTTGAATCCAGCAGCTGCTCCACAAAAGAAAGACAAGAAATCCCCTCTTGTGAAGATTTACAGTCTCAGAAATATAATGAAAGGCCACCAAGAACCAGAATCTTATACTCAGCAATTGAGTTACTTGTTGTATGTGGCCTGAAACTCTTCAGCTCAAAATTACTTTATGGTGAGAAAGGAAGAAATGAGGCAGAGCTTCATGACATATGAACATAAGTTGAACTTGCCCTGAAGCCACTGTCACCTTGGTAGGGTACTGGGTTTTGTGGCCAGGTTCCCAAGCATCCTCAAAGAAAGCCCCAAGCATGGCTGACTGACCGGGCTTGAAGGAAAGGGCAAACCCACAGGGTTTGCAGAAATGGGAGGACTCCCTGGAGAGGAAGCAGCCCTTAGGGAAGCTCTGACCCAGCAGCTGAGGAAGGGGAAGAATGTAAGACACGGAGCCTCCTGTTACTCAGACTGCCTTTAACTTCTCCACTCCTTCTTCTATAGAGGAATAATCCATAATTGGACTCATCACACTGATGAGAATATCAGTTAACATTAGCAATTATTTCTGTCAGTACCTGTGATAATGAGAGTTATAGATGTGTTGGGGACAGTGAGACTGGTTTAGGATAGAGCAGAGTTTGGAGCTATTGCACAGAGGTTTGCTATGAGTCTTAGGGAGTTTGATTACACCTAACAACAACAGCAGCATTTTTTTCTATGATCTTAGTTCTTAGACAAACAAACAAATCAAACAAATGGCCCGAAAATGGAATAAAAATCCTCCTCTTCTCTAAAATGTTAATTTTCACGTAATGGCCATATCAATAAATGAGGAGTGGTATAAAACCAAAACTAATCCAACTCTTAGCAGCCCTGTAGGACTTCCACAGGGTCTCCCAGGCTGTAAAACTTCTATGTTGCTCTTCTGTACTGTCAAGTCAGAAACAACTCATAGCTGACCTTCCAGCAAGTTTTCAGAGACAGATAATCACACAGGAGGAAAGTGTCCATCTTCTCCCGCAGAGCAGCTGATAGATTCAAACTTTGTGCCTTTGGGATTACAGTGCAGCTTTTTATTAGGCCACCCGAGATCCCTATAGGAGCAGACTATCTCATCTATTTCCTGAGGAGTGGTTAGTGGATTTGAACCACTGACCATGCAGCCAGTAGCTTAATGTTCAACTCACTGTACTGTGATGAGTGGGTATACAGGAAAACTCTTCCTTGCCATGAGTCAAAACCAGCTCATAGTTGACTTTCCAGTGAGTTTTCAGTGGCTGTAATTGCATGGTAGGAGATTGCGCATCGTTCTCCTACAGAGCAACTGCTAAACTCAAACCTCTTGTTTTTTTTTTAAGTTAACAGTGCAACTTCTTACCCACTAGGCTATTTGTTGTTGTATATTGTCAAGTTCGATCTGACCTGCAGCTGATTCTCCATAGCGGAAAACCTCCAGGTTTTCAGAGACAGTTTAATTGCACTCTGAAGGGAAGAAGGTGGCCCATCTTTCTCCCCTTGAGCAGCTGGTGGTTTTGAACCTTGTGCTTTGGGGATGGCAGTGCAGCACCTTACCACTAGGCCAACAAAGCTTCCTGCGGGGCCACTGTTTTGTTGGTGTCCATCGAGTCAGACTGACCTGTGATGGATTTTCAGAGGCAGTTAATTACATGGGAGGAGATGACCCATCCTTCTCCCACTGACCAACTGTTGGCCTTGAACCCTCTGCCTTTGGGATTGCAGCACAGCTTCTTGCCACTAGGCCACTAGAGCTCCCTAAAGTGAGTGCTGTTGTGGTGTGTTTTGTACCATCAAGTTGGAAGTGATCTAGTGAGTTTTTAAAAGCAATTAACTGTACAAGAGGGGATTGTCCGTCTTTCTCCTCTGGAGCAGCTGGTGCGTTCAAATGGTGTACCCGTGGGATTGCAGGGCATCTTCTTACCACTAGGCCACCAGAGCTCCCTAGAGTGTGTACTGCTGCTGTTGTTGTATCCTGTCAGGTTGGAATCGACCCACAGCTGACCCTCTAGTGGGGTTTCAGAGGTGCTTAATCACATGGGAGACGGATTGCCCATCTTTCTCACATGAAGTGGGTACAGTAAAGGTAAATTAATGAAAACACTATCTCACGTGGTATGGGTTATATGCTGACACTGCTTTTGCCATAGATATGTTGCTTTTGTTGTTTAGTGCTATCAAGTTGGGTATGACCTATAGAAACCCTGTGAACAACAGATCCAAACTCTGTCCTATCCCTGCTGTCCTCACAATCTCAGACATTCTCTAGGCCATCGCTACAGTCACTGTGTCAGTCCGTCTAGTTGAGGGTCTGCCTCTCTTTTGGTGACCTTCTACCTCCCTAACCATGACATCCCTCCCCAAAGAATAATCTGTCCTAACAAGATACCTGGAGTATCTGAGATGAAGTTTTGTCATCTTTGCCTCCGTGAACACTCTGACGACACCTTCTCAAGTACTTATCTGTTTGTTCTTTCAGGAGTCCAATTACAGTATTTCTGAAAAATTTACCAAAACAAAATGAGATTTCTTTCTCCTTGTTTTAAGTATTTCAGCTAAAATGAAAAGTAATCTAGAATGTGAGTAGCACTGAAAATGCACATCTGAAACAATGTCATCATCATGTGTCTCTTTTTTGGGGTTTTCCTACAAGAATAAATTATACCTATTAATAATGAAGAAATTTCCTTCCTTCAGTCTTTGTTGTTTATTTGCATTCCAGACATTAACACAGCCCATTAATTAATCAAGAATTTTTTTAAAAAAAATTCTGAGACTGCAAATACACTAATATTTTATAGTTGGCAAGTGTGGGTTAAAGGGAAGGGAAAAGGGCAGGGGGAAGAACCTTTTAAAAATTACATCTTTCCTTTTAGAGAAAAGATAATTATTCCTGAAAAATTAATGAGGAGGTTCATAAAGGCATGTTCAGTTCCAAAAATAATGTGTCGGATCCTATTGTTTTTATTATTATCTCCATTACTCAGGCTGGCAGTTCAAGCTATGCTGTCACTAACAGTTTCCTCAGCTTAACATACTATCTTCTTGTCTAAATACTGCTGTTGATGCCCGACGTCCTCTCTTGGACTGTTGTTTCTGCTGCAAGTTATTGGCCAGGCATGATCTTTTCCTTTCCCATGTATAACACTGCTCATTTTGTCATAGAAATAACGCTGTGGATCCTTCTGAACCGTATGACTTTAGAGCTACAAGGAAAAGACCTTTGATAGCAAGGGCTAAGTCCATTAATTATTGGCACAGCGTCTTGGGAGGTGGAGGACAAATGTACTAACTCAGCAAAAAAAAAAACAAAACAACAACTGACAAAAATCTTAAATTCACTCCCCCACCCCATGCTTGTTCCCCTTTTTTCCTCTGCTGTTTTCTTCTGGCTCTTCTCATTCATCCCACACACTCACTGAGAGCTGGCTTGGGTGCTCCTCGCAATGCCTTAAAATTCCTCAGTGCACAGCAGAGATTCTCACATTCATTAGGCATGCTGGCGTGTTTCATTCCCTGCCTCCCTTTCTAGACTGGAGACTTGAGGGTATTGGAACCTTTGTATCCTAGATTCCTAGCTCACAGTGGTGCCTGCTGTGTTTATCAAAATATTTGCTGGGTGATTGAAGGAAAGGCTAGTTTTACTGACCTGTGTCATACTTGAACTAGATCTTGACAGGATATCAGGGAGCCATTCGACTTTATCTAGAATAATGCTTTAGTTTCTGTTTCTGTTTTTGAGATAAGCATGTGTTCCTCCTTTGTTGTAAGTCCTCTTGACTTTAGCCATGGTGTATATATTATCTGACTGGTTCCTGAACACATTTAAAGTGTCTACCCCAGTACTCCTAGTCAAAAAATCAAAAAGATCTTTATGGTTCCTTTCTACTCTAAAATTTGTATTCGGTAGTGTTTGGAGGGTTGGGGGATGGTTCTATGCTCTGTCTTCCTTTTTGTTGTAACTCTCAAAACTTCATTGGTTTTCTGAGGCCATAAATTTTAATTGGAGGACACTACCTAGAGAGCTTTTGGTGGATTTGAACCAACAGAGGAACACTGCCTTTCAGCTAGCAGCACAGCACACTACAGGTTAAGCCACCAAAGCTCCTCTGTACTAATAATTAGGAGCTCTTATCTACACTGGCGTACCCTCCTGAATGTCTTTTATTTTGTTTTCACCTGGTGCTATTTATGAATAACAGCTTTTATAAATCCTTGCCCTTTACTTTGAACACATCTTTTGCAGTCAGGCAGAGTCTAATTCACAGAGATTCTATAGAACAAGATAGAGCTGTCTCATAGGATTTGCAAAGCCTCAAATCTTTATGGAAGCAGACTGTCTCATCTTTCTTTCATGGAGCAGCTGGTGAGTTCAAACCACTGACCTTCTCATTAGCAGTCAAGTGATTTAATCACTGCACATCCTGAGCTCTGCTTTTAACATAGGTGATGATATTTTAGTAACAATGTATTTGTATCTTCTCTCTAGTCACTTGTTAGCCTTATGATAAAAATGTTGTTTAAATTATTGTAGAGAGTTAGTGTTAATAATTTGCCATTCAATCATTTCTCTTTTTCCCCCATTTGTTATTATAATGTGATGTTGGGTCTCCCAGAACTCATAGCGACCACATGTACAGCAGCTCTGAATCCTGCCATGTCCTGAGTCAGTCTCACTGATTCTGACATACCAAACCCCATTACCCTAGTTACTGCATCAATCCATCTCATCCCAAGTCTTCCTCCCCTGTCCCTCCACCCTTCCAAGTATGCTGTCCTTTTCCAAGGACTAGTGCCTCCTTGGCCACGTGCCCAGAGAACTTCAAAATCCTAGAGTCTATAGAAATACTTAGTTTCACCCTAAGACAGATCTATTTGTTTTCCTGGCAGTCTATGGTATGTTCAAGACTCTAGCACCACAAGAGCATCTGTTCTTCTGTCCTTCTTAGTCATTGTCCAGCTCTCTGATGCATAGCAAGTAATTATGATGACCATGACTTGGATCAGGCACACCTTAGTCTCTAGCCTGACATTGTATTCTGGAGAGGTCCCTGACAGCAGATTTTCCCAATGCAATTTGTCTTTTGATTTTCTGACTGCTGGTGCCAAGAGTGTTGATTGTGGAGCCGAACAAGCTATAATTATTAACAACCAAACCCACTGCTCATGAATCTATTCTAGTGACTCTATAAAACAGAGTTGGATGTCACGTAGGCTTTCTGAAGCTGTAAATTTTTTTTTACTTTGGTTTTAAAGAATAAAGGAATGTGGTGTTTTGGTTTTTTTTATTGGACAACTCTAGCTCTTCAAGATTCAAAAGTGAATGTAAAGATATGCTGTAATTCACAGGGTATTTAGTAGATTTAAGGGAAAAATTTGATAACACAACAAAACCAGTGTTGCCAATACTGATTATCGAGAGTTCACTACAGCAGAAGCATTGCAAAGCAGCTAATTGGTAGACTGTTGTTGTTAGGTGCCATCAAGTCGAGTATGACTCATAGTGATCCTGTAAATAACAAATCATCTCTGACATACTTGGGCCCATTGTGCATCACACTGGGGTTTTCCCCCCTTTACTGACCTTCCATATTTCCAAGCATGACGTCCCTTTCTAGGAAATAATCTTTCCTAGCACGATGCCCTAACTATATGAGATGAAACTTGGTAATCCTTGCCTCCAAGGAACACAACACTGTGGCTGAACTTCGTCCAGACATATTTATTTGTTCTTTTGTCAGTCCAGGGATAGTCAGTACTTGTTTCCAGCACCACAATTTAAAGGCATTGATCCTTCCTTCTTCTGTCATCCTTATTCATTGTCTGCCTCTCAGGTGCATAAGTTGTTGAAAGGACCATGGCTTGATTCAGGTGCACCTTAGTCTTCAAACTGACTTAATTGTTCCTCAGATCACAGGAGGAAATCATGGATCCAAGCAAGGTTAAATAACGGACCTCTTTAATCTTTTTTCCATCTATCGTGGATTTTATCTATTGACCCAGTCATGAGGACCTTTCTTTTCTTGGAGTTGAGATGTAATCCATATAGAAGTTTGTAGTCTTTTACATACATCTTTATGGAAATAGGTCACATCTTTCTCCCATAGAGTTTCCCATGAGATCAGATCACTCACCTCTCAGTTAGCAGCCAAAGTCATTGATAATTGTGCTACTTTTTGAGCATTTCAGTGTATTTCTGTGTTTGTATGCAGGTATCATATAGAATTTTTAAATCAGTAAGTGTAATTAAAGTTATAACTTGGGATTTATTTCATATGTAAGCAATATGAAAAGGTGGTGTAGTCCTCAATGAGTCTGTTGTGTTATGTCTGATTAGCACCATGAGGTGTCAGTCTATAAATATTGCTGTTTAGGAGATTGAAGCTTAGTTGACATGGACGCATGCTTAGTAACACATGAGTGAAGCATATAGCAGGCCTCTGATGAATAACACTGTTAAAGGAGCAGAAGGGTTTATAAACAGTGAGATGGATTACTTTCACTCAAAAATACACGATAAGTCTGAACTTGATAAGCATATTTTCTGTATTGTGTAGAGCTGTAGCCATTACATTGGGAAATCATTTTACTGTTTGGCCGGTATTACTGTTTTAGAGCATTGTGCATGATTAGCTGCTTGGAGAAAGAGATTCACAATGAAAGCAACTTTCAAATCTAATAGAAACCTATGGGACATACCATGGGATTACACAGTCAATACTCTTGGAACCAGCAGCCAGGAAATTAAAAGACAGCTTGCGATGGGAAAGTCTGCTGTTAGGAACCTCTCCAAAGTACTGAAGAGCAATGATGTCACTCTGGAGACTAAGGTGTGTCTGATACAGGCCATAGTCTTTGCAATGACTTGCTATGTGTCAGAGAGCTGGACAATGACTAGGGAGGATAGAAGGAGAATTGATGCCTTTGAGCTTTGATGTTGGAGAAGAGTATTGAATATACCATGGACTGCTAGGAAAGGAGAGGGTTAAAACAGGATGTTTCTTGGAGGCAAAGATTCTGAAGCTTTGTCTGACATATTTTGAACATGTTGCAAGGAGGGACCAGTCCTTGGAGAAGGACAACGTGCTTAGGAGGGTAGAGGGATAACATAGGAGAGGAAGACCCTCTATGAGGTGGGTTGATTCAGTGACTGGGATAATAAGGATAGGTGTATCAGAGACAGTGAGATTGGCACAGGATAGAGCTGGGTTTAGGGCTTTTGTACATAGGGACACTGAGTCACAGGCGACTTGACGGCACATAACAACAACCAGTGTTCCACTTCTGACTATCTTGTTTGCCACAAGATTGAAGATTATACAAGCTGTGAAGAAGCCACTTGGATATGGTCTGGCAGCCCTGGAGCAATTGTTTCTGCTTCCATCACAGTAGACTTAGTTTATACATCACTGAGGGACACTGGCCTCGAGAATTTTCAGAAAGTAATTGCTTGTACATGGGTTCTTACGCTTCTTTCCTTTTTGTGTATTATCCATGCTTGTCTTCCACTCCCAACATAATTATCTAGGGGTTAGGATATTTGCGGTCAAAGCTAAAGATGATTTTATTATATATCAAAATTTAGATTAAAAGCACCAATGAGCTAGATGTGCCACTTTCCTGTACACTACCTTCAGTAAGTATCTCTACATTGAATAAAATCCTAACTTCTTTATCTTTCTGTAAATATAGCAGAATTTAAGATTACCATGTAAAGTTATTTGCACATTTGACATTATTTTGTCTCAAATCAAACAGTTAGTCTCTTATTGGAGAAAGAATGTTGAGTTGTGGTGCTGGAAAAGAGTACTGAATATCTCATGGACACCCAAGAGAGCAAACTGATAATTCAGAGTGCTCCTTGGAGGCAAAGAGAGACAAGTGTCTCTCATACTTTGAATTACATGTTTCTAGGAAAAGCTATCCCTTAGAAAAGGGATATCAAGCTTGAAAAGGTGGTGGGTCAGTGAAAGAGTGGAAGATCCCCAGTGAAATGTAATGACACAAGGAATGTAGGAGTGGGATCAAGTATGTCAGAGATGATGAGGATGGCACAGGATAGGATAGAGTTCAAGTCTATTGTTGATAGAGTAGCTAAGAGGTATACTTGACTAGATGGCACATAACAACAACAACATTGGATACTGTGTTTGCCAGGGCACCTACCCACTTAAAAATTATTTATTGTTATTTTATTAGGAAAATAGTATTCATTAATTAAAACATTACTATTTGATTTTAGTAAAACCATTAGAAAAAATAGTTATGATTGGCTTCCATCTTTCCATTTCTTTGATATTGACCTATTGCTTTGTGTTTTATGAAGCATATGTGTGTGTATGCATACATACAAGAGAGAAAGAAAGAGGAGAGAATGTCACAGTATGAGTGAGAACATAATCTTTCAAGATACAATCTTGTTCTTCAGTGTAATTTAGATCTTATTCTAGACCCTTGAGTTTGAAAAATGTTCTACTGCTTATTAATTATGTGTCCACCCTTAGTGTGTAAATAAGTATACATGAGATTAAGCTTCTCTGTTGAATAAGAGAACTGTAATCCTCAAGTACACAGACATGCTCACCTTCAGGTATTAGTTTGAAATTGAGAGAAAAAGAAAGACAAATAGAAGAATTAGACACTTTGATCTTGTTAAGAATTCAAAAGGCTTTTCAGATATTTTAGTGACTATTAGTGTATCATAATCAGTGATGAATTATTGTATAAACTGCCTTTATAAAGTCTGTTCTGACTGATAATAACTTTCCATTAGGTGCGTTTGGTACAGGCCATGGTCTTCGCAATCACTTGTTATGCATCAGAGTTGGACAATGACCACGGAGGATAGAAAGAGAATTGATGCCTTTGAGCTGTGGTGCTGGAGAAGAGTATCGAGAATACCATGGACAGCTAGGAAAGCAAACAGATTCATCCTAGAAAGGGTTAAACTGGGTGGCTCCTTGGAGGCAAGGATTCTGAAGCTCCATCTAACATACTTTGGACATGATGTGAGGAGAGACTGGTTCTTGGAGAAGGACATCATGCTTGGGAGGGTGGAGGGACAGCGCAAGAGAGGAAGGCCTTCTATGAGGTGGATTGATTCAGTGACTGGCATAATCGGGATGGGTGTGTCAGAGACAGTGCGATTGGGACAGGACAGAGCAGAGTTTAGGGCTGTTGTACATAGGGTCGCTATCAGTCGCAAGCGACTCGACAGCACATAACAACAACAACAACAAATAATTACAAGAGATTGCCCATCTTTCTTTTATCGGGTGGCCTGTAGATTTGAACCATTGATCTTTTGGTTAGCAGCTCAATTCATTACATACTACACCCCAAGGCCTTCTAATACTACCTGGTATTATAATTCTCTTTCTGTCACGAAGAAAGTTCTTTCTGTATCACCAACATCTCTATTGATTTGTTAAACTCATTGCTTTTGAGTTTGGAACCTCCAGCTTGTTTTCAGAGGCGGTAAATCACATAGGAGGAGATGGCCCATATTTCTCCCTCTATATAGAGCACCCAGTGAATTCAAACCTCTGAAGAACAATTCCCTTTAGACTAGGCCACTAGAGCCTGGTGGATGTGTTTAACGTGGTCAAAAAGTTTATAACTCGAAACATAACAAGATTATTTTGAGAAGAGTAAAAGGACAGGCTTAAAACCGTCTCATCCAGCTTCTTGAGACACTGGAGACCTTTGTCCACTCCTGATTGTATCTGTACTCAAGATCACGTGAACACCTCAGAAACAGGAAAGTCATTGTTTGGTGAGATCCTTTTGCAGGTTTGTTGTTCTTTTTCTTCGTTAAACCATAATAGTATAATGTGTAACATGTTGTGCTGTTAACCAAAAGATTGTAACTTTAAATCCACCAGTGTCTCCTCTGGATAGAGATAGGCAGTCTCCTCCAGT
The DNA here is from genome assembly GCF_000299155.1 of Elephantulus edwardii. NCBI lineage: Eukaryota > Metazoa > Chordata > Mammalia > Macroscelidea > Macroscelididae > Elephantulus > Elephantulus edwardii. Next base: position 20,234,836 of record NW_006399752.1, read on the forward strand.
AAAGATTTGCAGCTGTGAAAACGCAATAGTGTGTCATTGTGAGTCAGAACTGACTTGACGGCAGTGGATATGCTTTCCGGAATTGGGTTTCCATGCATCAGTCCTAAAATGTGGAAAATCTGTCACTTCTCTAAATGAATAATCTCAGATTTTCTATAAACCCTTCTAGTTCATGTTTCCCATGACATGCTGTCAGGATCTGTTGCCATCCTGTTCTTGTTCCTGAATGGTATGGTATTTTCATAGCCTGCTTATTCCACAGATTAAATATATA
>NW_006399752.1:20239384-20245414 GCF_000299155.1 Elephantulus edwardii
CAATGAATAAATCATAGATTGTGCAAAATTCAATCATTTCTAATGTAGCATCCTATATATTTTCCTAGATTGTACATACTTATTACAGACAGAAATTTTTAAATATGGAGGTACTTTATCAAGGGTATCTCCAGAGTGCTAAGGAGCAGTTTGTCATTTTTGAGACCAAGTTTTGCCTGATAGCGTTCATAATCATTTTCTCAATTGCTTGCTGTGCATTTGAGAGCTGGATAATGAATAAAGATGAGAAAAGAATTGAAGCCTTTGAGTTGTGGTGCTGGAGAAGAGTATTGAACACCATAGGCTGCCAAGAAATCAAATAGGTCTGTCCTGGAGAGGGTGAAAGCAGTTTGCTCCTTGGAGGAAAGTATTTTGAAGCTCAATCTCACGTAGTTGGGAATGTTGCCACGAGGGATCAGTCCTTGGAGAAGGACACCATGCTTGGAAGTGTAGAGGGTCAGTGCGGAAGAAGACAACCCTGGATGAGAGGGATTGACTGTGGCAGTGGGGTCAGACATGACAGAGTTGGTCAGATTGGCTCTGGATAGGGGAAGAAGGTTCAGAGCCATTGTTTATTAGGTCACTATGGGCTGTGGTTCACTATATGACACATAACAACAGCATCTTAGGGCGAGAGTGGTCATATTAGCATACATTCCCAGGAGGCAAAATTTCAGACTGTAAAGTGTTTGTTCCTTGGAAAAATATGTCGAATTGTAAACAGTTTGTTCCTAGAAACAGTATGTATATAGTTGAACAGGCTGATGACACAGACCTTGAGGGTAAAACTCTCACCCCTCAGCCAAATGGCCAACATTTACATTTCAAAGAGCTCTGAAGTTGAAGCTGATTCAGTTGTTAAGCCCTAGCTTTTCTTCACTTTCTGTTTGTAAAACTGCTATCATTCTATTTGTAAAGTAATTGTTAGCATTTTAATTTCGCACTGATTATCTTAAGCTATGTTGTTGTTGTTAGGTATTGGGAATTACAACCCATAGTGACTCTAGGAACAACAGATCTGAACCCTGTTCCATCCTGCACCATCCTCACACCTCCTGACACCCTATAGAGCCCATTGAAGCAGCCACCACATTAATCCACCTGGTCTAAGGTCTTCCTCTCCTTTGCATCTCCTTTACCAAGCATCATTTCCCTCTCCAAGGACTATCCAAGAGCTATTCCTTAGAGAGGGCTTGAGCTTAATTAATCCTTAAACAGTCTTCTTTTTTAAATATATATCTATATATACACATATATATATTATGGAGATTTCTTCTTTGACATTTCTATTGTCATACTTGGGATTTCAAAGGTACAATATCACTGACAGTGCCTGAGGCTCAGTGATAAGGGATTGTACTGCTATCTTAAAGTACACAGTATATATCCACCAGCTGCTTCATAGAAGAAAGATGAGCAGTCCTCCTCCCTTCTGATTTATTGCCTCAGAAAACCCACTGGAGGATCAGCTGTGGATTGGATCTGACTCCATGGTACGCAACAATGGGATATCAAGACCCATGATACCTGCTGAGCCACTTTGGACTTACTGCTTCTGAGAATTCTTAGGAATTGTTTAAAGTGAAAATCCAAAAGTAAAAGAAACAAACAAAATTACTCCCAAATCTGAGTGTCAGTACCTTGTGTTGAAAGCTCTTTGGAATTTATCATAGATTTGTTTTAGTTCCTGCAAGTAAAAGTTCGTTGTAATGGTCATTATATGGCAATTTCCTGTCCAATAGAGATTTGGAGTCACCTTCTGAACTCTAGCTCACTATAAAAGCAAACAGTATAGTCGTTCATTGGGAATGTTTTTGTTTGTCTTGCATAACCGCACTTAAAGCTACTTTAAAAATCATTGGACCTTTTGGAATTCTATTGATCTAAGCTAATTTTTCTGCATAATAAATTTGAGAACCTAAAATCCTGGATTGAATAATCCACAAGTAATTTTTGAGATAAAGTGACCTAGTCGTAGGGTGTTGCAAGGCTAATCCAAAGACTGCCTCTTTGGCAGTTCTAATCCACTAGAGGCTCTGAGGGAGAGAGATGAGCAGTCTCCTCCTTGTATTTTTAGCTTGGAGAAATCCACTGGAGATCAACTATGCAACTATGAGTTGGCTCTGACTCACCAGGAATAAAGTTGAGTAAGTGAGATGCCTATTTTGATGGATGTCCAGAGGCCTCTAAATGACTTCAGAGGACTAACATTGCTTCCTTCCCGAACACTCTTTCCAAACTAACTCTGATGGATAAGGAATTAAAATTTCAAGTTTCATCTCCTACCTCTTCTGCTCCTCTGCCAGCTGCTACCTCTTTTTATCTTTCTTTAATTTGCTAATCTTTTGAATGCTTTATCTGAATTTCTCTTTTACCCAAAACTAAGCAAACAGAGCCAATAAACTCTTTAAAGAAATGCCCTTTAAAATTTAGCCCAGCAGTGATGTTAACGATTTTCCCTTATATTACTTTTACCATGTCAGCATAATTATGTAGCATTGTAAAATATTTTCTTAAATTTCATGAGGAACTTTACACCTTTTATCAGGAATTTAAAATCCTTTTTAAAGTCTACCAGCCAGGGCTCCCAAAGTATACTGATACAAGGGAAGATCAAATGTAGATAGATTATGTATAATGCAAAGACTTCAAGGATATTTCAGCCTTAAATAAGAAATCATAACTATGGAAAGAATTTTATGTCATAAATTTTAAAAATTGCAGAGATTATTCCAAAAAACTTTAGACCATTAATTGGTTGTTGTTGAGTGCTGTCAAGCCTTAGATAACTCATAGCAACCCTTTGAATAAGAGACCTGAACACTTGTATAACTTTCTTTAAGTTCATAAAGTTTCTGGAGGCAAGATAATTCTGGAAGTAGATGCCACTCCTATTTCTTTGTTTTCTTTTTTTATTATTAATTTTAATAAAAATTTGTAGAGACTTTTGATTTCCATTAATTCATTGTTGCACATTTCTCCCTGCCCACCCCAGTTTGCTCTTCTGTTTGAAAAGTAAAAGAAAAGTTCTTTCATTGTTATACAGTCCCTCCCCCCAAGTCCAATACACTATGAAGCCTTCTTTCTGCATACCTGTCATGACAATAATACCTAATCATATATAACTTTTAAACAGTTATCTGCCTCATCTGTTTCAATGCAGTATACATAATTTATCCAGTTTTTCTCAGTCTCACCCCAACCCTGATGTCAGTCCTGTTTTTTCAACAGTGGCTCAATGTAGTATTTGTCCTTTTGTGAGTGAGCTATTTCACTCAGCATAATGTCCTCCAGGCTCTAAGCCTGTTTTAATCTGGGAGCTCCACCAAACACTGTCCACCATGGGTAACCATTATCACATTTGACACTTTAGTTTCACAGTGTTTAGCATCACATCAGCCTCCCCTCTGTACAGCAGATTGACGGACCAGTGCTATACCACTTAGAAGAATGTTTGACTAAAAACAATTAAAACCAGGCCTGAGGGCCACAAAGTAAACCCACCACCTTTGGCTTGGTAGCATGACTTTCTATCCACTAGGCCAACAGAGCTCTTTCTATGCCTCACAGCAATTCTATGAACAACAGATCTAACCCTTGCCCTATCCTGCACCATCCACACAATCTGAGAAATGTTGGAGCCCTTTATTACAGTTACCATATCAATCCATCATGTTAAGTTTCTTCTTTTCTTCTCTGACCTTCCGCTTCTTTCAGCATGATGTAATAATTATTTGGTTGCATTAAAGTTTATTCTGAGAAACAAAATGAAGATGAAATAAATTCTTTATCATTGTTTATAATTATTAGATAAAGCTGCTCCAGAAATTTTCTAAACACTGTGAATATACTTTGACTGTACCCAGTCCTCCTAAAACTTTCATTTCTGTTTTCATAATTTAAACCTGAGACCTTAGCTTTAGTAAAGTGACATTTATTATGCTGACGGGCAGCTTCTGTTGCCAAACTAGCAAACATGGCTTACAAACGTTCCTATACTCTTGAAGACAAATAAATTTCTAAGACTAATAAATGAATTGTCCTTCTGTTACAATAATTGCAATCTCCTAGCCAAAATAAAAATACTAAGCATTATAGTGGCAAAGATGCAGACATTTGTCACTATTGTTAAAAAATGTTTTAAAAGATAAGCCATTGGAAGAATGAATGCTGTAATTTACAAAGGCTAGCAAAATCTCTTTGAAAAAAAATACTGCAATCTGATTCAATTAGAAGGGGATCTGGTGACAAAAGAGGGACTATTTTATCATGTATCTTAATACACTGGAGAAATTATTTTTTAATAGAGAGCCTTGAAAATTTTTAATTGACACTGGAGCCACCCTGTCTGCTCTTAAACCAATCTATTTACAGAAGCCTCCACCTGAAAATAAACCCTTAAAAGTAGTGGAAGTCACCAATCAAAAATGCTGGATCATTCCCAAACACTGTGTATTTTGTTCCTATTGAATATTTACAAATGTTTTTTTCACTCAATCCTGATACCTTTGTTTATCTATTAGGAAAAGATATTTTATTCAAATGAGATTGGCAATTACAATCCTGAGAAGAGGAAATACTGTTTTGCCTACTTGATATTCTTAAAGAACTGAGACCGTCATTTGCTGTATTATGCACTTTTCATGCTTCTCCAAAACACACGTCAGTCTGGTCTTCTGACTTCTTTTCCCTAGTTCTTGAAATGTTGAACTCCATGTCTGCGGAAGGTGGTCAATTTTTGTCAACTGAGTTGATTAAAATTCCCCACTACCCACTCAAACAAGAAGGAAAAGAAGGACTACTACTCTTTACCATACAAGATTTCCTTTCTAAAGATTTAATTGTTCTTATACTGGCCTTGTAATACTCTTACTATTTCAGTTAAAACCCAAATAGTAGGAATTGGAGATTTGTTCAAGATTTACATGCATTATATTGTTATTTCTAAATTTCCAAAATTCTCATATATTACTTTCCAATGTCCCATTAGACCCAGTTTACAATCTACAATTTACAATTGTGGATCTTTGCACCAGTTTTTCCAGTATTCCTATCCATACAGAGAACCAATATTTATTGGTTATTATCTGAAGAAATAATTAACAATACACTTGAACTCTAATGCCTTAAAAATTTGCTGAATCACTTATCAGTTTTTCTCAGATTTAGCATGTGGATCTGCAGCCTTAACGCCTTAAAAATAAATATACTGGCTGCAATAGTTTGTTAATTTGCTAGAGTGTTCAACCTTTCTGAAGCCTGCCTTGATGACATTACGGTATTATAAAGATATGTAACTGATGATGAAGATAAGATTTAGAAAGAAAAATTTCAATTAGTTTAGCCTTGTAGTACATATATTTTTGAACCCTGATTTCTGCAGTCTCTGGAGAAAGATGAGCAATTTTCTCCTGTGCAAGTCACTACTTTGAAGACTAGCAGAAATGTCAGTTATGGGATTTGCCCAATGCAGTACAACTCCTGGTCTTTGGACTGCTGGTACCAAGGATATTGATTGTTAATCCAAGCAAGACAAAATCATTGACAGCTTCAGTCCTTTCTCTATCTATTATGAATTGACCCAGGGTGAGGACCTTTATTTTCTTGATATTGATATGTAACCCATGCATAAGACTGCAGTCTTTGATCTTCTGCAGCAAACATTTCAAGCAAGTGTTCACTTACAGTAGGCACAGTTTTGCCATCTGCATAATGCTTCCTGTAATCCTGATACCATATTCTTCTTCAAAGAATCCAGCTTCACATATTATTTGCTCAGCATATATATTAAATAGATATGTAGAAAGGGTACATCCCAGACACACATCCTTCCAGCTTTCAAACTATGCCGTGTTCTCTTCTTGCTCTGTTCAGAAAACAGCCTCTTGGTCTAGGTATAGGTTTTGCATGCAGACTAGTTGAAAGTGATACTGAAGATCCTGGATTATTTTATATTTGAAAATGTGTGTGTCAGGGTCAAATATTTTTACCATACCTGCTCAATTTGTGTGCTGAACAAATAATTCAAAG
>NW_006399752.1:20247674-20259786 GCF_000299155.1 Elephantulus edwardii
AAGGAGCACCCTCGTTTCATATCCTGCAAGTTAGATTTGTTTTTCTTTCGGTAGGCCATGTGATATCCAGTGTTCTTCCCCGATACGCCAATTCAAGGCATTCATTGATTCTTCTTTAGTCATTCTTATTTATTGTCAAACTCTCACATGTATGAGAAGCAGTTGAAAATTCCATGGGCTGAATCAGGTGCACCTTTTTCCTTTAACTTCCCTGCTCTTTAGCACTTTGGAAAGCTTCTTTAGCAGCCCATTTCCCCAATGCAATGTGTCTTGATTTCTTGATTGGTGTTATCATGGGTAGGTACTGTTTGTGGATCCAAGTAAAATGAAATTGCTAACACCTTCAGTCTTCTCCATCTATCAAGATGATGTCCGTCTAGGGGTGAGGATTTTTTTGTTTTCTTGATATTGGAATGTGAACCATACTGAAGGCTATAGTGTCTGGTGTTATTTGGTAGGTGTTTCAAGTCATCTTTACTTTCTGCAAGCAAGATTATTCCATCTGCTTAATGCATATTTTTGTTAAGTATTCTTCCAGTCTTGATAATATATTCTTCTTTATGTAGCCCACTCCTCTTTATTTCCTTTTTCTTTTCAAAATAAATATTAATTATAATTTTAACAAACATTTTCAGAGAAGTTAGTTTTTTCTTCATTTATTCTTGCACGTTTTATACTCTTAACCTCCTTCCCCCCTTCTGCAATTCACTTTTAAAAAAATCATTGTTGCACAATTACCTAACATCCCTCCCCAAGTAGTACTGCATAGGACCACTATATAAAGCAGGTCTGACATGCCAGGCTGGGGGGAGAATAGGATAAGAGTGCATAGATAATGACCATTGCATTGGAACAGATGAAAGAAAGAACTGTCCTTTGTTTTCTACACCACTAATTCGACAGAGATAACAGAGTATGAGGCATGCTTAAATAGCACGGCAAAGCTCAAACTAGTTCTCAAAAAAACCCCTTTTCTCTTTCCTCCCATTTCTAACAGTGCTTGAGTTTGCTAAGTAGTTTCAAATAATGCAGATTGTTGATGATGTTGTAAGGAGTTATTGTCCATATTCTGGTGGTTCACAAATATTTATTTCCTATCTAAATCTCCTAATATTTACATTCAGTTGCCCCTTGAGCTGCCTTCATTGGAGGCCAGTGAGTTTTGGCTGTTTCATCACAGCAGTGTCCTGAGTGGTCATTATGCCACATTCATGTTTTCATTGTTACAAAAATAAACTTTCTGGAAGAAATAAAGAAAAAACAAAACAAATAATTCTTACTCTGAGTAAAAGGCTTCATTAGAATTCCTTTTGCTTCCTGAATGCTTTTCAAATTACTTTCTTAGGGAGTTCTCATGACATTGTCAGTAAGGTGGTGTGCTGCTAACCCAAAGCCCTAACTTTTTGTTGGTTTGAATCCAGGAGTCATTCCATGGGAGAAAGATAGACAGTCTTGTCCTGTGAGACTTACCTACTCTGAAAACCCACGTGAGGGTTTTCTGGTTCAGATTTGATGGCAATGAATTTTGAGTGAGTTGATGGTAGGATAATACTTCACTGTTCTCACCTAAAGCTACTTTCCCTTTGACATTCCTAACAATGGCCTTAGACAACTAGCTTCCATATCCTTGGTGCCTTTTCTGTTTTCTAGCCCTTGAGCATAAAGCTCCCTCTGTAGTGTGGTGGGGTTTTGTACCATGAAGTCAGAGCTGACCCATATCTGAGACCACAGTGGGTTTTCAGTAGTAGTAAGTCACAGGAGGAGGTTGCCCATCTTTGTTGTGTCTTTGCTTTGACAGTGCAATTCTTTACCACTGTTCTTGAGCAGATCTCAGCACCAAGAAAACAAAAATTCATACCACTGGACCAATAGGTAACATCACAATAAATGGAGAAAAGATGGAAACTGTCAACAACTTCATCTTACTCGGATTCACAATCAACACACTTAATACCAGTAATCAGGAAAAATCCTGGGAAAATTTGTAGTCAGGGACCTTGAGGAGCAGTGATGTCAGTTTGAGGATTAAGGTGTGTCTGACTTAAGCCATGATCTTATCATTTGCTGTACAAGAATCACATTTTGGAATTGTGGTGCTGGGGAAGAATATTGAATAGACCATAGACTGACTACCAGGAAAACAAGCAAGTCTGTCCCAAAGAGGGTGAAACTGTGTTGCTCCTTTGGTTTTGAAGCTCACTTTTACATACTTGATGCATGTTGCCAGGAGGACGGACCAGTCCTTGGAGAAAGACATCATGCGTGAATGGTAGAGAGTCAGCACAGGAGGAGGACATCTTGGATGAGAAGGATTGACACAAGGACTGTGGCGGTGGGGTCAGGTATGTCAGAAATGATGAGGTTGCCTCAGGAGAGGGCAAGGTTCAGAGCCATTTTTCATAGGGTTGTTGTGGTCATAGTCACTTTGATGCCAATAACAACAGCATTAATTTCTGTGGTGCTCTATACTAGATACAGGGACTATATTTGTAAGCAAGATAAAGAGAGACTTGCACTCATTAGATTTACAAAAAGCCCTTAAAAATTTACAAAAAGCCCAACTTCCTTTTTATAATTTTCTAATTTTTTTTTCATCCAATGCTCTGGTCGGGGAGGATCTTTTTAAAATGTTGGTCTTGTTTTAATCATAGTGTCTAGCTTTGTGTTTTATGTTTGTGCAGAGATGTTCTTGAAGTGCTAGACATTGGATATAATACTAATATTCATTGTAGTCTGTTATTCTCAAAGTAGCTCTAAAGTCTGTATTGTTTTCCCTTTTTACTTGTAAGCAAAATTGTGGAATTTAAATCTTGGGCATATAGATGGCAAAACAGAGTTTCAAATCCAGAGCCAAAGTTCTTTGCACTAAACGGATGAAGAGACTCTTTATGTCTTCCTTTAAGTCACTGATAACAAATGTTGACTAAGAGAGAGCTGAGCCCAGAGGCCTCAGAGCTCACATTACACATCTTCCTGGAGACACCATCAATTTATCAGGCATTCCTATAAATCTCCTTTGCAGGCAGTCCACTTTTCTTCACATTGTTTACAAGGACATTACAAGGAACTTGCTAAATGCTCAGCAGAAATCAAAATACCACATTGTTGTTGCGTCCCATTCAGTCTGGATGAGTTGGGATCAACCGATAACTGAACCTCCAGGGGGTTTTCAGAGGCAGTAAGTCCCACAAGAAGAGATTGCCCATCTTTCTACCATATAGTAGCTGGTGGATCTGAACCAGAAGTCTTTGGGACTGCAGCTCAGCTTCTTACCACTAGACCACCAGGGCTCCCTAAATATCCATAGAACATCTGCTGCTTTCCTCTACAGATAGAGAACCCCAGCTAGTGGGGACATGACTATATGTGACCTGAGCGTCAGTGTCTCTGCCCAACACCAAACCTCATCACTCTCTGTACAATAAATAATTGGCTTGACTTTCTTGTTGTTTATATTACGTTCACTGATAATTTACAGCTTCACAACTGCTTAGTGCAATTACCCTTTAAGTCCTTAGGTATGCTGCTTTTTGACAATATGAATACAAAGCCAGTGCATAGATTTTTTGAGATTAAATTACTCCTCATGAAACATAACACAGTTGTATATGTGTTTAATTGAGGCAGTTAATTGTTTCCTAAGAGAGCTTTCCGAAATCATGGGTTCTCTGGTAAGTAGTTGTGCTAAGCTGACTCTGTGACAGGGCAGGTGAAATGGAACCCAGCTATACTTGTTGTGTTGTTGTTATTGTGGATAGGTGCCTTTGAGTTGGGTATGCCTCCTAATGACTCTGAACAACAGACCTGAACGCTGTTCTGTCCTGTTCCATCCTCGTCATCTCTGATTCACTTGAAGCCATTGCCGTAGTCACTGTCAGTCTGTCTAATTTGGGGGTGGGGTCTTTTCCTCTTTCACTGATGCCCCATCTTTCCATGTGTGGTGTCCCTTTCTAAGGAACAGACTCTTGTAGCAACATATTCAAAGTATGAGAAATGGAGCTTTGCCTTCTTTGCCTCCAGGGAACACTCTGCAGCGGTACTTTTCCCAGGACATATCTGTTTAGGTTTTTTTGGCAGCCCATGGACATTCAGAACTCTTCTCCAGCACCATGACTCAAAGACATCAGTTCTTCTGTCATCTTAACTGGGGGCTAACCTAAATGGTGGTGCTTTGAATCCACCTGGAGACATCTTGGAAGAAAGAACAAGAGGATGTTTTCTCCTCTGATGAACATGGGGTCACTATTACGTTGCTTTTGTAGCAACTAGCTTTTATTTACATCTTCATTTCCAATTTTCCACTTGTTTCTTGATAGTACAATTAGGAGAAGGAGTGGGAAGAGGTTTTAAAATAATCGATAATTTGCAACCTATTTTTGACAGTGTGCCTCCCAGTGAATAATGGTTTTATCCTGATAAAAAATTATTCATGTAACTATACTACCCAACATTTCTCCTCTCCTTTTTTAAACGTTCTTATGCAGATACAGCAGTGTCAAACAAAATGGCACCTGGTATTTTTTAAGTTGTAATTTTAGAAATAAAAAGTGCATTCCCAATGAGCCTATTTTTCAGAAGAAAGATTTTGCGTCAACTCTGATATACCATCTGGTATTCAAATTACTTTGGATAAAAATTGTTCATAATAGTACCTATTCTCCTAGGACAAGTCTAGTGAGGACCACGAGACTGACTTGAACAACCTTGAAGAAAATAAAATCCCTTTTGGCATTCCCTTTTTCTGTGTGATCTTCTCTGTCAGTAGTCCAATTTCAGTGTGACCTTGATCAGAAGAGCATAATTTAGAGAAGAAATTTCAGAATGAGACTTCACCCAGTTAATGCTTTTGCCGTTTTATTTTTAAAGAAGCTCTGAATCAACTACAAACCTAATTGACTCCTGATTATTCTGAAGCTCAAAAAAAGAACAATGGATTTGAACCCTTTGTCTTCTTCCGCTTACATTAACTACTGAGAGCAATAGCCATTGCCTTTGGTACAGTGCACACTTTAAAAAGCTGATTCATCCTGTATTTAGTGTGTCTTTCAGAAGGCTGCTTTTGGCATGTTAATTAGATGCTAAAAATGTAACTTCAATAGAAACCAAAATAAGTTCTTAGTTTAATCTCTATGTTTATTTAATCATTTTTAAATAGTACACAAGTATGAAACTTAAAGAAAAGTGCATCTATAATTGTGCTGTTTCAGTGACTATTGAGGACAGAAATTTCTAATGTAATAAATTAATTTAGCCTATTTTGATTCCTAGAAATTGCATAATCATTATAAAATAAACTATTTTTGTTTTCATTTGCGATATAGTAATTATACATTGAACATTTTAGGATTAATTAAAAACTCGGGTCAAAAAAGATACATAAATATAAAATATTCAACATTAATTTCCAAGTTTGTGTCCAAAGAGTTTGGAAAATTAAAAATTTTCTTACATAATCTTTTTGATTGCACTTCTATCACTTAGGTAATGATCACAACTTATAAACATGGGTACTTATAGAATAGTTTTCTGTAAGAAGTTCAATTATTCTAAAAATAAAGGACTATTTTACAGTCTCCCTGGGGAGGAGATGCATCACAAGTAATAATGTCCTCAGCTAACCGGATGAAACTGAAACATAGGCGTTGATTGACTGAGGGTTTCGTCATCTGCAGATTTATAAGGAAACAAGCCTCCTGGAATAGTTTCCTTGCCACCAGTGCAGAAAGTAGGGGAGAATGTTAGGGAAGTTAATTCTCAAATTTCTGTAATCACTTGAAAGTAAGAGGCAAATAATAGAATAGTGTGTGTGTGTGTGTGTGTGTGTGTGTGTGTGTGTGTGTGTGATCTCTCTGGTTCTTGGAATTAATGTCTATGCACTTTGCTAATTTGGAAGCAATTACAAAGTATCTTGTGGTGGAAGAGTGGGGTGGGGTGGGGGGAAGCAAATGGGAAGGATCCAGGTGAAAAGACAGGGTAATGATGGGCAAGGGCCAATGGTGATTAAATTTATGAAACATAATGCCTGAGAATGATTGTATGAAACTAAATGTGAGTGAAAAATAGTGTGAAACACAATGTATATAAACTTTGTAAGCAAAACAATTTTTTAAAAAGTGTACTAATTTTAAAATTTCTAGGAAATAAAATTCTAAATATATTTCATAATAGGAATTATATTATTGTTGTTAGTTGCTGTTAATTCTGATTCACAAGAACCACTTGTACAACAGGATGAAATGCTGTTTAGTCCCTCGTCATCTTCACAAACAATACTATGAGCCATTGTTACAGCTAGTTATGGAGCATTATGTAGAGGAAAAATCAGTGATTAAGCTTATTCATTCAACCATTTTATTATTCTATCAGCCAATATTTTTGAGAGCATATTATGTATCGGCAGATAAAAGATGAGCTCCCATAAAGATTTACAGCCTTCAAAACCCCCTAAAGGATTACTGTGAGTTGGAACCAACTTGGTGGTATTGATTTGAGTTACTTGATTCAGGCCATGATCTTTCCAATCACTTGCTATGCATCGAGAGCTGACAGTGATGAGGACAAGAGAAGGATTTAAGCCTTTGAACTGTGGTGTTGGAGAAGTTGTTGTTATGTGTTGTTGAGTCACCTGTGACTCATAGCGACCCTATGTACAACAGACCTAAATCCTGCTCTATCCTGTGCCAACCTCCCTGTCCCCTACTACCTCAGTCACTGAATCAATCCACCTCATAGAGGGTCTTCATCTCCTGCACTGTCCGTCCACCCTCCCAAGCATGACGTCTTTTTCCAAGGACTGATTCCTCCTTGCAACATGTCCAAAGTATGTCAGACGAAGCTTCAGAACCCTTACCTCCAAAGAGCAGCCCGGTTTAACTCTAAGAGGAAGAACCTGTTCGTTCTTTTAGCAGTCCATGGTATATTCAGTAATCTTCACCAACACCACAGCTCAAAGGTATCAATTCTCCTTCTATCCTCCCTAGTCAGTGTCCAGCTCTCTGACGCATAGCAGTGATTACAAAGGCCATGGCCTGTATCAGGCACACCTTAGTCTCCAGAGTGGGAGAAGAGTACTGATTATCCTACGGACTCAAAGAACAGATAGGTCTTGGAGAAAGAGCAGCCAGTGTGCTCCTTGGAGGCAAAGATAGTGAAGCTTCATCTCACATGCTTTGGGAAAGTTGCTAAGAGAGGCTGTTACTTGGGGAGGGACATTAGCAACATGGTTTGACTGCAGCAAAGGGCTCGAGTGTGTCAGAGATTATGGAGATGGCACAGGATAGGAAAGGGTTCAGGTCTGTTTTTCATTAGGTTACAATGAGTCCTTCTCAACTTAGCAGTACCTAACAACATTAAGAACATATTTGATACTGTACCAATAAATTTAGATATTTAATGTTCTGTTTTAAGAATTGTATTAGGTGTTTAGATTGCCAAGTTCATTATAGTATAGGTTTCTATTTTTAATGAGCTAAAGATCTGTTGTACAAAATGTTGCTTTTGCAAGATCCTGTCAAGTACCCTGTGAACATTAAATCTGAACTTTGTCCTATCTTGTGCAATCTTCAACATCTCTGACATACTTGTGTCCATTGCTACAGTCATTGTCAATCCATCTCATCAGGAATCTTCCACTCTTTTGCTGATGCTCCATCTTTGCAAGCATGATTTCCCTTTTCAAGGAATAACCTCTTGGTAGCTATTAAGTCTGAAAACTCTCAGACAATGAATTTTGTTCAAATCCTTGAGTGCAGACGATTTGTCATATCCTAGTTTGATTGTTGTTTTATTTATTTGTTTGAAATAGTAGCAAAGAGCAGTAGGTAGAAGATTCTGGAAATTATTAGAAACACCAAAACACCTTCTTCCTCATGAACTGTTTAGCAACTTGCTCCAGCCATAGATGGTTATCCACTCTGAACTCAGAGAACTCTTGGGTCCTGTGCTATGTTTGTGTAAATCTGTTAACTGTATCTTTCTCTTTCTCCAATCTATTATCTGTAATGTGTGTGTGTGTGTGTGTGTGTGTGTGTGTGTGTGTGTACTCTATATAAGTATTTATGAGCAGCATTCATTATTATCCTGCAAAGCTATCCACATGCGAGAAGGAACCAAAATGTGTGTGTATTCACAGTTGGTTGATAAAGGGGCTCACATTCTTTAATCAATAAAATGAACTTACTTTAGCTATATGCTCATGTGTATATGGAAAGGCATATGCAGATTTATCACTGGGACAGTTTTCTTAAGATTTAAATAGGTTTTCCGGACTCAGTTTCCCCTCTTAACATCCTGCAGTGCTATTGTTCACTTGATACAGTTGATAATGCAGTTATCAAGAACACTGTTATTAACCATGGTCCTTATTTTTATTCAGATTTTGTTAGCTTTTATCTGTTGTCCTTTTTCTGTTTTAAGATTATGCCTAAGACACCACATGATTATTTTAGTCTTCATGTTACTTTAGATTTTTCTGGGCTCTGACAGTTTCTTACACCTTTCTTGGTTTTGATGACCTTGACAGTTTTGAAGAATGCTTGTCAGGCATTTTGTAAAATGTTTCCCATTTCAGTTTTCCTAGTGTTTTCCTAATAGTTCAGCTTAGATTATAGCTTTTAGAGTGGAAGACGCTATTCCTAATATATCATGGCCAAGGTACATTCAATCAATATGACTTGTCACTGATGATGCTAATCTTGGATCACTTGTCAAAGATTGTAGTTCTCCATTGTCTCTGCTAAGGTACGTTTTCCTTCCTTTTCAGATTTCACTCTTTGTAAACAAGTCACCAAGTGTTGCTCACACTTACATGAGGTAGAGTTATGTTACCACCTTCTTAATACGAGATTCTCTACATAAATGATTTACAGTTCTTCTGTTCAAGACCTTTGCCTCTTGTCCCTCTTTCATTTATCCACTGATTTTTGTTGTTATTACTGTGATGTTTATTGTTAAAAAGCAAATTTTCATGGCATTAAATTTGGGTATGAACTCATTAACTTTATTTTTCAGTCCATGAAGCAGGGAACATTTGATTTAAAAGCCTTATGAGATTTCAGAAGCATGATACTTGATACAAGCAGAAAAATGTTTCTAAGGATAGGTTAACAGGAAACAGAGAAGATATAATAGGCAATTTTGGGATTGGCTCACAGGCATTTACTCTCGATATTTGTGGGTTCAAGGAAAATGAACCATTTTCAATTGCTCTATCTGTTCAGTAGCTTAGGCTTCTGAACCCAGGAAAGTCAATTGGTTGACTTAGCTGTGGGCTCGTGAAAAAGACAGTAATTTACATAAAATAGAAATTTAGGTTTCAGTTTGCTGGTGTGTGGAGATCAGCATAAGGCACTCCATGTTAGGCTTCATTTAATCAGGTTATTGTTATTTTGCTGCTCAGATAATTCCAGTTTTGTAATACTCCAACCTTGAGATTAAGTACTTTTTTTTTCCCCAGAAAGGATCTGGAATCTGAGTGAAATACTTTTGATAATAAAATTGTGACATATTTTAGATGTATATCAATTAGGGTTGCAACGAAATGCATTAAGATGTTTCAATTATGTAGACTAATCTGCAGCCTATTAAAAGAATATGGTAAATCTTCATGTGTTGACAAGGAATAATATCCCCAGTACAAAGTATTTAAATTACTATTGTGATGTGGTGTTATTATGCTGAGTTGCCTGTGACTCATAGCAAGCCTATGTACAGCAACTCTAAACCCCACCCTCTCCTGAGCCAATCTCATAATTGTCCAGCAGACCTAATCTCATTTCTCCATTGACTCAGTCACTGAGAAAATCCATCTTATATGGGGTCTTCCTCTGCTGCACTGTCCCTCCACCCTTCCAAGCATGATGTTCTTCTCCAGTGACAGGTCCCTCCTGTCTTTGTGCCCTACGTTTGTAAAACAGAGCTTCAAAATCTTTGCTACCAAGGAGCAGCTTGGTTTTATTCTCTCCAGGACTGACCTGTTTTTGTTCTCCTGGTAGTCCACAGTATGTTAAGCACTCTTTTCTAGTACCATAATTCAAAGGCGTTAATTCTTCTTCTATCATCCTTAGTCATTGTTCAGCTCTTTAACACATGGCAAGTAATTGCAAAGACTATGGCTCATATCAGTCACACCTTAGTCTCCAGAATGACATCATTGTCCTTCAATACTCTAGAGAGGTCCCTGACAGCAGAGTTTTCCAATGCTATTGGGAATAAAATATTTATTCATTTATTTGTTTGTCTATTTATTTATTTATATTTCTTTTTATACACATTTATATGTATATTTGTTGTGGTGGTGGTGTACCGTAGAGCCAGAGCCGAGCCATAGCTGACCCTCTGGCAGGTTATCAGAGGTAATTAATCACATGGGAGCAGATTGCCCATCCTTCTCCCATGGAGCGGCTAGTGGCCTTAAACATATGTATATATTATAGATAATGTTAGATGAATCTTGGCGGAAAGCAGAGAGTGTCAGAGGAATGCATATCTATGTTTCATTGATTGTGCAAAGGCATTTGACTGTGTGGATCATAACAAACTGTGGCTGATTCTGAGAAGTGTAGAATCCTGAAATATTTGATCATGCTAATATGAAACCTATACTTGGACTAGAAGGCAGTGGTCAGAACAGAGCAAGGAGACACTGCATTAGTTGAAAATCAGGAAGAGTGTATGCCAAAGATGTATCCTATCTCCATACCTTTTCAATCTGAGTGCAGAACAGATCATCTGGGAGGCATGGCTGTATGAGGAAGAATGTGGCATCAGGACTGGAGGAACACTAATCAACAACCTGAGGAGGACCTGAAGTGCTTACTACAGAAGGCCAAGGACTCAGCCTTAAATATGAATTGAAACCCAAAATCAAGAAAACAAAGATTTTTCCGCACTGGGCTGATTGGCAGCATTATGATAGACCGAGAAAAGATTGAGATTGTTAAACAACTTTCATTTGCTTGGCTCCACAACCACAGTCTTGGTTCCAGCATCCAGCAAATCAAGAGATGAATTGCACTGGGAAAGTCGGCTGTCAGAGGGCTCTCTAGAGTACTGAAGAGCAATGATGTCAGTCTGGAGACTAAAGTTTGCCTGATACAGGCCATCGTCTTTGCAATTGCTTGCTATGTATCAGGGAGCTAGACAGTGATTAGAGATGATAGAGAATTGGTGCCTTTGAGCTGTGGTGCTGAAGAAGAATGTTGAATATACCATGGACTGCCAGGAGAACAAACAAGTTCATCATGGAGAGGGTGAAATCAGGCTGCTTCTTTGGAGGTAAGGATTCTGAGATTTCATCTGACATACTTTGGGCAGGTTACAAGGAGGGACCAGTCCTTGGAGAGGGACATCATGCTTGGAAGGATGGGGGGGACAGCATAGGAAAGGAAGATACTCAATGAGATGGATTGAATCAGTGACTGGGATATTGAGGGTAGGTGTGTCAGAGATAGTAAAGTTGGCACAGGATAGAGAAGTTTGCAGGGCTATTGTACATAAGGTCACTATTTCAGGACTATTATACATACTATCAGTTGCAAGCAACTTGAAGGCACATAACAACTCTAAATCAATCTATCTATCTATCTATCTACCTATCCCTCTGTATATACATTTCCCTTCATATATACATCCCTACATTATCCCTATATATATATATCTATATATCTCCCTACACATATATATCTCCCTACACACACACACACACACACACACACACACACACACACACACATACACATATGTATATCCCTACAGACATATATATGTATCCCTGCATACATATATATGTATGTATGTATCTATCTATCTCCCTAAATATGTATATCCCTACACACACACACACATATATATATATATCCCTACATATATATCTCCCTACACTAACATCTAGCTAGCTAGCTATCCCTACACATATATATATATATCTATCCCTACACACATAAATATCTCTATCCCTACACACATATATATCCCTACACATATATATCCCCCACACATGTATATCTTTACATATATACACACATCCCTACATATATGTATATCCCTACATATATGTATGTCCCTACAATATATGTCTCTATATGTAAAAAATATATCCCTTTGTTAATATGAT
>NW_006399752.1:20262876-20352146 GCF_000299155.1 Elephantulus edwardii
CACATTATATACAGTGTTTATTTAATATTAATTAAATAGTATCAATTAAATAGTTTAGCAACAAAATGCAGACTTCTACCTGCTAGTCTGTGCTCTTTACTGTACACCTCTTCTCTATTCCTTCACCCCCCAACTGTGGTTATAGGTTATAGGTCAGTGCAAGAGGAAAGACCCTCAGCCAATGGACTGACCCAGTCACTGCAGCAGGGACTCGAGTGTGTTGAAGATCATGACATTGAGGCAGAAAAGGGCAAGGTTTCATCTGTCGTTCATGCTGTTACTATGACTCATGGTCGACTCAGTGGCACCAAACAGCAACATAAATCAGAGCCCCTAGTAGCTCTTTTCTCCTTCCTCATGCAAATATTTTCCTAGGTTTTGACATGATCACTCATATAACGCTTAATTTGTCATGTGTTGGCATTGTATTCTCCACACTGTACCACAGATACCTTGATGGCAAAACTAACCTAGGTTTATATTTCTCCCTCCAGCATTGGGTACATTTAGGATAGTTTCTTAAATAGAGTAGCCCGAGAAGCAACTTAAATGACTTAGTTTAATTATCCATTAGTAATTATTTAAAGATAATTAAATATCACAATAATTAGTGACTTAGACACAAGATTAGAGATAACCTTGTAAGCAAGACCAGCTTTGTCAGCATGAGAATTATTATCACACAGGATGAGAAAGACACACACTTAAAATGCTGCTCCACTGTCACCATATTTAAATTCTTAGTAAGTTGCCCAAGGTAATTGCCTTTTTATTTTGCACTGGGCTCTGTAAATTATTTAGGTAGTGTGTTTTATAGGAATAGTCTTTAAAAGCTATTGTTAGAACTGTTTTAGTTATCAGTTACAAATTATTAATTATTATCCAAACTTGTTATTGTTGCTCAGTGTTGTGAAGTTGCAGGCCTTACCCGTAATCATCTTGTGTACAGTGGAACAAAATATTGCACCATCCTCACAATATTTGCTGTGTTTGTGCATTGTTACAACCCTCTGCTTTTCCTAGTGTGATGCCCATTGCTTCATGCCTGAAAAGCAATCATTTTATTATATTTCATGATTTTATCAGTTACGGATACAGACTGAGTTTGACTGGCTAGTCCTTTTTCTCCATGTTGCGTTGACTTGGGTGGTGATGTTCAGCTGGTAGCAGGGTTGGTCAGGAATATGGCTTCATTGGCATATCCAGTGCCTTCTTGGAGTCATCTGGAACATTAGACTCGGCGAGATTTCTCTTCAGTCCTCTGAGAGAGCTTTTTCTCATGTTCTTAACAGCAGGACAGTTAGACATCTGTGACACCAGCATTATAAGAGTACGTGTTCAAAGAGACAGGAAGTAGAAATTCTCAGTCTCTTACATCCTTTTTCAGTTGGGAAAGACATTATTTCAGAGAGAAAAATGTTTCTCAGATGCCCTTTTTAAGATTGTCCATGCCTCTCAGGCTACTATGCCAGCATACTTGGTGATATTTTTAGAACCACATTAAATTCCAAGTTTAGTACAATATCATGGGTTGATGAGACCTCAGTGTATATGACATAGAATAGAATGCAGCATTGCATTGATTTTCTGATTTGCACTGAGGATAAACACATGGAATGGATTTAGCCATTCAGTAGTTGCCCTCTGGTTGCCTCTCCTAGAGAGTGTGTTTTATAGTACACACTAAGGGAGAAAAGGATTATTTTCTCAAAGGCTATTTGCCTGTTGATTTACCTTGCTGCTGCATCTTATTTGGCAAATATATTCTTACAATTCTAATGGACTAATTATTTAAGAGCTTTTTATATCTATTATATCTATAAACCTATGTACCTGTATCTCTATTTCTCTATCTATATATTGCATATTTACAGACATTTCTATAATTCCTGAATCAGGACCACTAAGAGTTGGAGTGATAGACCACAATGCAACTACCACTCATGAGTAAATTTTATTCCCTCACATTCATACTACATCTTTTAGTGAGAGAGAGAGAGAGAGAGAGAGAGAGAGAGAGAGAGAGAGAGAGTTAGAATAACAGCTTCACACATTACCAGTTCCAGTAAGATAAAATTTCAAGGACTATTCCCTCTAAAGCATTTAGGTAAGAGAAGATGAGAAACTGGGCAAAGGAGAAATTTTCATCTTGCTGCAGTGTATCACACAATTAGGTACTTTATGGGGTATTTTATATCTTTTGAGAAAATAGCCAGCATTGGACATTTTCAGAAATAGGGTATTGAAGTGATCAGATCATTGGTCAGTTCTGCTATGGTAATTTCTATTTGCTTAAAAAGGGTGACGCTTATTTGACTTGAGCACATATCTGAAAATAGCTTTCTTTGTTTAGACTTCTTGAATCATACCATGCTAGACACAGCTATAGTACTAGATATTATACTTGTCAGAATGCTTCTATTTCAAGTCCTGGGGTAGAGTACTGTTTAGTATGAGAACAGTTCCATAATGTATCAGATTGAGGGGAGAGATGATAAAGCAGTTTGTACATCACCACAGGGGTGTATATGTAGTTAGTAAGGCATATGTTGTGGTTATGATCCTAATCTGCTGTGTAGTTTAAAAAAATCCCATTTCAAATACCACAAATCCAAGCTTCTCCACTTAGTGAAGATGTGTTCTTTAACCATGAGTGTATTAGTTTCTTTGTGCCTTAATTTTATTTGTTAAATATAAATAATAAGAGTACTGTAAAGGGTTTTGGACATTATTCATTAATATACACACATATAAAGAACTGCCAGGTATAGAGTCAGAAAGAGCTCCCCCCCCCCAGAGTGCAGGTACAGAATGAGTGCCCAACAATGTTAAAATTCTATTTTCTTATTAATGCTAATTGGTAGTGTCTCTCTCTTTGTAATAGACTTAAATGTATTTTTAGTCCCTTTAGAAATGTTCTGTATTATCTAAAATGTACATCGTTAAAGGTTAAAGATTTTGTTATAAATAAAAATAATTAATATTTTAAAATGTTCTAGAACTATTTAAGGACAATTCCAATCATCTTAACATATTACAGGCACACTTGTTACGAGAAGTCAGAAGATCAGGAGGCATATTGCAGTGGGAAAGTCTGCAGTCAGGGACCGCTCTAATTACTGAGGGAGAGGTGATGCTAGTTTGAGGATTAAGATGTGCTTGGTTCAGGTAATGTTCTTTTCAGTCATTTGCTATGCATTTGAGAGCTAGATAATGAATAAAGATGACAGAAGAAGAGTTGATGCCTTTGAGCTCTGGTGTTTGAGATGAGCACTGAATAGCTTAAGGACTGCCAGAAGAACAAATAGTTATGTCTTGGAAAAAGTGCAGTCAGAGTGCTCTGTGGAGGCAAGGAGGGTGAAGACTCATTCATGTCTCTGTACATATTGCTAGAAGAGACTGTTTCTTGGAGAAGGTCATGCTTGAAAAGGTGGAAGGATGGAAGAAGAGAGGAAGACCCTCAACCAGCTGGATTGACACAGTGTTTGCAGCATTGGTGTTTCAGAGATAGGAAGATGTCAAGAGATAGGACGGAGTTCAGTTCTGTTATTCATAAAATATCTATGAGTCATACTCGACTCAGTGGCACCTAACAACAAACTATCTATATCTATCTATCTATCTATCTATCTATCTATCTATCTATCATCTATCTCATTTTATTAATACAGTTAAATAGAGATGTTATTAAATCACTAAGATCTTAGTTCAACAAAGGTTAACAGACAAAAACTTTAAGCCATTTTTTTCCTTATAAAAATATAATAAGCATTGACAGAGACTACTGTACGTTATTGTAATTTTTAGGTTCCTTTGTAAGTTAATTACTTGCTTTTTTTCTCATTTAAAGTGATTCACAAGAAACTGTGAAAAGCAAAATTGTGTCCTTGAGGGAGATGCAGTTCTGTAAGTCATTGCTAATTCAAGGTTAGTCCACAAAATGAAAAAGTGAAAATTGACAATTACCTTTGAAAATCTTATTGGGAAGGAAAAACTAGCTTTTTCCTGAAAAAATAGAAAACTGATTATTTTCTTCTTTTTTTCTATTTTAATAAACTATTGAATGTTGTACCTTTGGCCATAACACCTTTGAAATCTTTACCATTCTGTCTATTTTACTCTGCAAAACTGAATTTACATGAAATTGATATATGAGTAAAATACTTTGACTCTTAAAGAATCTGTCATACAGAAATATATAGGCTAACTGGCACTGTAGACTAACGAGTTAAAAGCTTCAGTACATATTTTTCCTCCTTAGTTTGTATTTATCGAATTTAGTAATTTTCCCCTTCAAAATCTACGTTGACATAAACCCACCAAATCTGTTCTGGCTCGTGATGTGTTCATATCATAAATGACCTTTAGGGATTTACCTTTTTTAACCTATGATTTTGTACTTTCCATAACTAATTATGGAAAATATTTTAAAGACTGGTAACAATTGTATTAGAAGATCTTTTAATACTTTCTTCTCTTTATGTCCTGGGGTCATGATTTGCTTCCAAGTTGACTCTGATTCCCGTCTATATCCAACTGGAAGGATGCTTCATAGATTTTCCAATGGCTGGTTTTTCAAAAGTATATTACCTAGTCCTTCTTTTGAGGCACCCCTGGGCTTACCCCAACATTACCCTCAACATTAACTGCAACAGTCAGACATTCTGCAGTCAGAGATCAGGATTTTAGAAGCTGAGAGATTTAGTGTCTCTTGGGTTGTGTGGCTGAGACTGTACTCAGCAGAAAGTGGTCACATAGTTCTGGTGCTAGATTGTGGCTTTCAGGAGACCTCCTTGCTCATGAAAGAATGTCTTAGACTTAAAGCAATTGTTTGGAAATGGTGGCTTTCAGACTGGTATCTCATTTAAGGAAAAAAAAATTAACAAAACAGATGTCTATAGAACTAGGGTTTTTTTTGGGGGAACACTGTCTTTGTAATGGCTAACCTCAGTTTAATGCCTCCAGGTCTGTACAATGTGAATGGATTTGTCAATGAAGAATGTGTTGACTGTAAATAATCATTCAATATAGATTGATATTAAACTTTAAAATACTTTAAAGAGCTTAAATTTCCTTTAGAAGATGAGATGAATACTTGTAAATATGGTCTGCGAACACAATCATTTTGTTATCTTTAAAGGAGGTTTGGGTTTTTGCTGTTTGTTTTCTCTTTGCTGTTGACTATTTAAAACGAGATCCTGGTCAGTAAAGAGGCCTGCACATAATCAACATCTAAGGATTCCATCAGCATAGAGAAAGAACTATTCTCTGGCTACGAGGGTTGCTGGAGTCCTTTTGATCAGCTTTCCAATCCCATAGATTCATGCAGTGTTATTTTGAATAAGCTCTTTTTATCTGTATCTTCTACCTAAATATTTCACATACTTTTTAAAAAGATTTGGGATGCTTTTTGCAGATCTTCATCTTTTTGATATCCTGAAACCGTGTCTAATAGCATTTCTCAGCACAGGCAATAACTTGTGCAAATTCTCTGGTGCATTACAGAACTTGAACATTTCTTTAGGAGTTTCTGATAAATGTGTTTTCCTTCCCTAACTTTTCTCCCCCTAATACAATGGACTCAGTGTATAGAGAATGAAGAAATTTTTACTTTTTGAATTATAGATTCAATAGCTTCTTTCTGTAAGCAGAGACATAAGAGCTTTCCCACGTCATTTTGATTTAACTGAGTGTATTAAAGACGAAATGAAAGATAATCTTTCTGTTATGAGAAGGACAAAATATAATGTTAAACAGACATTAATTTACTTATAACTGCATAATTTTGAAAAACATTACTGAATGTGATTCAGTTTAATTTTCAGTGTCTCCACTGTGATTGTTGTTGTTAATATTGTTATATACCATTGAGAAATCAGAACTGACTCTCCAGCGGGCTTTCAGAGGCACTAAATGGCCTGGTAGGAGATTGCCCATGTTTTTCCCAGAGAGGAGCTGGTGAATTCCAATTGTGTGTCTTTGGGTTGGCAGCACAACTCTTTACCGCAAAGCCACTAGAGCTATCTGCTGCGCCTGTACTAGCCTTCTATTCTAGATGGAAAACCAAGCCTTGGTGAGGCCCTGCAGGTGGAGAAGTTACACCAAGCCTACAAACCAGGTACACCCATGTATTGTCTTGCTGCTGACTTTTATTAAATCACAAGAGACTAAAAATGATAATAAAGGAAAACCAGGGTTGGTATTTTAAGCAAATGCTCAAATTATGTCTCAAATCCAAAATTTGGTGTTGAAACAACATATGAAATGCACACATGCACACACACCCATACGCCCTGGATTTTGTATTGTTATGTTTATATATAAACATGTTTGTACATGTATATGCATGAGTGTGTATATGTGTGTGGTATGTATATACATACATATGTATAAGAGAATAAGATCTCGCTAGTGGCCTAGTGGTAAGAAATTGCACTGCCAATGTGAAGACACATGGTTCAAGTCTACCAGCTGCTCTGCAAGAAAAGATGAATAGTCTCCTCCTGCGTGATTTACTGCCTCTGAAGGCCCCTGGAGGGTCAGCTATGGGTCAGTTCTGACACAATTGTGCACAACAACAACAACAATATATATAATGTGTATATATGTACACATATTTGTATATTTTTGCATATATACATTCATAAATGTGCATATACATATATACAAATGCATATATGTGTACATCTGTATATAAATATATGCAAATGTGTAGGGAATATATGTGCAAATGTATATATATGCATACATTACATGTACACATTTGTATTTTGTATTTATACATGTACTTGTGTTCTTGAGTACCATTGATTCGGAATTGATCCATAGCTGACTCTCCAGTGGTCTTACAAAGGCAGTTAAGAAGAGATTGCCCATCTTTCTGCTCTGGAGCAACTGCTAGATTCATACTGTGTGCCTTTGGGATTGCAGCGCAGCTTTTTATCACTAGGCTACCAGAGCTTCCTCCCTATACTGTGTGTGTGTGTAGAGAGAGTGTGTATGGGTATATAAATATATGCATATGTTATGTCAACAATACATATTTTCAGTTCTTTTAACTTCCACATGAATGATCAAGATTTCTATTGATTCCAGTCAGTATTAGGAGTAAAGCAAATTTATAACTTGTATTTGGGAGACATATTATTTAAAAACTCTCTGTGCTGGAACTCTGGCTATCTAAGTATATAAATGATATTCTTTCTCGTTGAAGGACTTAAGAAAAGCTTTGCATTAGAGAAACTTTTAGTTGAGAGATTATTTTGCGTATGACTACACATGAATAGACTGGAAGAAATGAACTGCGCCAAATTCCAAGAGTCTCTCTGTGTTAAGTGTTCCCTGGCTCTGGCTTTTAATAGTGGAATGACATGGATAAAAGATGGGGGGGGGGAAGAGGTAAGAGGAAGAGAGGTGGGGGAAAGAAACGTTGGTCTCCCGAGGGAGAAAGAGAAATCAAATCTGTGGAAAGTTCCAGGTGCACCTCAGTGAAGCAAGCAGCATTCAGTGCTTGCAGTGTATTAACATGGTGGACTTGAATAATTCAGACTTTCAAACCACAGGAAGAGGCTTTCCAGTTGGGGAAAAGTCACCATAATTAAAGCTTCCCTGGCACATGGAGGCAGCTGTATCCTCCGCCAGACCGAGAAAATTGGACATGGCCTAATAGCCTAAGAGAACAGGGATGCTGTGGGGTAGCATTGTTTGAGAAGTGTTAGGTTTATTTTGGTGTTCCCCAATTATAAAGGATACCAGCTTCTTTTACATATTAATGGCCTAACCCTTGGCATATGGCAAGAACACAGGATTCAACTCAAAGATCGCTTGTAAAAGGACTGAGCCGTTCAAGGTGCAGGTGCTGCATATGTTTCTGAAAGCGGGCCTTCACAGGTAACAAGAAGGTGGGATGTTTTACAGAAATATGCAATTGATTTTGGAAAGATTATGCCTATACTATCTATGGATCAGATGCTTTTGAATTTCAAAATACACTTTCAAACATATGCAGAGTTTCCAAAATATATTACTTAACTGTCTAATGGTTATTTTTGTTTCTACATTTATTGATCCCATTGCAAACCTGAACTATTAACTGTCTCATTTCAAGTGTGCAAAAATCCCATTTGATTACAATTTATCCAAATGCCAAGATATCCTAACACTTTTTTTTTTCTGGTGGATGCACTTATTTTCCCCCTCTACTGCATTTCCTATGTAATTTCCTGTTATATCTTCAGCAAAGATGCTAATTGTCACACTCACTTTCTGGGGTTAGATGTAGCAAAGGGCCAATCTGAAATAAACAATTCCATGTATTTCTGGGGGCTTTGCCAGGCTGAAAAACACTAAAACATATTGCAGTGTTCTCCTGGGGACTTCACATCCGGCCTGAAATGTGAAAGGTGAGAAAAAGAAGGAAGCAGCAATATTTTATACTTCCTCTTTCTCATGCTGACAGTCGAGTTAAAAGCTTACCTTTCTGCCAGGCTTGATTTCCCACTCCCTGACTCTCCCTAACATCAGTGCAGTGGAGGATTGTTTGCCAATTGGCCTCAGGGGATTAGAAAATAGAATTGGAAAGCAAGGAATTTGGAGTCTACTCCTCCAGGGAGAAAGTTTATTGTGTCAAAGTATTTAAAGCTTGGCCAGAATGCTTGGGTGGCCTTTCAGAGGAATGCTTCTGTATTTTCAGAACAACTTTCAAAATTATTCTGATAAAATGGCATTATACAGCATTAACCATTTAGGATTGTCAGACACCGCTGGCATACTTTACCTCATTTTAAACTGGCAAACTATACCTCAATTTAAATGTGTTATTTTAGTTGAGGGTTAAAGGGATAAAGTTACCAGCCTTGATATCCATGTAAATTTTCCCACTAGTGGAAGAAAAGCAGAAAAAGATAAAAGAAATGAAATACTGGGATGGTGATGAAGATGTGAAATGTTCACAGGGGAAATGGCCAGACATATCCTAGAATACGTTTTCTTATTCTAAAATTAAAAATGAAATGATACCTTAACTCACATTTTCACATTTTGTTATTTCTGATAACAATACTAAAATGGAGAGGCTGTTGTCTTTTTGAAAAGGAGCAGAAATCTATGACCACAATGAGTCCCACAGACCCACTGACTTGAGACCCACATTTACAGATTGCAGGCTGAGTCTCGAGTGATTACATGTCTTAGAATTTTATTACTTACCCATTTTTATGATTCCTAAAGGCTCTGCCTACAGCTGAAGGCGCCCTACTTTGGTTTTAATGCTGAATTGTGAATAAGCAGGTCAGATTATCTTCAAAGACATAGAAATTGAAATCAGTTCTCTGAAGGCTCATCTAACAAGAAGCAATGGAGTAGAATATTTATTGTTTGCAAAAGTACCATATTTTTGATCTTTTTTTGCCAATAATTGTAATGAAATAAACTTTAAATACCCCATTTACCATATGGAACCCAAAAATATCTATCTACTATTGAATCTTAGAAATTTTCCTCCTTTTGTGATATTATGTTTGGAATGGTATAATGAAGAGTACATTTTTATGTGCTGTTTTAGAAGTGGAAATTCAGGCTCTTCAACCTAACACTTTTCTTTCTGATCTGAAAAGAACATAATTTAAATCAGTCCCTAACCCTAGATTATTCTCCCTGTACCTAAATAAATGTATAACCTTTCCCCCTAAATATGCTTAGGCACACCCTAGCTCAGAGACAAAACTTGGTGCCCTGACAAAAGTAATTTCATAATTCAGTGTTCAGGAAAATCATTGTCGATCACTTACATGGCCAGAATGAGTTTTGGACTCAATTTTATCACTGAACTTAAATATAAGCCCCTGAGCCTTCCCTTTAATGGGCCCTGGGTACTTCTTCCTCTACCCAATGGAAGAGAGCCTCATTCCTGGATCCCAGCCTGTGGCCACTGCTTTGATTCTACTCGTTGAAAAAGTAGAATGCTGCCCCAGAGTCTCCTTTCAGCTTTGTTCACCAAACTAAATCTTGCTTTAACTCCAGTGACTGTCAAATGCTGACTGATTTCACCTGTATGCATCCTGGGAAATGGCATCTCATTCACTGCTCTGAAGAATCTTTATGCAGGCCTAAAAAGGCCCTAAAAACCAAACCAGACCCACAGATAGAAGTCAATTCCTTATCATAGCAATCCTTTTGGACAGAGTACAACCACTGCATAATATTTCCAAGGCTGTAAATCTTTACAGAAGCAGACTGTCACCTCTTTCTTCTACAAAGTAGGTGACGGTTTAACTACAGAGTAGGTGATGGTTTAACAAGTTGACTTTGGCAAATTAACCCCTGTGTCACCAGCCTTGGCTTCTGCTTATGTTACCTCATCTTTAAACTCTCCTATTCCATATTCCTGTCTTCATTAACTGCGAATAACTTCCTCCTCCCCCTTCATGGACCTCATCTCTCTGGTAGGTGCATAGACCTAAACATCAAAAAGCAAAGCCATTGCTTTCAAGTTGATTCCAACTCGCTGTTGGATTTCCAAGGACATAAATATTTGTGATAAAAAACAACAACAACAACAAACCTGCCTGTTTTTCTCCCTCATGGTAGCTGGTAGATTCAAACTGCTAACGTTCTGGTTAGTATTATAGTAACACAGATACACACATTCTCTCCTTCTCCACTCCTCCTTTCCTCCCCCTACCCTTTCCCCCCAACCCTACTCCTACCCTTCTTTTTTTCCTGGTCTCAGCTTACACATCATTTCTCCAGGAATCCTTGTTGATCTGACTTGGTTTTCTATTGTATGCCCTCTCATAGTTACATGTACTGTATAGTTCTGTTTTGGTCCCATGTGTAATTTTCATGTATCATTAGATTTGTACTTCCAATTAGTTTTCTGGTTTTTGCTTGTAGAAATCCTTTCCTAACCACTCCCCAAATGATCTGAGGCTCATGACCCGCTCTTATCACAATACTTATCACCTGCCCTCAAGATATTTTTATGAATGGATATTTTTAGAATGGAGAAAATTCTTATTTTAATATTACCATCATCTGAATCTCACAGGAGTAGCGTGATTTCACCCTTTCCAGGACAGACATGTTTGTTCTCTTGGAAGTCCATGGTATGTTCAATACTCTTCTCCAGATCCACAACTCAAAGGCATTGATAAACCTTCTATCATCCTTAGCATTGTCCAGCTCTAAATATCTGTTATCCAAGGTCCTAAATATAGAAGATGCAATGGAAATATGATAAAGCTGTCCCAGATTATTCTCCAAGTTACTGTGAGATTCAGATGGTGGTACATGTTCAGAGTCAGTGAGATGGCTCAGTATCGAGCAGGCTTCAGAGCTGTTGTACCTATAGGGGTCACTATGAGTTGCAGGTGAATTGAGGGCACATAACAACAACATAACCCCTTCATCTCACATACTGTAAACATGTCATCAGAAGGGACCAGTTTTTGGAAAAAGTCATCACACTGGGAAAGGTAGATAGATAAAAAGAGGAAGACCTTCAGCAAGATGGACTGACATGATGACTGTAACAAAAGGTTGGAATATATCAAAGATTGTGAGGATAGCAAAGAATAAGGCAGGATTCAGGTCTGTTCATAGTCACTGTGAGTTACAGTCGACTTGACAGCACCTAACAACAACCTAACTCACAGAGCAAAGAGTGCACCTGTTTTCCCTGAAATAGAAAGGACAGGTTATAGGTAAGATGAAATGATGCAAAAACCCAGCATACTATTCCTTATCCCTTTTGTGCCATGTTAACAAGCATGGTTCCCAGGGCATTTCCTGAAGCAGCATTTTCACATTTTAGTATCATTGCATATAGATTCTTACTTTCCTTTGTGCAGAGAAAAATGGAATATTAACATCTTCAGTACTGATAGGCACACACATCTAAATATTGACAAAGGTGCTAATTTTTCTTGGAAAGGAATAGGAACTGAGAATAATTCAGAAATTTAAACATACTTAAAGTGGCTCCGGGTTTCCTTGTCTAATTAAAAAAAATAAAGAGATAGCTTTTTTTGTTACCATTAAAATCTGTCTGGTATTGATTAGCAACCCTATAGCTGCACTCCCTCTTTTATCTAAAATGAATCAATGTAGCAAAGTGGAAACAGAATGAAAAAGAAGTTGCTCTTGTTGTCGTGTTTGATTCCTTAACTGAGCTCTGGAGTTTTTCTGTGAGTGGTGAATTACTGATAAACTGATCTTGTTAGCTACATTCTGTCTGTGTGCTGTGGAAAATACATTTCCATCTGGTTTTCAGAAGGAATCCTTTGAGATCTGCATGTGTGCATGAAATTTTATGCAGAGGAAAAAGTATGTTTCTCCTTCATCTTTTTAGATGTAAATTCACTGAGAGGTTCTTATCATCCCCTGTCCATTTAGTCTTTACTTTGACAGTGTGC
The DNA here is from genome assembly GCF_000299155.1 of Elephantulus edwardii. Lineage (NCBI taxonomy): Eukaryota > Metazoa > Chordata > Mammalia > Macroscelidea > Macroscelididae > Elephantulus > Elephantulus edwardii. Next base: position 20,275,290 of record NW_006399752.1, read on the forward strand.
TCTCTCCCACCCTCCCAGCCATGAGGCTTCAGCCTTCTAGGGAAAATTGGTATGCAGCAATCTGAATATAGCTGATTAACAATTAAAACCTGGGAGATTTATTATAAGTGTTTATGGCTCCATATGCTATTGAATTTTTAAAAGACATTTGGAATATTAGTATTTTTTAAATGTGTATAAAAAGGCCCCACATTCATCCCAAATGGCTAAATTCACCTCAAGTTTTCATTTTATTTTGACTGGGGAGATGGTTTTCTGTTCCTATTGACTAACCTTGTAAGACGCCTGAATTTGCAAGCAAAATAAAAAAACTCAACTCTTACCACAAAGAAATTAGTAATGATGAAAAAGACAAGCCTAATGCTTTATAGTGCCTACATTCAAACTGAAGGAATAGAAGATATGAAGAGCAAGGATTTCTATTGATTTTGACATATTTTTTATTACAGCATCTTGTTCATTTATGGAGTGATATAAATCTCATAAGAATAATTGAAGGGCACGTGTAAGCCTGCTCCCTTACCCCTTTTGGGTCTTCTCCCTGGAGACTTCCTGAATGTCATGTCAGGAAACAGCTGTCAGTCATGGGTGACTGTGTTTAATCATCTATTGTTTCTCCCACTAACCTGCCCCTCTCTCAAAGCGCATCCCCAGGTGGCATTTCACCAAAGGTAAGAAATGAGAACCACAGTGCTCTCTCATTAATGATAATTAGGGTGAACTTTCAAGTTTGAGGAGTTTTTAAATATTTAACAGTAGCAAAGAAAAATTAGCCATTTCATTTGTTCCTTTCTGATTAAGAGCTTGAATGTACAGTAGGCAACATTTAATGAGAGCATTTTACTCAGGAAGAGCGAAATAAGACCAAATCTCTGGAACTGAATACACCCTCTTAAAACATCCCTCCCCAGTATCTGTGTGGGGCTTTTACTAAAGCCAGTGAAATTTCCACATGTGTTTTCAAGCGTGGGACAGTTTAGAATTCATTCTCTTATCTAGAGAAGTACCCCTCTTTCCTATGCCCATGAAATATTTTGTACAACAAACATCATAACTGAGGAATGTATCTGTTTATTCAGAAGATCAAAATGATAAAATTGCAGCAACAAAAAGGAAAGGAAGAAACCCAAGATTTGCATTTATACAGTCAGGGTCTTATTATTTTTATAATCACTACTGCTTGTATCTCTGCAGTGGCTAAGCAGCCGTGTTCTCCTCTATCTTAAAGAAGCAAAAGGAACACCCTTTCTTTTTTTCCTCTTTCTAGACTTGCCTACCAATCCACCATTGGCATGGTCAGGGTCCTATTGATAATGTAATCCAGACAGCCACCTCACTTTTCTCCCAAGACTTTTTTTACAAAATACAAAACAAAACACCAAACTTGATAGTGTATCATTCTTACTAGGATTTGAACTGATTTAACTAATATTTACAATTTCAAATTGAAAGACTCTGACGATGAAACTCGTGAATTTTTTTCTTTCTTTCTGCTTGATCTTGAAAACAAAACCAACAACTAAGCACAAACATACCCTGACTTGAGAATTTCCCTTGATGTAAAGGAAAATCAGAGGCCAAAAGGGGTGAACTAAGAGGTCACCCTGATGGTTTTTTCTTTCCAAATGCACCCTTCTCTCCATATTGTAGCTTCTTTAACAGCACATTTCCCCCTAATGCAGCAAAAGTATCACAATGTCTTTCAACAATATATAAACGAACCATTTCATTATCCCCTTCTTAAGGACATAGAGAAATATAGAAAAGAGCAAGTGCTTTTATCAAAGGTGAGCTGAGTGGATAAGGTGGGAAAAGAGAATAAATGCATGTACTGGGGAAAGAAGCCTTTTTGTCCCCATTAAAGTCCTGGTCTTAGCAGTAGAAATTGACCTATATTTTATGAAATTTGTCCTAGAGAGAAGAAACTCAAAAATGCTGTGCTGAGGTCATCGAATGCATTTAACCTGGACATTTATGTAGAATTTGGGAAGAACTTTTGGGGTTTTTTCTTCCCGCTCTCTCTACTCTCACAGCTTTTGGAGATTGAGCTGTGGCAGATCATGAACTAGTTCATCCAAATGAAATTCATATGAATACAGAAAAGTATGCCGCTGCCTTCTTCTTTGGTGGCTGGTCAGATAAGTACTTTCATCATGCAAACAAGCACAAGTTACCCACTCATGAAGAGGATACTGAAGGCACATTATTTCAGCATACTGATATGCAAATGTTAATTAGTTAATTCACCCCACTACTAATTGTAAAGAGAAAATTCCATGTGCATGGCTTATGAAGGAGTGTAAATGAGCACATTTAGAGCAAGACATTCATCTGTAGCTTTTTTGCTTATACAATATGAAGGCTAAATTAGAGTGGCGTTCTAAGCCCAGCCCTGATACTTTCAGGATCTCTGGTCTTGAGAAAGCTAGTTACTTTCTCCTGTTATTAGTTTATGACTAAACTACACTTGCTAGACTCCAGAGGCTATGAGAAAGGGTCTCCAGTCCACCCTCCACCTTGCCTTCTTTCCTTCCTTCTTTCTTTATGCCTTTGCCTATTTATTTCCCTCAGTTCTCTCAGAAAAATCTTGTCCAATAACTGTCAGGACTGTACCAATGAGTTCATTTAGGGACATGAAAATAGGAATCATGGCCAGCCCCAGTTACCATTAAAGTGAAAAACTGAGCCTATAGTCGAACTACCAGGACATGGACTCCTTGTTCTGAAGGGCTTTGCCTTGTCTGATAAATTGGCAAACTAGCCTAAGTCAAAAGGCCAGCCCATGTTTCAGGATGACTTACACCTAAGAGTGCTTTCTACAGTTTGAAAGGGTTGACAAAAGAGAGGTTCAGAGCAGACTAGTACATCCTAATATGTGAGAATTAAATGAAATTATAAGTTCAGTGTCCATACATAAAGTCTTTCTGGAACATATAAATGATAATTTGTATCATTTTTATGGCTGTTTTCACACTTTAACAGCAAGGTTGGGCAGTTAGAATAGACTCCTGTCTGGCCTTTTAAAGAAAAGATGGCTTAATGGTAAAGAATTGAGGTGTCAATGCAAAGATAAGTGGTTCAAATCCACCAGCCACTCTGAAGGAGAAAGATGAGCATTCTCTTCTTGTGCTATTTACTGCCTCTGAAAACCCACTGGAGGGTCAGCAGTGGGTCATTGCTACTCAACAATACACAACAACACTACTCTATCAGGAGGCTGGTGATGCAGTAGGTTACGTATTGGACTGCTAACCAAAAGGCAGCCAGTTAGAATCTACTAGCTGTTCCGCAGGAGAGAGAGAGAGGGATTCTCTTATGTTAAGATTTATAACCTTGGAGCTGAAGCAGAGTTGACATGAATCTAAGTCAACTTAATGACAATGTTTGGTTTTGGTTTTCTTTACACTATGAAAGCCCTGAGCCTGCTTCAGACGGGAGATACCTAGTCTTCATGTACTCTCTGATGCATGTCATTTGACTAAAGGCATAATCTCTGTGTGAGTCACTTAAAGAATTTCCTTTTTAGTTTCTGCATCTGCAGTATGAGCATAAAATATCTATGAAAGGCTGTTAACTTAAAGTTTAGTAGTATATAAAGCAATTGGTAGACTGCCTGGCACAAGGAGGCAATCGATGATATCTACTACTGTCATTATTATTATAACCATTTATTTACATAAGTATTTATATGTTTATTGACTCAACAAACACATTATCCTCTTATTATATGTAGTCATGGAGCTATTAGATGCTAATGGATATAAAGATGATTTGGACACATTCCCAGACTTCAAGGTGCTTATATTCTACCATATAACATGAATAACAATAAATACCAAGTTGACTATTGAGCGAGGAGAGGTGAAATCAGAGGCAGCCTCTGCCAGAAGAAATAACTGAGTTGCTCTTTCCCTTAATTTGCCTCAACTATTCTTAAGGTCATAGTCTAAACTTCATTATCAATAACTGTATTCCTTTTGTTATAACAGTTTCAAATTTCTTTCCCTATAACAACCACTTATCTTTTTACCTTGTTCTCTGTAATATCTTGGTTCCAGCAATTCACAGACAACTGCAATCCTTTGATCCCATTACCTTCACTCTTCTCATCCCTCTTATATCTTCGCTTCCATCTTAACAGCTTAAATTGTGTCCTCCCTCATCAAAATGATTACCCTATGCACATATATGCTTAACTTCATCAGTAACTAAAGTCAGCACTCTACCTTGACAGGTACTTGTAGCCCATTTTTACTGGAGAAAATCTAATATTCTCTGATTGTTTCCACTTTAAATTCCTTGTTACTGACTCCTTAATTATTTCCTTAGATATTTCTGTGGTTATGTATTTTCCTAGTCTGTCTAACATTCTCTTTTCTCTACATATTCTCCTCATGGACACTCAGCTCATCATCTTGCTTCCTTTTCCATTAAAAATAAAAGCAATTAGAAAAGAACTTTCAAAGAGTCCATTAAAAATTTTTTTTAAAAAATGATCGCAACAGAACAACAACCAACCTCGCCCTGAGTCTTTGTGTGCTCATTTTCTGTTCTCTATTTTGAATGAACTGCCTTTGCCGTTGTCTGTGCCTAATAACATTGATTACTGGACTCTATTCCCTCGTACTCATAAGTCCTACTTACTCATTTTTTTCTCTGTCTATCCTGCACCATCAAAATTTCCTTATGTACTAGCCCAAAGCATATAAATATGCCAATATTTCTCCTATTAGTATTTTTTCCCCTTTGGTCTATTATCTTTTCCAAGTACAACTCATTTTTACTGCTCTATTTTAGAGCAGAACCCTAAACACTAGTCAGTCTCTACACTCAGTTCCCTTTCTTCCAACTTGTAGATCCAACTTGTAGTCAGGTTATCAACCTACCAATCCATTAACAGTATTAGGGTCACCAACAACTTTGTATTGGTGCATACAGTTGTTCGGTGCCATTGAGTTGCCTGTGACTCATAAGGACGCTGTGTTGCTGCATGCAGTAGGCAGTTCTTAATCCAAGTCCATCCTGACATATCAGCATTTTATGTAGTGGACGACCATTTTTTTCCCTTTATAACTTCATCTTATTGAAACACCTTTTCTGTTGTCACTCATTAGAATATTTATAATTAAATATTCTTATGATTTTAAATACAGTTAATTGGTTAAATCCCCATAGAGACCTCTTCTTTGAACTGTAGACTCAGATACAACAGCTTGTATGTTGTTTTCATGTGTACCTCAACATTAGAGATCCAAAGCCAAATACCATGATCAGGCTCCTTTTTACATTTGTCCCACTTCAGCAGAAGCAATGGCATCCTTCTAATTCCTCAGAAAAAAAATGTTCTTGCTCTGGTATTCCACAGCAGTTAATCATTAATTCCTCTTACCTCTACCTCACAATACCTTTACTGGACCAATAGTACTCTGGTTCTTGGTCACCATTAGTTTTCAGTTGGGCTATTTCAATCACTTACTAACTCATTTCCTCTGTCCTTATTTTCCTAGAAATGATTCTAACACAGTAGGGAGAAAAATCCTCTCAACTAGCCCTTTGGCTCTGAGTAGAGGCCAGATCTTTGCATTTGCTCGTGTGCTAGTTCTTGAACCCTCTTCCATTCTCCGTGTATCTCCAAAAGTATCTTCACATACTGTTAGATCACACTACTTTACCATACATTGAACAGTTTGCAATCTTCAGAATCACTAGGCACATCCAGACTGTAAGTCCTTTGCTTTTGCTAGCTATTCTATGATAAGTGCCCTTCTGATAATTCACTTGCCTTACTGCTTCCACCTCCTTCAAGTCATTTTGTCAAATGCCATCTCAGTAAATACGGTGCCCTGTGCATACACTCCATCTTTCTTCCCTTGTCACTTTTTTTTTTCCATAGAACATTGTATCCTTGGAAAGCTAGATATTGTAGTTATTTGTTTATGGTCAACACTTGCTGGCTAACATTGTGCTGATTGCTGTAGCAGGTAATTTATCAACTATTAGCTCTAATTTTTATTAAGGTGGCACAGTTGGTGGTGTTTACAAAGAATACTGAATATACCATGGAAGACAAAGAGAACAAGCTCCTCATTGAATGAAGTATAGTGAGAATTTTCCTTGAAAGCGAGGATAGTAAGACTTTGTTAACAGGAGGGGCTAATACACATTTAGCTTCAAGCAAAAGATAGCTAATGCTATCTTTTGAGAAAATTGAAGACTAACTGTTATCTATAATTTGTCTTTCATTTTGTGACTGTGTGGTGGATGTCATTTTAAAGACAGATTTGCCTGCCCATAGTATTTTTAGTTAATAAAAAAGTTGAACAATGAGTAAGGAATACTGAAGAAGAATTGATACCTTTAATTGTAGTGTTTACTAAGAGTATTGTATAAACATTGTCAAAAGGACAAACAAATCTTGGAGGAAGTGCAACTAGGGTGCTTCTTGGAGGCAAGGATGGTAAAATGCCACCTCATATACTTAGAACATGTGGATAGGAAGCTCTTCTGTTAATATATATGCTCTTGGAGAAGCAGAGGGCCAGTGAGGAAGAGGGAGATGCTCAATGAGATGGATGACACAAATTACTACAACAGTGGTCTTGAGTACGGCAGAGATTCTGAAGTTGGTGCAAGATAATGGTAAGATTTTGATCCTGCTGTTCACAGGGTCACTGAGTTGGCTTGATTGCACCTAGAATAACCACAATAAGCATTTCTTTAGAAAAATCATCCCTCTAGGAAGGAGAGATAAAGAGTGGATTTTCTGAGTGGCCAACAGACACATGAAGAAATGCTCAAAATCACTGGCAATAATGGAGATGGAAATCAAAACCATAATGATATATCATCTCACTCCAGTAATAGTGGCAAAGTTTAACAGGGCAGCAAGTAATAAATGTTGGAGAGGATGTGGAGAGAAATGAACTCATACATTGTTGGTGGGATTGTAAAATGGTACAACCATTCTGGAAGGCAGTTTGATGCTTCCTCAAAAAGCTGAACATAGAGATTCCATATGACCTAGTTATTCTTCTCCATGGAATATACCCTGAAAAAAATGAGAACAGGGGCACAAACAGATTTTTACACCAATGTGTATAGCAGTCTTATTCACCATCGCAAGAACATGGAAACAGACCAGATATCAAACCACATATGAGTGGATTGAAAAACTATTGTACATTCACACAGTGGCCCACTATCCAGCATGCAGGAGCAATGATTTTGTAGATTATTACCTAACTTTGGAGGGACTTGAGAGTATTATGCTGAGTGAACTAACTCAGTCTCATAAGGACAAATATTGTATAAAACTATTATTGTAGAATAAGTATGAGGATCCAGACGGAGGGAGAGGGTGGAAGCAGAGGGATGAGGATGTGCAGGGGAGGAGGGATTAATCACGAGGTGGTACAATTTGATGGGTTGTGAGGAAAATAGGAAGAATCTGTTCTGGAAAAACAATATTAGAATTTTATAAATAAACTAGTAAATAAAAAAGGAGTAGGTTTTCCAAGTTAGAATGCTAATAATCTAGTTTAAATATATAGAAATACATCTAAGAGACTTCTGGTTTAGTCAGTAAGAGAATCAAATCCCTTCAGTTGTACTCAGCTCACTCCAATGGAGTTGATTCCAACTTGTAGCCATTCTCTTTTGAGTTTCTGAGGCAAGAGATTGGCCATCTTCTCCTTCAGAGTGCTAGCAAATTAGAACTGCTAGAGGTTTACTATCACCAAGCTTTCCCATGACAGACAGTGTTTGGTGGAGCTCCCCAATTAAAACAAGCTTGGAAGCAGGAGTGGCATCCACTTCCGAAATAGCTTACCACCAGAAACCCTATGAACCTGGAAAAAGAATGAAAGTTACACAAGTGTCCAGGTCTTTCATTCATATGAGTCACCTACGACTTGATGGCACTTAACAACAGCAGCATAGAAAGAGATCAGTTGGCCTTGTGGACAGTAAGTGATGCTACCAAGCCAAAGGTGGTGACTCTAATCTGTGGCCCTCAGGTCTATTTTTAATTGTTTTTGGTGAAACATTCTTCTAGGTCATATAGCCCTGGTGTGTCCACTTGTTGTGCAGAGGTAACTCGTGGTTGCTATGAAGCTGAACACTGTGACACTGATGTGTTAAATGTGAAAATAGTTATCCATGGTAGACGGTGTTGGGTGGAGCTCCCCCATTAAAACAAGCTTGGAAACAGGAGTGGCATCCACTTCCCAGATAGCTTGCCTCCAGAAACTCTATGCATCTGGAGAAAGGATGAAAGTTATACAAGTGTCCAGGTCTTTCATTCATAGGGTTGCTATGAGTCACCTACAACTCAGCGGCACTTAACAACAACAACAACAGAAGCACACAGCTTTTTGCCTAACACCACAAAATGCTATGAATGGCACTACCAGAGCACCATAAGCAACCATATAATTGGGCAAGACTAATGGTTTATATTTTGAATAAAAAGAAGCATAACAGTGAAATCCCTGAGAGAAGGGAAATTCATGATGTGAACTACGGAATCACTTCTTTTCTTTGCCTGAGGAGAATTTCCCACCACAGCTGGGTTAGCACAAGACCAAACAGATCTTGCAGTCTCACTTATCTAAGGCAGGAAAGATGAGAAGTTTTGCTTCATGGAGTGGCTGAAATTTTCTCAGAGAAGGACTTTAGAGGCTCCCTTGAGGATGCTGTTCAGAACTGCGGCTGATGGCTAAGTGGCAAGTGTTCAGGGTGAGGTGTCCCCGAGGCTTAGCAGTGAGTGGGGTTGAAAGCCAAACAGCAGTGGCAGAAATGATGATGTTCCACCTTAGCCCATTAACATCTCTGTAGACTTTGTAATCACCCCTGCATCCTATCCACCACTCAAAGGCCATGCTTTGGAGTACAGATCATGCCCACTTTGCAGAATTTAAAACGAAACATGACAAGATTCACAGGGGACATTATGTTTTCAGCCTAAATCTTGCCCAGTTAAAGGCGCTTAAGAATCACCTTGAGTTATTCAAAGATCAGTCTATGAAGCATAAAATTAAGTCTATATACACTGTGAAGATGCCTAATTAATTGTCTGCTGGAATAAGATAAATTTAGAAGTCTAAAATTATACACACACACACATACACACACACACACATACACACACACACACACAACACACACACACAAAATTTAGAAGGAAAGCACACATTTTCCATATCTTGACAATGTAAATCCAGTTGTTGTTGTTAGGTGCCATCAAGTCAAATATGACTCATTGACCCCATGAACAACAGATCTGAACCTTGTCCTGTCCTGTGCCTTTCTCATCATCTCTGACACACGTGAGCCCATAATTGCAGTCATTTTGTCAACCTATCTCATTGAGGATCTTCCTCACTTTCTTTGACCCTCCATCTTTCCAAGCATCATGACCCTTACCAAGGAAAAGCCTTTTCTAGCAACATGCTCAAAGTATGTGAAAGGAAGCATCTTTGTCTCCAAGGAGCACCCAGGTTGCGCTTTATTTCTGAGACCTATCTGTTTGTTCTTTTGGGAATCCATGGGATATTTAGTGCTCTTTCTAATACCATAACTCAAAGGCATCAATTCTTCTCCAGTTATTCATTGGCCAACTCTCAGCTGCATAGCAAGTGATTGAAAAGACCATAAACTATATCAGGCACACCTTAGTCTTCAAACTGACATCATTGCTCATCAGTAATTTGAAGAAGTTCCTGACTGTCCCTGTGCAACATGTCTCTCGCTCTTAGGACTTCTGGTACCAAAGGTGTTGCTATGGATCCAAGTAAGATGAAAGTATTGGGTATTTTAATCTTTTCTCCCTCTATCATGATGTTGTATATGTGTCCTGTGGTGAGGATTTTTGTCCTCTAGATATGGAAATTCAATCTAGATTTAAGACTTTTGCCTTTGATCTTAAACGGGTATTTCAAATCCTCCTTACTTTCAGCAAGCTGTGTTTTATCATCTTCATTGCTAAAGTTGTTGATGAGTCTTCCTCCAATCCTGATGCCACATTCTTCTTCATAGAGTCCAACTCTTCAAATTACTTGTTCAGCATACACTTTGAATAGATATGGAGAAATTATATAGCCCTTATGCTCACTTTTCTTGAATTTAAATCCTGTAGTGAGTTGTGTATGGCTGGCGTATAGTATTAATAATCTTCTGAAGGCACTTGGTTTGAATTCACCAGCTGCTCTGTGGGAGAAGGATGGGCAGTCTCCTCTTGTGTGAATAACTGCCTCTGAAAACTACCTGGAAGGTCAGCTATGAGTTGGCTCCAACTTGACGCAACAACAGCGTAAGTAAGTAGGAAAATAGGACCATAATTTTTTAAAAGTCTTTAGGACCTTCCCACTATATGATACATACATAGGAGTGATTAGTCAAAGACTTTAAATAGAGAACGGGCTTCCAGGAGGATAAAAAAAAAAGACTTTAAATAAACTTTAATGAATACAGTTTAAAATTAAAGCAAGATATATTTAAAGTAATATAGCATCACAATGTTTCACCCAAACCAAACCCACAACCACTGAGTTGATTCATACTGGTGTTAAATCTCCATCACATTCCCAAGGCTGTAAATCTAATGAGGGCACCTGCTCATCTTTATCCCGTGGAGCCACTTGGTGAGTTCAAACAAGTGACCTCTCAGTTAACCTGCTCTGCCACCGATGTTTCAAATACGTTTAATGCAGTGGTAAACCAGTATAATCTGTTGTCTACTTAATGTCTACCATTTAGCTGCTTTTAAAAATGGAGATGCTTAGAATATATTTATAAACTTCAAGGAAAGATGAAAGATTTAAAAGAAAACTTAATGGAACAAAACTTTCCTGTAGAGAGGTGGGAATTAGATTGAGAGTTTAGTTCATGAGGTTGGAGATAGAATTCTTACTATAGAAGAGGTGAAGAGAAGAATATTATAAATTTATTTTAAGATAAAGATTAAGACAGAGATAAATCCAGTATTCAGAAGACTGATTGGGACATTCTGTTTAATGGATTCAGTCATCCTTATTACATAGGAGACAAGATTCTCTGCAGAGAATGAGGGACAAAAATCAAAGAAACTGGAAAATATGTAAAATATACCTATAGAGAACGGGCTAATTATAAGCTAGATTTTTGCTTTAATTTGTGGTCATAGTGAATTTTATGAAATAAATACATTTTAAACTCCATGAAATGAAATAAATTCTTCATTTATTCAGGGCTAAGATATTATATTTATTATAAGATATTTTATTTCTTAAGAGGCATTTGATATCCACAAAATAGTTCATTTTGACTTCTATCTAGTAATTTCTTCTCTATCTACCTGATATTACTAATATGGTATTGTTTGCCATCAAGTCACCTGTGACTCATAGCAACCCTATGTACAGTAGCCCTAAACCCTGCCGTATCCTGTGCCAATAATATTGTCTCTGACACACCTAAGCCAATTACCTCAGTCACCAAATCAGTCCATCTCATCGAGGGTCTTCCTCTCCTACACTGTCCCTCCAGCCTCCCAAGCATGACGTCGCTCTCCAAGGACTGGTCCCTCCTTGCAACATGTCCAAAGTACGTCAGACAAAGCTTCAGAATCCTTGCCTCCAAGAAGCAGCCTGACTTCACCCTCCCAGGATGAACCTGTTCGTTTTCTTCGCAGTCCATGATATATTCAATACTCTTCTCCAACACCACAGCACAAAGGCATCAATTCTTCTTCTATCATCCCTAGTCATTGTTCAGCTCTCTGATGCATAGCAAGTTATCGCAAAGACCATATAGGTTTAAAAAACACATTAACAAAACCCCCAAATTATAGTGGATTTGAACTGAAACTTTAAGTTGTCGGTACAATTTTTTACCACTAGGCTCTTGCAAGTGGACTGACTTGTAGCCTTTTCAAGTGAATTTTCTCATACTATATTTCATACTATTTTGAGTATTTCATAACATAAATACTCAAGGAAGGATATAATAGTGAATCTTTATGATATTGTAGAGGGAAGCTCTATAGTGAATTTCATTGGCTGAGCACTTCTAAGACTCCCTTTGATTTCTTTTTTTTTTTTTTACTCCTTTGATTTCTAAGATTCTGTGATGACGTGTTCAAGTGAAGTTACTTGGAGCTTTTTCATTTAGACTCACAATCACAACATATTTATTCACTACTTCTAAACTCTACTTTCTTTATGATGATTATTTTTAAAAGTTTATTCTTGGTAATCTAACTTAAATGGGATTCATATGACTCATTTTCTGCTCTTTTTATTTAAATTTATTTATTTATTTTTACCTTTTAAGCATAAGATTCTTGGCTTAGTACCAAAGATAAAACATATAATAGAATCATAGAGTTAAAATTATAGAACTTTAATTATATTTAAAATTATAAGCTTTAAAAATTATACAAATGGACTTTACCATTTTCCAGGAAAGAAGTTTAAGACCCAGAATAGCCTGGCTTACACTGTATAGAATTTTCATTGATCCCATTCAGGGCTGTCTCTACTGTGCATGCTGCTTCCTGCCTATTTAAGTCCTTTTAAATAAAGCTCCCTTAATGTTTCAATTTCGAATTTCTAATCTGTGTCAGTACTTTAGGATCATGGTGGATGACCAGGGGCATGCATCAGATTTTATTAAAGTCTGTGGTGGTGGTGGTGGTGGTGGTGTGTACCGCTGAGTCAGAATTGACCTATAGTTGACTCTCTGGCAGGTTTTCAGAGGCAGATAATTGGGAGGAGATTGCCCATCCTTTTCCCATGGAACAGCTAGTGACCTCGAACCAAGTACCTTCAGGATTGCAGTGCGGCTGTTTGCCACTAGTCCACCAGAGCCCCCTAGAAATGTAATTTATTCTAGTATTATCCTATAAGGTTGTTGTTGTTATTGTTGTTATGTGCCGTCGAGTCACATGCAACCCATAACAACCCTTACATACAGTAGCTCTGGAGCCTGTCCTATCCTGAGCCAATCTCACTGACTCTGAGACACCTACCCCCCCTTACCCCAGTTACTACTTCAATCCATCTCCTCCAGGGTTTTCCTCTACTACACTGTCCCTCCTTCTCCAAGGACTAGTCCCTCCTGGCCACGTGTCAAAGCATGTGAGACAGAGCTTCAAAATCCTAGCCTCCAAGGAGAAATGTCGTTCCACCCTCTTCAAGACAGACCTGTTTGTTTTCTTGGCAGTCCATGATATGTATGTTGTTGTTGTTGTTGTTGTTAAGTGCTATTGAGTCAAAGGCAATTCGTAGCGACCCTATGGAGGAGAGTCCTCGACGCTTAGGTGCCTTTCATCTTCTCTCCAGATGATATGTATAGAGTCTAAAACTCTAAAAATGAATTAAAAAAAGTTTCTTCTTGTATTTTACTGAGATAGAAATCAATAGGATCATTATGTTATAAAAAATGGCATAAAGAGAATGTTTTCATTTGCAAACAACTAAATTGAATTACTGATTTTACCATTATTATAACTTGACTGATATTTGCAAAATTGGCAAATGCTGACGAGTCATTAAACTGCATTTTTAAAAGTGCATCCTCTCTTTTCCAGTGTACTAATTCAGAATATAGGAATTCTGAGTATCATGTCAACTTCTCCTAACTTCATCTAGAGACCAAACTGGTGCCAGACAGCTGTGGTGCCACTGCAGCTAATCTGATTAGAACTTAGAAGCTAAATAGTATCTTGTTATGATAGATCAATACTAGAACTTGAGGGGTCAATTTGAGCATAAGCCTAGTATTTTTCTCCTTCCCCTTGACTGACGATGAAGGCACACACGATGGCCAAAAGTGACTGATGACATAGTAGGTAAATATTAAATCCATTATCAAGCTAGTGAAAGGTTATATGATATTGAGTGAGTCACTCTGGCCCTCTGGGTCTTGGTTTTGTCATATATAAACTGAGATGATTGGACTATATGATCTCTAAGGATTTTCCAGTCTAAAATCATATTAATGAACCTACAATGGCCCCTGGGGTGTGCTGATAACCAGAAATTATATGGGTAGAAGCCAAGCAGCACACAAAGCTAAATGGACTCTCGCATATTTCATTATTATTTAATTTCCTTCTTCTTTCTAAGGTTTCTACCCTTGCTGCAGTCACTGGAGAAGATGGAGTATGTAGGGAATAAGCTCAAGATGCCATATGGCAGTACTGAAGGAAAATATGGCTATTATTTTCAAAATACATGGAAAGTAACTGTTCTTCAAAGGTGGGAGATTATTAACTCTTTGAGAATTTGGGAGAAATGGTGAATTGTCTCTTCCCAAATAATAAAACAGACTTCTTAGTTTTGCTCTAATTTCAGATAACTATTGAACTCTGTAAATATCTATACCCTTCTTCTTATTTCTTCTTAATGGGTAGTGTATTCAGGGTGGATGTTTTATCGTAGCAGCATCATATAAAAGAAAAAGCCAAATGTAGCAGTTATAGCTATGTCACATAAACCTGTGAGATATTAGGTGAGAATATTAACCAGGAGGAGACTTTCCCCTCACCTATAAAATGGAACTGTAAACCCTGCTTCTCAGAATAATGGATTATATAAAATATCTAACTTACCTAAAACCATTCTTGACCCATACAAGGCATTCAGCAAATCTCTTTACTTCTCTGATTCAAAAAGGGACTAGTTTATTCTCTAGGCAAAAGTGTTGACAATTAATTATAGCTTCACACAGTCTTAAATATTAGAGCGTATCCGTCTAAATGCTCCTAAGTTTCTTAATGCTCACACAGCTAGAGATATTGGAGAGTTGGAATGAGGTTTGTGCAATGTCCTCAGAGTCCCACAACTTCCTCCCTGGCATATTCAGTGGCCTGTAGTTACATTTGTCTTCAATATGGTGCTCTGTACGGCCTGAGTATCTAAAACATCACCAGCCCTTTTACGCACTTACTCATGAAAACCCAGTTATCCTGTGTTCTATCCTTCAGTGCCTTACAGCCTCCTCAAGTACTTTGAGTAAAGGAGTCAATGGTAGAAATAAAATATTTCTTTTCTATATCCTTAAATTTTTTGCTATTTGAATGAAAGTTTATAAAGTAAGTTTATTTTCCATTCAACAATTCTTCTGTAATTTGGTTTATAATATTCATTGCACTACAAAGCAATGTAATCACCCTCTTTTCCTTTCCTCCTTGTTATTCTAATTTCCATTAAGCCTTCTGTGTTGCCCCGCCCTGCCTCTTTGGCTTTACCCTTCCTAGGGAAAATGTTCTTCTTTTGAACGTATATGGTCAAAGTTCCTCTCTGGTATTGTTGTGCACTTTAAAGATCAGTCTGTTTGATTGAAAAGTTGAGTCATGGGGTGAATTTTGTTCCAACTTTGAAGAATTTACACCCTAACTTTTTAAATACTACTTTATTTATTGTATTTTTCTCAAAGAAATGACTAACTGTACACAGCAATCCAGTTCTTCACTACTTAATTTTTAGGCATTATTTAGTTTCTTTTTGGGGATGAGAAGAATGGAATTTTGTCAGAGCAAGTCTTATTTTATATCAAGCATATCTCCTTTTGTTGTTGGATTAGAATAAAAATTAAAACAAAAACAATTTAAAAATGCTATTTATAAAAATAAAAGTGTCTAAGGAGCATCTGCTATTTTTATCTTTCCTATTATTTTCTATTCATCTAAGTCACTAAGAAGAACAACAAAATCAAGAAAGAAATTGGAGTGAGTCTGAGTTGCTTCCATCTTATTCTTTCTCTATTAGTACTTTTTCTTTAAGAAGGAGAACATTGGTGCAACCACTCTGGAAGTCGGTATGACACTTTCTCAAAAAGTTTGGAATAGAAATACCATGTTACCCAGCAAGTCCACTACTGGGAATATAACCTAAAGAAACCAAAACTTCCACACAAGCAGGTATATGCACACCATGTATTGCTGCTTTATTCACAATAGCAAAGAGTTGGAAACAACCTAAGTGCCAAATGAATGGATAGAGAAGCTATGGTATATTCACATAGCAGAACTGAAAAGCAAAGAACTCATGAACTATTTATTCACAATGAGTGACCATGAAGGACATTGTGCTAAAAGAAATATCTCAGTCACAAAAGGACAAATACTGCATAATACCACTGTTATAAAACAGGACTGACATGGGGGGGGTGGGAGTGGGGGAAAACTAAGAAAAAAAGGGGTAAATAATGTACATGGTATTGAAACATGAGGAAGAGAACTGTATAAAAGGAATATATGATTAGGTATTATTGACATAACAATCCAGAATAAGAGCTGCATAGTGAAGTGGTCTGGGGATGGGGGAATGCATAACAATGAAAGAACTTTTTTTTCCAAAGGAAAAAACGAACTGTGGGAGAGGGCCAGGAAGGAAAATATGCAACAATGAATGAATGGAAATCCAAGTTCTTTATAAATATTCCTTAAAATCTCAATAAAAAAGGTATTGGAAAGGGTGTACTCCAGAGATGTGTTCTATTTTTTCAATCTATATGCAGAACACTTCATCTGGGAGGCTGGGCTCTATGAGGAGGAGTGTGGTATCTGGATTGGGAAGGGAAAAAAAGAAGGAGAATATATTTTATATCAAGCCCAACAACAGGAAATGAACTCTTGATGCATCTAGCCTAGACTGTGGAGGAAGTTGAAAGCTGTAACCTGAGAAATGAGGCTATGGTGGTATGAGCTGTGGTGGCGAAGAGTAAGAAATTGTATTGCCAACCTAAAGGTGTGCTGTTCAACTCTACCAGGCTCTCCATGAAAGAAAGTCTCCTCCAATGCAATTTACTCCCTTTAAAAACCCACTGGAGGGTCGGCTATAAGTCTGTTCCTATCTGATGGAATTTAACCTAAACAACCTACAAGGCCAAGGGAACTATGAGAGGTGGGTTGCCCACCGCAATCTTAGTGCTGTGATTGAGAGAAGTTATATATTCATAGTTGATTGACAAAAATCATATGAACTCTAGGCAGTGTACAGACTTAATGTTACTTATGTACACACAGTACAGATATGAATGAACTTATGTAAATAGATTTTCTATCTTATTCATAAAATACAGCCATAGAAACTTGCACGTGAGACCTACAAGAGTGAAGCAGGAAATAGAAGGTTTTCCGGGAAAAATGCCCCAGAAAGCCATATTCTCTAAAACTAGTGACCTGAAAATTATGAAAGAATGCACTCACACAGCCATTGTATAGAAAGTAAATCATTTGTTGAGCGTGACACCCATGGAGAAATATGGGACCCCTCTCTTTTCAAGCCCTTGGGCAGCTGGAATTCTAAAGACCAGTAGGGGTTTGGCTTACATACCTATTTGGCTGGTTATACTTGGACCCAGGGGATTCAGCATGCTGTTTCTTTGATCAAACCTTTGACTTATAAAAATAGACGAGTGTTCCATCTCCGGAGGCTAGAATTACATCTGCTACCCAAATTTCGTGAGGTGGACTCCTAATTCATCTTACGTATCTGAATCTCTGATCAGTTCCTGGCTTAGTTTCTTACGGCTCTCATAACAAAATACCACGAAGTGGGTTTCTTTAAAGAAAAAAAATTTATTTTCTCATAGTTCTGGGGCCTAAAATGTCAAAGTAGAATCTCAGTCTTATCTTGCAGGCTTCTCTTTAAGTGTCTGGTAATAGCTGGAAATTAGCATTCTTTTGCTACTTGAAGTTACCTCTTTGTTTATCATTACTTGTCGTCTCTCCTGTGTGTCGGCACTTCTGTGTCTGTACTCACTTTTTTGGTAAGATACCAGACTGAAGAGATTAAATTTGGGACTCAACTCATTTTAGTATGACTTCATTGGACCCAATTGATAGACAAAGAAAAACTCGTTTCCAACAAAATAATGTTCATACGTGTGTGTGTGTGTGTGTGCGCGCGCTTGTTTGTTTTGTTGGGTACTTTTCAGTCAGAACTGACCCACAGCTGACCCTCCAGTGGATTTTCAGAGTCAGTTAATCACATGAGAGGAAATTGCCCATCTTTCTTCTGCAGAGTAGCTGGTGACCTCAAGGTGCCTTAGGGATTGCAGAGTGAGCTCACTCTGGATGGATGGATGGATGGTTGGATGGATGGATGGATGGATGGATGGATGGATGGATGGATGGACGGACGGACTGATAGATTGATTTCACTCTGTATGTCTTTAAATATCTAGATCGAGAGAATGAGTAGGGATTTCAGTCAATAGAAGGTCTTAAGTTCCTTTGGGATATGGTGTGTGCCCTACTCTTACTCCCTTTAAGTCTAAGTTTCAGAGCCCAATCTTAAACTCAGCCATTGAGAAGTATTCTTCTACCATGCTCTAACAAAGACATTGTGTCAAGTTAGAAATCACTCATAGCTAACCGTCCAAGGACTTTTCAGAAAGAATAACTCTTACAAGAGGAGATTTATCATCTTTCTGCCATGGAACTTCTGGTGGATTATAATCATCAGAGGTGTGATGCTGTTGGGTTGGCTGTGCACCTCCTTACAGACTAGATCACCATAGCTCTACAATTTCTGGTTCGATTAGGTGCTGTTAGGTAGAGTACGATTCTTAGCGACCCGATGAACAGCAGATCTGAACCCTGTGCTATCCTGTCCCATCCTCATCGTCTCTGACACACGAGAGCCCATTGTGGAAGTCAATGTGTCAGTTTATCTCATTAGGGTTCTTTCTCTCTTTTGCTGACCTTTAACCTTTCTAAGCATGATATCCCTTCCCAAGACTTTATCATCGTTGCCTCCAAGGGGCGCTCTTAGCTGCACCTTTTCCAAGACAAATAGAAATGTTCTTTTGGCAGTCCATAGAACATTCAGTACTCTTCTCCAACACCACTAATCAGAGATGTCAATTCTATTTCAGTCATCTTTATTCATTATCCAGTTCTCAATTGCATAGCAAGTGATTGAAAATATCATGGCCTGGACCAAGTGCACCTTGGTCTCTAGACTGACATCCTTGTACTTCAGCTCTCTGGAGAAGTCTCTGGCAGCAGACATTTCTAACCCAATCCATCTTTTGATGTCCTGACTACTGATACCTAAAGTGTTGATTGTGGACCTGAGCAAGCTGAAACTGTTGACAGTCTCATTCTCTTCTGTATCTGTCATGGTGTCGCCAATTGGCTGAGTGCTGAAAATCTTTGTTTTCTTGATATTGAACTTTAATCCATGTTGAAGATTGCTGTATTGACTTTTTTTTAAAAAAAGCACACTCTTATTTTATATTGGTCTGCTTACAAAGTTTATATACATTGTGCTTCATACTTTCATTCACATTGTTTCATACAATCATTTCCACTTATTATATTTTATAAAATTAGTCAATATTGAACTGTACCTACCAGTATTTTATCTTTCCATATCCCCACTAGGGCTATAGGGCCCATTTTTTGTTGTTTTTATTCAAACATTCGTCTAGGTCGTATAGCCCTGGTGTGTCCTCTTGCCGTACAGAGATAACTCATGGTTGCTGTGAAGCTGCACAATCTGACACTGACGTGTCAAATACGACAATGGTTACCCATGGCGGACAGTGTTTGGTGAAGTTCCCCAATTAAAACAGGCTTGGAAGCAGGAGTGGTATCCACTTCTGTAATAGCTTGCCTCCAGAAACCCTCTGAACCTGGAGAAAGGATGAAAGTTACACAAATGTTGAGGACTTTCATTCATAGGTTCACTATGAGTCGCCTACGACTTGATGGCACTTAACAACACAACAACATATACCCACCAGATCTTTCCTATTTCCTTTATGCACCCTTCCCTCCACCTGTCAAATTGTAACAGTCCTATGATTTTCCTCCTACCATCCTCACCCTTCTTCTATTCTCCCCACCTTGGAGCCTCATTCACACTTTACTAGTTGCCTATTTCTACAATAATGGCCTTATACAACATTTGTCCTTATGAGACTAAGTTCATTCACTCAGCACAATTCTCTCCAGTCCCTCTCAAGTTATGTAGAAATTTTTGAAGAAGTGATTAAAGAGTACATGCAGCAAGTGGACCTTACAGTTAGGGATGAAAGGAAAATTCCAGGAACAGGATTATGGATCTCCAAATAGAGTTAAGCCACATTGCAAGAAGTCACTTGACAATAATTCTAATGGCAAGACCCTCATGTCTTCTGAACACCAAGAGGAGTGCCTGCTCTTTTCTACAACTCGATTCAGCTCTGATGTGAGTTAGACTGCAGAGCCCCTGAATTGATGCTTACTGCCCTGATACTTATCATCCCCCCCCCTCACACTCAGAGTGCAATACAATAATCATAAATTCTTGCACTTCTCTTCATAGAGTCTAGTTTTATGAATAATTTTTTCATCATGTAGATGGAATAGGTGTGGAGAAAAAACACATCCCCGATATACACCCCTCCTAATTATAACTATGCTTTGTTTCCTTGTTCCATCATACAATGGCTGCTTGGTCTAGAATTGTTGTTATTGTTATATGATGTTGAGTCAAGTACAACTCATAGTGACCCAATAAACAACACATCTGAATCCTGTTCTATCCTGTGTCATCTTCACCCTCACCATATCTAATACACTTAAACCCATTCCTTCAGTCACTGTATCAGTCCATCGCATTGGAGATCTTCCTTTCTCTTGTTCATCTTCCACCTTTCCAAGCATGGTATCTTTTTCTAGATATATTGTTTTTGTTGTTGTTATGTGCTGTCGAGTCACCTGCAAGCCGTAGTGACCCTATGTACAGCAGCTCTGAATGCTGCCTGTCCTGAGCCAGTCTCACTAATTCTAACACACCAATCCCCATTACCCCAGTCATTGTCTCATCCTATCTATCTTATCAATCTACCAATCTATCTCATCCTGGGTCCGTTTTTCCTGTGCTGTCCCTCCGCCCTTCCAAACATGATGTCCTTCTCCAAGGATCGGCCTCTCCTGACCATGTGCCCAAAGTATGTAATGCAGAGCTTCAAAATCCTAGCCTCCAAGGAGAAATGTGTTTTCACCGTCTCCAAGATAGAACCATTTGTTTTCTTGGCATTCCATAGTATGGTCAAAAATCTTATCCAGCACCACATTTCAAAGGCATCGATTCTTCCTCTGTCATGCTTAATTATTGTCTGGCTCCCTGATGCATAGCAAGTAATTGAAAAGACCATGGCCTGGATTAGGTGCACCTTAGTCTCTAGTTTGACATTGTTGCTTTTCAGACTCTGGAGAGGTCCCTGACAGCAGATTTTCCCTAATGCAGTTCGTCTTTTGATTCCCTGACTGCTGGTGCTAAGAGTGTTGATTGTGAATCTGAGCATGCTGTAGTTGTTAACAACTTCAATCTCTTCTCCATCTATCATGGTACTGCTAATTGGCCCAGTGGTGAGAATCTTTGCTTTCTTGATGTTGAGCCTAAATCCATATTGAAGACTACAATCCTTGACCTTCTGCAGCAAGTACTTCAGTTCTTCAGTTTCTAAGTATAGTGTTGGGAAAATATAGGTATATCTTCTTTTTACCTGTCCATTAGTTTTCATGTTTTGATAAGCAGTCTTTTAGGACATTTTAATGTTTCTAGTAGAATTAACTAGTTTTTATGAAAATTATCCCCTTTCAAAATTAATCCATGACCTTTATTATGGAGACTGATACCTGCATTTTTATTGTAAAAATAGTAGCATTACACTGACTTATTTTATGCCTTCCATGCTTACCACTATAAATTATCTCTTCGGTTATTTGATTTTTCCACTTTTTATGATAGAACATTTGATCCTGTAGAACATTTACGATTTCTGAGGTTACGTATATTGACTAATTTTCTGTGTAGAAGTAAGACAATAAAGGTTCAGAAAAATAGAAGAGCCATTTTTCTGTGTAAACCTAAGACCAACAATTTCTAATAGACAACTAGGCATTATTTTTGTTGTCAAAATTGAATATTCCCAAAATATACTGACACTTAGAACTACTTTTTTTAGACCTGAATATGAACAAGATTCTTAGCTTAGACATTCACATCATATCGATTTTAATACAGGTATTTTGTATACCATTTTGTATCATTTCAGCAATAAAAGTCAGGCCAAAACTTTTTTATGAAAACAGCTGGTACTTGTCACTTGACTTTCAAGAGTTCTTACTAGTATGTATATGATGCACAAAAATACTGACACAAAGTGTGGTAAATTACTGTTCTCAAACCTGCATGATAGATATTAATGTTTTCTGTTCTTCTCAATTTTATGTACTTATGAGGGTTTTTTTGGAAAGAAACCCACACATTGCATTTTAAAATGAAAAAATAACAGTAATGTTTTTCTTGCATTTTACATGAACAAGCTGAACTTACGCAGTAAGCAAATGCCTCTCCATTTTACTTAATTTTAAAAAGTTAAAAGTGAAAAAAGATAAGTTTTTATTCCATTTATCCCATTCATTATAAAAACTAAATTTTGGAATTTTTAGGAGTTCCAGTTTTTCTAGGTGCTTGTTGATTTTTAAATGTAATCTCTGAATTAAGAATTTCAAAGCATTATAATTCAGGCAAGGAAATTCCCCGACCTCTAGGAAATGAAATCCCTTGCTTTTCCGAAACAGTGAAACTGGCTCCATTTTACATCTAAACTTTCTTTCTGCCTTTGATACTGACACCGAAATTGACAAGCTCCTGTTGTCCAATGTAATTGGTCTTATGTATAACCTGGGTGTTTTGTTTTCTTTTTTGGTTGTTTTGTTGTGTTTTTTTTTTGTTGTTGTTGTTTTTGTGTTGTGTGGGGGGTTTTTTTGGTCAGTCTAAAGGCACCTGATAGAAGTCATGGATGGACTTTTTAGTTGCTTATTATGCATCAGAGAGCTAGACAATAACTAAGGATGACAAAAGAAGAATCAGTGCTTTTGGGTTGTCATGCTGAAGAAGAGTATTGAACATATAGTGGACTGGCAAGAGAACAGCTCTATCTTAAAGAGGGTGGAAACAAGTTGCTTCATAAAGGCAAAGATTTTGAAACTCTGTCTCATATACTTCAGTCATGCTGTCAGGTGAGTCAGTCTTTGGAAAAGAACATTATGCTTGAAAGGATGGAGGGTCAGCACAAGAGAAGATGACTCTGGATGAGATAGATTGACACAGCGACTGTGGCAATGGGTTGAGAAGTGTCAGAGATGATGAGATCGGCTCAGGACATGACAAGGGTTAGAACCATTGTTCATATGGTCCCTGTGAATCTTGTCTACTTAATGTCACATAACACCAACAACAATACAGACTGTCCTTGGACTAGGTTTCCATTGAATTTTGAACAGAAGCAGTTAGATCATAATGTGACTGTTTAATTTTGTTACTTGCGTCATTATAATGTCAGTAAGTTATCTTTCTGCTTATAGGTCCAAAAATAGTTTTAATATTGCTTGTTGTACATGTGTTTTCACACAGCCCTATTTCATTATTTATGACAATATCAAACCTTCAGTCTCCTCAACCTTTACATCTCAGACACCTCAACTCTAAGTGGTTACTTTTCTTTTTTTTTTTTTCAAAGAAATAACATAATTTCTTTTACTTCTTCATATGCTTTAGTTTTTTCAAGCCAAGAATTAAGAATTTCTATTCATTGATTTTAAAGTTCCATTCACATACTTTTGGCACATGGCCAGGAGGAACCAGTCCTTGGAGAAGGACATTATTCTTGGTAGGGAGAAGGGACAGCACAGGTGAGGAAGACCCCAGATGAGATGGAATAACATAGTAATTGGCACAATGGTGTTAGGTGTGTCAGAGTCACTGAGACTAGCTGAAGATAGGGTAGGGTCCAGAGCTGTTGTACATAGGATCTCTATGAGTTGCAGGTGACTTGATGGCACACAACAACAATTACAATCTGTTGATCATCTGCTCTTTTGGGAAACATGCTTGTCTGTCAGATACTGTACTAAAGATGAGCATCTAAATTAAGACAGACAATAAAGGAGGATTAGCCTTCCACTTCTACAAAAGCAGGTCTTTGAAAACCCTGTGAAGACTAGATAACACTTAGACAAATGGATATGGTGCTGGAGGCTGAGCTCTTATACTGGGAAACACGAAATGAAGAGAAACAGTTGCAAACAGCCACTAATAACTGGAACATGGAACATACAAAGCATGGATGTAGGAAATTGGACATTGCTAGAAATAAATGGAATGCATAAATATTGACATACTAGGTACTGGCAAGCTGAGATGGATTGCCATAGGACATTTTGAATCATTATTTTAGCTCATTCATGGTTTTTCTTTGTATCCTTTGTTGGCTTGTATTCCACTTCTAACTTAGTATAACTGTTAAGAACCCACACACTGTCTTCTAGTCAATTCTGACTCACAGCACTCCTTCAGTGTCTGGGACTATAAATATTTACAGGAGGAGACGGCCCACTTTCTTCCACAGAGTTAGCAGTGGATACAAACCACTAACCGTCTGGTATCAGCTTTATGTTGCTCAGCGCGTTGTGCATACGCCATTCAAGTTCCTTGCCATTTAACCTTGAGGCTCACACTCACCGCTGTCAGGTAGGATTCAATTCGTAGTGACTTTTCATCAGGCTGCTGAGCCTGTAAATCATAGTGGGAGGAGCTTTTGCACCTTTCCCACACAGAGGGAAATACATTGGTGTATTTGAATCGCTGGAGATGCATGGTTTTCTTATAACACTTGTGGGAAATAGTGTCTTGATTTAGAAGTCATACTATAGAATAGACCAAAAAAAAGATTATACATATCCTGTAACCTAACATTACCTTTTCTACAAATGTATTCTGAGTAATCTGATAAAGACTTCCTGTGCAGACAATGAGTTTAATTAGGAAGTTTATAAGAACAAAAATCTGGATGTAATTTTAAAGCCAATCAATTCTGTAGTATCTGTATATGAGTGCATCATATGTTTACTTTTCTAAACAACACCAATATTGTATAAAGTTAATAAAGCAGGTTTTTAATAGTAGTAGTATTTTGATTCTCTTAAAATGTACTTGTTTAGGCAAACAGAGAAAGAATCTAGAAAGAGACACAATAAAATAGTTGATACTGAGTATTTTTAAATGACGGTTATTATAAGAACTGTATATACTCTTCTTTACACTTAATATGTATCAGATTTTTATGCACTATTTATTACCTTTTTATAACTTCTTTTAAGTGTCAGTCTATCTCCCTGCAAATGAGTTTATATATTGCCTTTTATTATTAATTAATGTATCATTTGTCAACTTTGAGTGGGCAGTGGGAGGAAACTCTCCATCTGTAATACATTTTTCTCTTATGACCAGTTTGAAAGGTGACTAGACTTGCTGCTTCATATAATCCTCCCCACCCATCCCTAGAAAGCTGAGCATACTGCTTACTGACATTGCATTGTACTCCAGAAACACTTACATGAAACATCTTACTGCTACTTGGCCTAGTCAGTAGGGATTTTTCCTGCCACCCCAAGGCAGGTTGTTTGAGTCTACTAACTATTTTATGGGAGAAAGATGGACAATCTCCTCCTATGGGATTTGCAGCCTCTGAAAATCTGTTGGAGGATCAGCTGTAAACTGACCAATTGAAAAACAGTGAGTCAGAGAGTTTAATGCTACTTTGTTTTGAGACTTAAGAGTTTCATTT
Organism: Elephantulus edwardii; assembly: GCF_000299155.1. NCBI lineage: Eukaryota > Metazoa > Chordata > Mammalia > Macroscelidea > Macroscelididae > Elephantulus > Elephantulus edwardii. The sequence goes on from NW_006399752.1 coordinate 20,300,904, forward strand.
TGGGTTTGGCATTTATTAGAAACCTATGATAGAAAGTTTAAAAGATATGATCTGCTAGCTAAAATTAGATTGAGAGAAAGCTACCTGAAAATAAAAATCTCACAGCTTTGAAGATTAGAAGATATGTTACAAATTCAAATGGCTTTTCCTTATCTGGTGAATTGGATAACTCACTGTTTAACAAGTTAGAAATTGGGGTCTGGTTTTGTATTTTTAACTGACTTTAATGAGGAAAGATACTATATTTAATATTAGTTCAAAGCATTAAGTGAAGGTCTTTCATTTTCCCCCCCTAGTCTTTTTTTAATCTCCTTTTTCAGCATGAAGATAGAGGCTCTAATTATCTGGACAGAAGTGATTAATAAACATCTTGAAGCATTTTACTAAAAGTATATCTGATCGGCTCTGAGTCTTGAAAGAAATTCTAATGAAAATAATTAAATGTTCACTAGCTCTAAAAACTTCATTCACCCAGAGTTCAACCAAGATACTCATTCTTTCAAACTTTTAAACAAAAACCTTATTTCTGAAGCACTGTCAGTTAACTTCAAAATAGAATAGGACATTATCATCTACTAATTTCAAGTACTTGGATGTTTACAGTTCTTTGACTTTTATCTTAATTGTTAAATAATGATGCTGTTCCAGTATATTTTTTTAACTTGAAGATCAACCTATGTACAATATTATGGACACTTATTAAATAGATTGGCCATATTTTAAACCTATCCATTTCATTTTAAAAGTTAAAGGATATATGTTGATTAAACATAAGTGTTATAAGTTATTTAATTTAATAAAAATATGTGTTGTAAATTATTTCTTAAAGTCATTTTCTTACCTAAGAAGCAGAGACAGAATTGCCAAGCATGAGTGGCAAGACTTCTTGGTTTGTTTCCTATAATTTATCATAGAAAGCTCTCTAGGTGATCTGTGGCTTAGTTATAGGCATAAGGAGCTCTGGTGATATCCTCAAGGAACTGTGGTTCAAACTCAAAAGCCACCACCTCTTTGATTGTTTGAATGTTACCAATGGCTCTTTGGGAGAAAGATAGACAAGGTATTCTCTTGCAATTGACAGCCTCTGAAACCCCCCTGGAGTGTCAGCTATGAGCAACTGGTGATTAAAAATCACCTGCCTTTGGCTTTGTAGTGACACTCCCTGTCCAGTGGACAATCAGAGTGCCCCAAACTGGCCAGTAGTGGGCCCATAACTGTATATTAGATGAACAAATATGGTGGTTATTATTTTTATGTGCCCCTGATTTGCCTGCCACTCATAGTGACCCCATGTACAATAGTTCTGAAGCCTGTTGTGTCCTGAGCCAGTCTCACTGACTCCGACACACCTACCCTCATTATACCAGTTACTGGTGAGTCAATCCATCTCATCCAGGATCATCCTTTCTTGTGTTGTTCTTCCACCCTACCAAGGATGATATCCTCCTCCAAGGACTGGTCCCTCGTTGCCACATGCCCAAAGACTATGAGATGGAACTTCAAAATCCTTGCCTCCAAGGAGAAACTTGGTTTTATCCACTTTAAAACAGACCTGTTTGGCAGCCCATGGTATGTTCAATGCTCTTCTCCAGTACCACAACTCAAAGGCATAGATGATTCTTCTGTCATCCTTAGTCATTGTTCTCTGATTCATAGCAAGTAATTGCGAAGACCATGGCCTGCATTAAGTATACATTAGTCTCTGGAATGATGTGGTTTCTTTTCAGTGTTCTGGAGAGGTCCCTGACAACAGATTTTTCCCAGTGTAAGTCATCTTTTGATTTCCTGATTGCTGGTATCAAGAGTATTAGATTGTGGACCTGAGCAAGCTGAAATTGTTAACAACCTCAATCTCTTCTCCATCTACCATGATCTTGCCAGTTGGCCCAGTGGTGAGAATCTTAGCCTTCTTGATGTTGAGCTTCAGTCTGTATTGAAGACTACAGTTCTTGACTCTGCAGCAAGTGCATCAGGTCCTCTTCAGTTTCAGCAAGCAAGATTGTGTCATTTGCAGATAAGCTTTTGACAAGGGATGGGGGAATTCATCACTCTTCAGTGGTCTAGAAGGCAGAAATGTTAGATGAAACAATGTAAGTGCATTAATATATAACCAGGTATTTTAATTTATGATTGAGCAATACTATATACTTTTGTGTTATTCAGGTTTATTGTTCAGAATGGCTTCCCTAGCCATTGACACACTTTGTCATGTGCATGAATGGGAAGGGACTGACTAGTCTCACCAATCCATAAGAGGAGTGTCTAGTCTAACCATTCAATTGAGTGGATCCAGCGGCATAATTGGAGAGACCACCAGCAAAGAAGAAACAAGAGAATCCGGTGCATCTTTTGGGGCCATAGATTCATAGGCCAGGCAAACCAGAACCTACAGGAGTGGCAGCATCCATAGCAGCTACAGTAAAGAACTAGAGACCTGGTACAAGATGGAGCAGGCCTTGGAACTGATGCCCAGTACAGCCAGAACTAGGAGCCTTCGTCCAAGTTTGTTGAACAACTGAGGGTGTGGAGGGAGAATCATAAACGGCAAAACTGAGAGCTTTGTCACACTGGCCTAAAGCCATGAGGATCAAGGTCCCTGCGAACACATTTTGGAAGATGAGTGATTCTCTTTGACTGAATGATTTTTTTTTCAGCTACTAATCTCAGTTATAGTCTTTTGAATTCCCCACTATAGTGCTATGAGGTCTGTGGGCTATTTTAACAGATTTCAAACCTAGTAGAGTAGTAAGATTGGTATATGGATAAGTAGAAAGAGGGGTAGGAGCCTAGGGGACATGTCTAACCTCATAGGAATTGGTTTTGTGTTGTTGATGGAGACAGTACCCCATTGTGGATTTGGTAAAGGTCAGATAAATACACACATCTCTTGCTTTTTTTACAACTTTAGTATATAGTATAATACAGTATATAAATGGGTTTGAAGAAAAGTGAGGCATTTCTTTCTACCCTCTTGTGTTTCTAGTATAGCACACATATAGTTGTACTTCCTTCTTTTGCTCTCACTGATAAAATGGCTAAAGGTCAACTTTAGCCATGTTCATATTGACTGATTTATTGTCATTTTCTTTAATGTCCAAGCTAACAGAGAAAATAAAAACTTACAAGTATATACTCAGCCAGCTTCCCTCTTAGCCATCTCAGTTTACCTTCCTGATTGCCTTTAAAGAAGAAAAGCTGCTCAATCTTCTGCCCATGGCTAATACCTTTGCTTTTATAATTGTACTTGATCCTCTAACCTCCTGTGGCAGTGTCCCATTCTTTAATCCTCCTTTCTTTTTTATCCCCAATTGTTTCTTCTCAGTAATCTCCTTTCTCATATCCAATAGCCCAGCGGGTTCGATCCTTAGAAAGTGAGTGATCTTCAACCTTGTCATTGACTACCTATTAACCTCTTTTTTTATTTTCTTTACTACTTATACTTTTAAATGATACAGTGTTGCACCTTTATTCTGTTAGTGGGCATTATTTAAGTCATTGAGCTCTCTCTGACATCATTCAACAGAACAGCTCAAGTATTTTTTTGTTGTTGATTGCCTTCAAGTTTAGCACGACTCATAGTGATCCCATGAACAAAAGGCTTGAAGCCCCTCTACAACCATCAACATTTATTAAAGTTCATAGAGTTTCCAGAGGCATGTTATTTATGAAGTGGATGAAACTCTTGCTTCTAAACCTGTCATAGTACGTTATTGTTCTTATGTGCCATTGAGTCACCTGCAATGTATAGTGACCCTATGTACAGCAGCTCTGAACTTTTCCCTGTCCTGAGCCAGTCTCACTAACTTAGACACACCAGCCTCCCTTGCCTCAGTTACTGTATCAATCCATCTCATCTGGGATCTTTCTCTCCTGTGCTGTCCCTCTACCATTCTGAGTATGATGTCCTTCTCCAACGACCAATCTCTCCTGGCCACATGCCAAAAGTAAGTGAGGTGGAGTTTCAAAATCCTAGCCTCCAAGGAGACACCTGGTTTCACCCTCTCCAAGAAGACCTATTTGTTTTCTTGGCAGTAAAATTGATATGTTCAAGAGTCCCTGATGAACTCCTTTCCTGATTTTGAACCATGCAGTGTTGCATTGCTCTGTTCTGAGAATTGCTTCTTGGTCCAAGTATAGTATAAGCATGATCAAGTGTTCTGAGATTCCCATTTTCTTCAAGGTTAGCCACAATTTATTGTGATCCACATAGATGCCTTTGCATAGTCAATGAAAGACAGATAGACATTCTTCTAGTACTCTCTGCTTTCTGTCAGGATCCATCTGACATTGGCAATAATGTCCCTAGTGCCACGACCTCTTCTAAACCCAGCTTTTATTTCTGGTAGTTCTCTGTCAATGTACTGTTCCAGTCTTTTCTGTATAATCTTCAGCAGGATTTTGCTAGTGTGTGATATTAGTGATAACGGTCTATAAGTTCCACAATAATTATTATTTTTATTATTATTATCATCATCAGAATCATCACTGTCATAGTACACAGTTTTGTGCAGTCTCTCTTGCCCTTTCAAATCCATCCCACATAATGCAACCTGAGCGCTCACTCTAAAATTCTCTTGTGAATTATGTCCCCTGTGGCTTCAAAATAAACTCCAAGCTTTTTAATGTGGTTCCAGATGGTCTGCTTCCCTTTCTATCCTCATGTTTTCCAGTTTCATTCCTCTCTTTCCATAGTTAAGCCAAAACAAACCCACCTTGACCTCTTGGATAAATTATATTCTCTTCACTCTATACTTTTGTTTTACATGTTACTATGTTGTCCTCTTGCCTGGAATACCTGCCTTCTCCAGGCTCGCTAAGCCTTTAATATAGAACATGTAGCCTGTAGAGGTTTTGGGTTTTTTTTTATGTTTTAGATAAAAATAATACAGGGGCTTATCATTTATTTTACTCTAAATTCTGGAAAAGATCTATGATCTTTTGTCTGTGTCTCCCGAAGAAAACTCTGCATTCGGTTTCAAATACATTGACTTTTTCAAGAATAAATCTGTTAAGACTTTTCTATATATAATTATAAAGTTTTACTTTTAAACTAAAAGAGGATACTATGAGCACATTTGGCTGATGATAAATCTTTTAGTTCATTTCACTTCATTTCAAAAAGGTAAACCCACTCTTTTTGTACAAACTTAAATATGAAAAATGTTAAGAAAATTGTATGTAACACAGATATTTATAACACAAAATACCTGTTTGCTTTTGAATATAGCTTTGTGTCACTTAGCATTCACCACACGTTCTGAGAAATAGGAAACCTATGTGACTTTGACATTGCAATAACACCTATGGATCTAAAACTCCTGGTCACATGGTCCCTGGGACTTCTTGTTTGCCACGTGACCCAGGAAGCTCCTGCTAGGGCTATCTCAGGTGAGCCTGGGTCCTACTATTACCCAAGGGTGGGTACTGCCTTTGGTAATTGTAGAATCAGCAGGTGCCTCTGTTGGACACTGGGCTGGATCTGCACTGCCACCTTCGCTGCTACAACATCTCCAGGGAAGTCCAGTTCTTCCCAAAAAACCTTCCCAGGGATAAGACATTCTTTCCATCATTGCCCTAAGGGACCGCATTGAGTTAAAAATTAGAAGCACCACCATGGTGGGCGAGACTTGCCGGGGGCTGTGGTTGGGAGTTTAGACCTAGGCCTCCAGTGCTACAGACCATTTCTGGATGCAAAAGCTAAAGTGGGGCTCTTACTGCAAGGCGAGGGTCTCGGGCCCTGGCACTTAGACACTTAGGTGTCCTGGCTCACAGGCATGAGCCAGACATTGCCCAAACTCACTTGAAGCAACTTAAACCGGTATTCTGTACTATAACTATTCTCTAGTTTAATTACTTTTCTTTATATTAGCTTAAGAAACAAAAGACAGCTGTGTGTCAGAGAAAAGCCTTCAAAGATTATGAATATAATATTTGAGATATATTTCTTATATACAAAACAAACCCACTGCAATCAAGGACATTTTGACTCACAGCAGCATTGTGTGTCAAAGTAGAACTGCCCCTAGGGTTTCTAAGGCCGTGAATCTTACAGAAACAGACCACCACACCCCTCTCCTAAGGAGCAGTTGGTGCGTTTCAACTGCTGACCTCTCAGTTGTTTTGTTGTACCATGCAATTGGAACTAACCATAGCTGAATTTCCCATGGGTTTTCAGAGGCAGTAAATTGCATAGGAGGAGACTGCCCATCCTTCTCCTGCAGAGCAGCTGGTGGCATTAAACCACGTGCTTTCAGGATTGCAATGCAGCTTCTTGGCACTAGGCCACCAGCTCTCCCTGGCTTTTCGGTTAGCTGTCAAATTTTTCTAGCATGATAGCATCGGGGCTTCTGAATTTCTCATAGGTAAACATAAGAGAATTTTAGCGATTCTTACACACCACACATTTTTTTTTAGGTTTTATTTTCTAGGGTAAGAGGCATTAAAATTAATTTCAGGAGGTCTGAAAGATTTCTAAAATACTTGATGCTCTTAAATTAACAGAAAATGTACAGTCTGATAAAATAAGCTTTATGGACAAATGATACTATATTTTGTGACTTTTCTGTCTTTTCTAATGAAGGGAAAAATCACATACAACAACTCTTCTTTATTTTTGTTGCAGAAGCTGTCATAATTTACCTCACTGTAGCATTTTTTATTATTAATTAGGCTGTGTTCCTAAATGTGTAATAAACAGTTCTCAACTTGTTTATAACTTACTTTAGTATTTTTATCATGATGTGTCACTAGCCTAAGTGAAATCTAAGTAAAAAAATGCATTTAAATATAAAAACAATTTAATAGCATTTTCGTGCCCTCAGTTGCTCTTTGTTGGACAGTTACAAATTATAACTTGCTTTTTTAAATTTTTTTTTAATTTTTTTTATAACTTGCTTTTTGAGATGTTCACAGAAGCTTGAACACTGCAGATTGTTGTTCATTTTCGTGAAACCTACACGTGATTGATTGGTGACCTAAAGTACTTCTCAAACATATGTCTGTATTTGTATCTATATCTAAATGACTCCTGGTGGCACTGGTTATGGCCTTGTCAGCTGCTTGATAGGTTGCTAATTCAAACTCACCAGCCCCTCTGCAGGAGACAGGAGTTAGCACTCTTTTCCTCAAGTCTGAGGCAGAAAAAGCATCAAAAGAAGATGGAATGAACATTTAGAATCACCATGGCAGAAAGACCTGTGTGGCAGTTCTAGTTTGCCATATAGTCACTGGACGTCAAAAATCCATTTGATGGTACACAACTACAATATATCTTTTTATGTCTGTTCCTTTTTAGTTAAGAATTTCATCAAAACTGTCTAAAAATCTTATTGATATACTTCACTATAAAGATATCTAGTCTAGATCACATTACATCTTTAACTCCAGTGTTTTATAGCTTAGCCACTAATATTTTTAGCTCTATAAAACAGTTTTCAAGAGGATATATTTTACTATAGAGGTGAAAATTATAGTTTTCAAGGGGATACATTTTACTATACAGATGTAAAAGGATGAGTGAGACATCAGATTTTAATTGAATTTGCCACATGTGCAAAGGACTATGGGTCACAAACACAGTGAGACACAGTTCTGGCTTGTGAACTAACAGTGTAAGCAGAAGGAGATGATGCATATTTATGAAAAGCCAACATTGTAATCATGCCACATAGGGCATTTTTTAAAGTGTATAAATATATCAAAAAGTAAAGATTGATGAAAAGTTAATGTCAGCAATCACAAACACAAAATCTTTCCCCTAAAAATCCTGTGAGGTGATAAATTTCTCAAATTTTTAATACTGCAGGAAGTGTGAGTTTCTAAATTATAGTGTTTCTAAAGAAATGATGAAGTAAAAGAGCTGAACAAAAGATTTCAAAGGACATTTTTAAAAGAAAAAGTATCATAATGAAATATGCAAACACCTGGAGTTAGAAAACCAAAAGAGAAGAATGTACTCAGCATTTCTCAAGCTGAAAGACCTGAGGGGGGTAATATTCAAGTCTTAAGTAGCTTGCAACATTGAAGATTCTATAGGGAAAATATTGAATGGCACAGGAAGCATCAAAAGAAGATGGAATGAATACTTTGAGTCACTGTAGCAAAAAGAATTGACATTCAGCCATTTGAGAAGGTAGTTCATACTCAAGAACTGATGGTTTCAAAGCAGTACACCCAAGCTGCACTGAAGGCTTTGAGAAAGAAAAAGCCTTCAGGAATTGATGGAATACCAAGTGAGATGTCTCAATAAATGGATACAACTCTTTACAGTTATCCAATTATGCCAAGAAATAAGTATCTCTAAACCAACTGAAAGAGCTCAAGTTTGTGGGCCTATTTGAAAGGAAATGAGGTGATCAAAATATATAAATTATCTAGCAATAACACAAGTAAATTTTGTGAAAGGTAACTTTAAAATGGTTACAGTACTACACGGATAATGAAATTGCAAAATAAGTCAAGCTGGATTCAAAAGGGAATGTGGAACCAAGGATATCATTGCTGATGTTAGAAGGCTTTTGATTAAAAGCAGAGAATACCAGAAAGATGTTTGCCTGTTGACTATGAAAAGGTATCTGACTGTATAGATCATCACAAATGTTAGATGATATTGCAAAGAATGGGAATTTAGAACATTTAATAGTGCTTATGTGAAATCTGTACGTAGACTAAGGGGCAGTCTTTCATTCAGAACAAAGGGAGACTGTGTGGTTTAAAATTGGACAAGTATGATGCTTTACCTTTCTGATTCTAAACAATATCCTGATTCTGTTTGGACAACTTGGTAGTAACAGTCAAGAAATCAAATGATGTGCCACAATAGGAAAAATTGTTATGTAAGACTTGTACAAAGTGTTGGAGAGCAAAGTTTCACTTTGGAAACTAAAGTGTGCCAGACCCGTGGAGTTTTCAGTCACCTTGTGTACGTGTACCAGCTGGACAATGAATAAGCAAAACTAAAAGGTTGCTGTTTTCATACTGTGGTGTTGGCAAAGAGTATAAACATACCATAAACTGACAGAACAACAAAAGCTTATCTGTCCTGGAAGAAGCATATCCAGAATACCCTGTAGAAGTAAGTGTGATGAGACTTTGTTTCATGTACTTGGGACAAATATTCAGGAAAGATCAGTTTCAGGAAAGAACTTAATACTTGGTAAAGTAGAGAAGAAATGAGAAAGCCCTCAAATAGATGGATGACACAGTGGCTACAACAGACTCAAACACAGCTATGATGTGAGAATGGAACAGGGCCGGGAAGGGTCTCATTCAGTATAATATGTACATATGGGAACAATTAGTTGAAATCAATTTGACAGCACCTACGGAAACTCTCTTTGTCTGTCTGTAGCAAGTTAGACTGCTAACTCAAAGGCTGTAATTCTCTGGTTGTGTCATTTGAATCCACTAGATGCTGTGTAGGAGAAAGCTGGCGGTCTGTTTCCATTACAATGAACTGCCTCAAAATCTTGATGGAGGGTTGCTGTGAGTAGAAACCAACTCATTGGCAGTCAGGATTTATATTTTTACTTTAATTGCAACCACTGAAGTATGATTCCATCGGTGGTGCAAATAGTTAATGCATTGGATTGCTAACTTATAGCTTGAAGGTTCAAAGCTAGCCAGAGACTCCTTGGAAGAAAGGAGTATGAAATCAGTGAGAAATCAGACATTAAAACCCCTCTGGAGTATGGTTTTGCTGTGACACACAGGGTGGCTATGAGAATCGACTCTATAGGACTTGGTGATGGAAAGTATGATCTCTATTTCCTAGAATTAAACAGTAGGTCAATATCAGATAGAGTCTTGAAAAATGGACTAATTTGAAGGCCTGAATTCATAACAACAGCAGTATTGGTAGCTAATATTAACTATTACTACTGTGACCACTTGTCAGCGGCTTTAATGTGGTCCCTGCATGCTTATAGAGTTCCAGTCTCTCAGTTAACATCATGGTGCTGATGGTTAGGTGCTATGGAGTAGGCTACAATTCGCAGTGATATGAATAAGAACAGGGACCTCTCCAGAGTAGTGAAAACAATGATGCCAGTCTAGAGATTAAGGTATGCCTGATCCAGGTCATGGTCTTCACAATTACTTGCTATGCATCGGAGAGCTGGACAATGACTAAAGATGACAAAAGAGCAATCAATGCCTTTGAGTTTTGGTGCTGGAGAAGAGTCTTAAACATACCATGAACTGCCAAAAAATAAATAGTTCTGTTTTGGAGAGGGTGAAACCAAGTCTCTGCTTCAAGACTAGGATTTTGAAGCTCTCTCTCACATACTTTGGGCACATGGCCAGGAGAGACTGGTCCTTGGAGAAGGGACATCTTGCTTGGAAGGGTGGATGGACAACACAGGAGAGGAAGATCTTGGATGGGATGAACTGATACAGTGACTAGAGCAGTGGGATTGGGATATCAGAATTAGTGAGACTGGCTCAGAACAGAGCAGGCTTCAGACCTGCCGTACAAAGGGTCGCTATGGGTTGCAGGCGACTTGGTGGCTTACAACAACAACAACAATAACAACTATGAACAAAGGATCTAAACTCTGCTGTATCCTATGCTATTTACATCACGTTGATACACTTGAGCCCATTGATAAAGGCTCTATGTTAATTCATTTTGTTAAGGGTCTTCTGCCTTTTGCTGACCCTTCACCTTTCCACACCTTTCCAAGCATGATGTCTTTTCCTAAAGAGACCTTTGTTCATGGGGTTGCTAAGAGTCGTGCTCGACTTGATGGCAATCAACAATGAAAGCAATTTGACCTGATAACATTCCTAAGTTACATGTGCTGAAGTTTCACCATCCTTGTCTTTAAGGAGCATCCCATTTGCAATGCGCCCAAGATATTTTTTTGTTGTTGTTCTATTGTTAATCCTTAGGATAGTCAGCACTCTAACACCACAACTCAAAGACACTTATTCTTCTTCCATGGTCATTGCCAACTTGCAAGTACCTAGGAAGTAATTGAAAAGACCATGGCTTTGATCAGGTGCACCTTAGTCTTTAATCTGACTTTGTTGTTCTTTACTCTTTGGAGAGATCCTTGACAGCAATTTCCCCAGTGTAGCACATCATCTGGTGCTAAGGGTGTTAACTGTGAACACAAGTAAGAGAAAATCTTTGACAATTTCAGTCTTTTCTCCTTCTATCTTAGTGCTTTCTTTTGGTCCATTAGTGAAAATTTTTGTTTTCTGAGGCATAATTAATTTTGAAGGCTATAGTATTTGATCTGCATTATGTGTTTCAAGTCATCATCACTTTAAACAAGGTTATATCATCTGCATAACACTGATAATTGATGAGTCTTCCTTCAATCCTGATGTCATATTCTTCTTCATAGAGTCCAGCTTCTTGAATGACTCCATCAGCATACAGATTGAATAGATCAATCTGCCAGAAAGGATACAACCTTGATACCCCCTTCCTTGATTTTAAACCATGCATTGTTTCCTTGTTCTGTTCAGACAGCAGCTTCTTGATCTAGGTCTTGATTTTGCATAAATACCATTACATGTTCTGGAATTCCCATTCTTCTCAGTGCTAGTCATAATTTCTTAGGTTCTACGCAAATGTCTTTGCATAGTCAATACAATGCAAATAAACATCCTTCTGCTATTCTCTGCTTTCAGGTAGGATCCACCTGCCATCAGCAATGATTTCCCTGGTGCCGTGGTCTATTCTAAATCCAGCTTGAATTTCTGACAATTCTTTGACTGTCATAGGTTTTTTTTTTTGATACTCTTCAGTAAGATTGTACTTGCTTGTGTTGTTAATGATATTTTTTATTATTTCCACATTTGGAATCCTAGTGGTTTAGTGGTAAGGAATTGCATTGCCAACCCACAGGCTTGTGGTTTGAATCCACCAGCCACTCCACAGGTGAAAGATGAGCGAACTCCTCCCAGGGTGCCGATTCCAACCCAATGGCAATGAATAACATCACATTTTCCAGTGATGAGACTCTGAACCAACATAGAGTAAATTTCCATGCCCAAAATCTCTCTCTATATCTATAGTTCTCTCACCATCTTCACTTCATATCCCTTGTTCTTGTTTCCTTTATTACCTTTATAAATTCAAATACTTGGAACTAACAATTGAGTAAATCTCAAGAGTCTTATCAAACAGAGGTCATCATTTGTAACACAGATTAGCAAGATCAAACCCCAGGACTCTAGTAGTTACACATTAGAGCAAGAGGTCAGGACAACCAAAACTTTTAAAATTGGGGAATATTATCTGCTAGCAGGGGTCAGTACCCAGGGCAAGGAGCCTGGCAAAAGGGCTCCAATTACAGGCAGAGTGAGTTCTGATGGTGTAGGAGCCCTTCCTCTAGGCAGCCCTTCAAGTTCACCCCTCAGCTAAGGCCTAAGGACAAGATGCCACATCCCACCCCAGTGTTCATGGCTTTGCAACAGATACTTTCCCCAAGTGGCTTTGCTGCTTTGGACCAACCTCCATCCCCCAAGACATTATACAGCATTGGCCTGTCTGTCACCACTATGCTAATTATGCTATAATTATGTGGAGCTGGTTCTTGAAATGGTATCTTCTTTTCTGCCTAAATTCACATTTGGGAGTTTTCAGGGTCTCAATCAAGAGATGAATATTTTCCAGTCACTCTCCACATGATTGAATTAGATCTCCAAAGGAGGGCACATCTAGAAGCAGGCAGTCACCACAAACACCATCTTTTATTTGTGAGTGAAAGCAAGTGAATAAGTTGAAAGTATATACATTTAGTTACTTAGATTTAAAAATTTACAAGAAAAAGGACTTAAACATATACGCAGAAGACAAAAGTTGATGTGTCTCACAACAATGATGAATGGAAATCGAAGTTCTTGATAAATTTTCATTAAAATCTAAATTAAAAAGTTAATCAGTATCATCTTTATTTTATAAAGGAGGACAGTTAAACTCCCAGGATAAATAAGTTCCCCTAAAATGACAGCTTATAAGAGGCGGAATAAGAAGGTGAACCAGGGCGGTCCAACTGCACATTTTTCGTTTTAGTTTTTGTTTCCCTTTTATCCTATGAGTTACAGGGAGCTCTGGTGGCCTATTGACAAGAAGTTGTGCTGCATCTTGAAGCACGCTGTTCAAGGCCACCAGCTACACTGTCAAGAAGGATGGGCAATATCCTCCCTTGTGTTTAACTGCCTTTGAAACTCGGCTGGAGGGTCAACTATGGGCCAGTTTCAACTCTACGGTACACAATAACAACAACCATTCCTGTCAGTTAACAGATTACACAAAACTCAGGGACTGACTCAAACAAATAAGATATTTATTGGAATACCCTGATTGGGACCATATTATAATAAGATTGATAGGAGTAGAGGTGGGGGAAAAAAAGTAAGAAGTCGGACTGCCCCGGTTCACATTCTGATTCTGCCTATTATAAGTTGTAACTTTAGGGGAACTTATTTATCCTCTCTGTGAGTTTCACTGGCCTCCTTTATGAAATAAAGATGATGATAATAGTGCCTGTGTCATAGAGCTTTTATAAAGATTAAATAAGTTATTTGTAAAATACTTAGGAGGACCTGAAGTACTTGCTGTAGAAGGTCAAGGACTGTAATCTTCAGTATGGACTGAAGCTTAACATCAAGGAGACAAAGATTTTCACCACTGGACCAACTGGCAATACTATGATGAATGGAGAAGAGATTGAGGTTGCTAACGATTACAGCTTCCTCAGCTCTACAATCAACACTCTTGGTACCAGCAACAAGGAAATCAAAAGACAAATTGCACTGGGAAAATCTGCTATCGCGGACCTCTCCAGAGTACTAAAGAGCAATGTTTTCAGTCTAGAGACTAAAGTGTGCCTAATCTAGGCCCTGGTCTTTGCAATTACTTACTATGCTTTGGAGAGCTGGACAATCACTAAAAGGACAGAAGAAGAATTAATGCCTTTGATTTGTGATGCTGAAGAAAACTCTTGAACATACCATGGTCCACCAAGAAAACAAACAGGTCTGTCTTGGCAAGGGAGAAACCAAGTTTTTCCTTAGAGGTTAAGATTTTGAAGCTCCATCTCACATAGTTTGGTTATGTGACTGGGTGAGACTGGCCGTTGGAAAAAAGACATCATGCTTGGAAGGGTGGAGGGACAGCGCAGGAGAGGAAGACCCCAGAAGAGATGGTCGGTCACTGTAACTGGGGCTACAGTGGTAGGTATGTCAGAGACAGTCAGTAAAAATGTATCAGGTCAGGGCAGGCTTCTGAGCTGTTGTACATAGGGTCACAATGAGTCGCAGGTGACTCGAGGGCATATAACAACTTAGAACAATGCCTAACATTTGGTTCGTACCTCAGAAGTATAGATTCCTATTCCCTAGGTCCAGATTTCTTGGTGATACCCTGACTCTTCTCTGTCCTCCCATTGTCGCCATTCTACAGATACACCAATTCTACCCCTAAACATCTGAAACCATCCACCTTCTTTCTCTGAAATGCCACTATTCTGATTCAGAAGCTCAGCATCTTTTAATTTTGACTTTTTTTCTAAACTTTGTAAGTTACCTCTGCAGCCTTCTACCCCTGTGGGTATGAATCTCAAGCTACAAATGCAGTGAAGATTACACTGGTTTCATTAGCCCAATCGAATTTCTATTTTTAAATCAGGCTGATGTTACCAAGGTGGCAAGAATTTTAAGCTTAATGTTTGGGAGATTCTGGGATGTTCATAGGACCAGATCACAGGGCAGACGGGAACCAATGAAGGTCAAATCCTAGTTCCACATTAGTGGCCGGGAGAGAGACACCACTGCAGTGCAATTGCTCAGCAAAGCTCTCACATTCATGCCTCACTTTGTACAGCAATCGTTCCCATGCTGCCTGCACTGTCTCTGTCTTTTTCCAGCACACAGTTATTTTCTCCTTGCAATGTGGCCTCTTCTCCAAGGATCCACTCACAGGGGACCCATCTTCCAGGAACAGAACCTGATTTCACCCATAAGGACTGCACTTGTTGCTTTTTGTTTCTGGGAGAAGTTCTTCTTGCTTTATGATTCTATGCAAAACTGCCTTTACACCTTCATTTCTCTTCTGTTACCTGTCTCTCATTATCTCCCAAGTGCCATAAGACAGTTTGAATCACAAGAACAGAAAGAACATTTCTATTTTTCACCTTGCCATATTTCTCCCCCTAGGGAATGAGCTGAGGATCTGTTTCTCTTAAACAGAGAAAGCAGGAAAGGAGGAGTTACAGGGAAAGAAGAACAGAAGAATACCTGAAAATATTTTCTGACCACACATTCAATATGCAGAGCCGAGCAGACTGGCTACAAGACCTAACACAAAAATTGGACCATGTCATTCCCTTGTGTATACATTTCTAGTGGCTTCGAAATGTGTTGAGTGTCATGTCTAGACTTTGAAAGCTGGAGTGCAAGTGCAGACAAGTTAGTGCAAGTCCATTGCCGCATCATTCTCATTTCCTTGGACCCCTCCCTTATCCCAGTGTTTAGCCATATTGAACTTCGCTCACATCCTTGTAGATAGAGAGATGCTACACCCTCAACATTAAACTGTTAGCTAATAGTTATATTAAGATCACAGTTGAAGTGAAAGTACCAAAACAAAAAAATGCAGAAGGAAGCTTCTACCATGCCTTCTATCTTTCTCGGCCAATCCAGAGTACATATGCACATTCCAAGTACAGAGCCCTTGAAATGTGGCTAGTTTAAATTCAAATGTACTGTCATTTCAGATTTTGAAGGTGATGTTGTTGTTATGCGCCATCAAGACACCTGTGACTCATGTACAACCCTATGCTACGTACAACATCTCTGAAGCCTGCCCTGTCCTGAGCCAGTCTCACTGATTCTGACACACCTACCCCCAGTGCCCTAGTAACCATATCAATCCCTCTCATCCATGGTCTTCCTCTCCACCCTTCCAAGCATTATGTCCTTCTCCAAGGATTGGTTCCTCCTGGCCATATGCCCAAAGTATATGAAATGGTATTTCAAAATCCTAGCCTCCAAGGAGAATCTTGGTTTCACACTCTCCAAGACAGACAGAGATGCAAAAAAGAAAAAGGCAAATAAAACAAACACCCATGAAATAGTTTAACCAGTAGCTCTGTGTTTTTATTACGTACAGGCCATGGTATTTGCAATCGCTTGTTATGCATCAGAGAGTTGGACAGTGACTAGGGAGGACAGAAGGAGACTGGATGCTTTTGAGCTGTGGTGCTGGATAAGGGTACTGAATGTACCCTGGACTGCCAGGAAAACAAACAGATTTATCTTGGAGAGGATTAAACCAAGCTACTCCTTGGAGGCAAGGATTCTGGGGCTTCGTCTGACATACTTTGGACATGTTGCCAGGAGGGACGGGTCCTTGGAGAGGGACATCATGCTTGGGAGGGTTGAGGGACAACGCAGGAGGGGAAGACCCTCTTTGAGATGGATTGATTCGGTGACTGGGGTAATCGCGATGGGTGTGTCAGAGGCGGTGCGGTTGGCGCAGGTTAGAGCAGGGTTTAGGGCTGTTGTGCATAGGGTCGCTATGAGTCGGAAACGACTCGACGGCACATAACAACAACAACATTGAAAGTATAATATTTGAGGCATATTTTAATCAAATGATGTTGCTGTTGTTAGGTGCCACTGAGCTGAGTAGGACCCATAGGGACCCTATGAAATCTGAACTCTGTTCTATCCTTTTTCCATCCTTATAATCTCTGACAGGCTTGACCCATTGCTGCAGTCACTCTGCCAGTCCAACTGGTCGAGGATCTTGCTCTCTTTAGCAGACCCTTTACCTTTCCAAGCATGATGTCCCTCTCTAAGGAATAGCATCTCCTAGCAACATGCTCAAACTACATGGGATGAAGCTTTGCCTTCAAAAGCACTCTGGATGCACTTTCTCCAAGATACCCGTCTGTTCTTTTGGCAATCTCTAGAATATTCGGTACTCTTCTCCAGCACCACATCTCAAAGGCATCAGTTGTTCTCTCATCCTTATGCATTGTCCAGCTTTCAGATGTATACATAGCACACTGACAGAAAACTACAAGAAGTGCAAGCTGGATATAGAAGAGGCTGTGGTATGAGCAGTATCATTGTTGATGTCAGATAGATCCTGGCTGAAAGCAAAGAATACTAGAAGAATATCTCTTTGTGCTATATTGACAGTTTAAAAGCATTTGACTGTGTGGGTCATAACAAATTATGACTTACATTAGGAAGAATGGAAAGTCTGGAACACTTAAGTGTTCTCATGTGAAACTTATACCTTGATCAAGAAACTGTTGTGTACACAGTGCAAGGGAACACTACATGGCTTAAAATTAAGAAAGGTATATGTCAGGTTTGTATTCTTTCTCTATACTTATTCAGTCTGTATATGGAGCAAATTATTTGAGTAGCACTTTCTTACCCCTAGGCCATAAGAGCTCCTCTCGATTCTTTGAAGAAGAATGTGGCATCAGAATCAGAGGAAAAACTCATCATAACCTTTGTTATGCAGATAATACAGTCCTGCTTTGTAAAAGTGCGGAGGTCTTGAAATGCTAGCTCCAGAATATCAAAGACTATAGCCTTCAGTATCAACAGCATATCAACATCAAGAAAAAAAAAATTCTCAGCACTGGTCAAGAAAACAAAAGTTCTCAGCATTGGACCAAAGACAATATCATGATAGATGGAGAAAAGATTGAAACTGCCAGTGATTTAATCTTACTTGAATTCACAATCAACATACTTGGTACAAGCAGTCAGGTGATGTGGAGACATATTGTACTGGAAAAGTTTACAGTTTGGGGCCTCTCCAAATTACTGAGGAGTAATGACATCAGTTTGATGTCTAGGGTGTTCCTGATTCAGTCCATGGTTTTTTTAATCACTTGTTATATATTCAAATAGGTTATTAAAAATAATTTAACATCTCTTCACTCTTAAAAAAAGTTAATATCGATTATTTAAAATCACAGATGGGATTTACATGTGTTATGCAATGCTGCTGTCATCGTTGTTATATGTCATTGAGTCAGAACCAAGACATAGCTGACCCTCCAGTGGGTTCTTAGCTGTGGTAAATCTCCAAGAGGCACTTGTCCATCTCTCTCCCACAGAGCAGTCTTTGGTTGACAGTGCAACTCCTTACCCATTAAGCCACGAGAGTGCCCTGACTGTAATTAAGTAGAACTGAAAAGAAGGTCTCTTAAAAAGAAGGAGCAGTGTTTCTGTTCCTGATCTATTTTTGAAAGTCTCAGAGGTGATAACCCTTTGTCATATGCCTCCAATAAGGTCAACTTTAGATCAGAATGACTTAGCAGGTAAATGACATCTTTTATTTTTCCCCAAATGGAAAAATTTCTTTCCATTTCTAAATGCGGTCACCAGCATCTTTAAATTTTTATCAACAGTTCTAGACACCCAAGCAATTATCCAACAACACAATTTTCTCTATCTAGAGTTCACACTCAGCTCCCACTGCAGATGTTCAGAAAACTTTGAAGCAAATAGTGATAACCCTGCTGTGACTCCCATGAATTCTGCATTCCCAATCCTCTGATGTATAGCTGCTTTTCTGTGGGTCACCATAATTTCACACTCAGGCAGTCAACTGAGGGAAGAATAGAGCCACCTCAACCCACAGCTAATAAAAAATTCTCAGTGGGCTAAACTTGTACAGAATTGAATCAGTGCATTAACTCTCAAACCTCTGCAGGGTGGCCGTGAAGCAAATATAAGCAGTAATTTGCACAAAGTCATAGGCTTGTGGTGTTAGAGCACAAATAGATTTTCAAGATGAATCTGAGCATTTTTTGTTTGTTTGTTTTACAAATAAAAGAGCTAAGATCCAGAGTACTTAAATGAATTTCTAGGTACAGCCAAAACTGGAGCTCATGAGATCTTTTACTCATCCAGTCAACAAATATTTGTTGAGTTACCCACTGTTAGTTTCATGAAAGATGGAGACTGAGATTGTTAACAGCTTCAGCTTGCATGGCTCCACAATCAACACTCTTGGGAGCATCAGCCAGAATATCAAAAGACATATTACATTTGGAAAATCTTCTGTCAGGGACTTCTCCAGAGTACTGAAGAGGAATGACGTCCGTCTACAGTGTGCCTGATCCAACATCAGAGAGTTGGACAGTGACTAAGGATGGTAGAAGAAGAATCGATGCCTTTGAGTTGTGGTGCTGGAGAAGAGTATTGAATATACCATGGAGTTCTTGGAGAACAAACAAGTCTGTCCTGGAGAGAGTGAAGCCAGGCTGCTCCTTGGAGGCGAGGATTTCTCTGACATACTTGGGCATGAAGGACATCATGCTTAGAATGGAGGAGGAACAACACAAAAGAGGAAGACTCTAGATGAGATGAAGTGACTCAGTGTTTAGGGTAATGGGGTAGCTGTGTTAGAGACAATGAAATTGGCTCAAGATATAGCAAGCAGGGTTCAGAGCTGTTGTTCGGAGCTGAGTTGCAAGTATCTTAACAGCACATGACAATAACAGCAGCTCACTGTGTGCCAGATATTCCTCTAGGTGCCAAGATGCAATGGATTGTTGTAGCTTTCCTGATATAATAGAACTCCCAGTTTAATGTTGACTTAAAGGATAAAGGCCATTTATTGGCATGTGGCTGATTAGTTGTACTCCTTTTATCCAACTCTTGTGACTAGTTCTCAGTGTGATTTCTGCTGTAATGACTACATTTTTGGAAGCCTTTTCCATTATTGTCACGATACAGCATTCAGGAGCTCCTAGGCTATGTGCTTTCTGATAAAAATGCAGCATTAAAGAGTCCAGTTTGCTCTTAGGTCAAGGGTGAAAATACAAACAAACCTAGAATTGATTCTTGTTGGTTCTTGTTGCCTAAGTTGGATAAAACTCTCAATGTGGAATTATGTCATGTGGCCTGGAGATGTTAGGAATTATTTCTAAAGGTAATGCCCTCACACCATCTACTAAGATGTTTGAGGTACTTTTGGAAACATAAATCTTTTTTTACAAAAAAAGAGAAAAATAAATAAAAATAAAATCTATTTTTCTTTTTATATAAAAGAGCAAATAAATACTGGAAAAACAATTGAAAAATTAATCATAGCTTGTTCTCTCCGGAGCACACAGTTGAGTGCTTCCCAGTATCCCAAGTTGACTGTATATTCTACTCAGTGGAACTCTTAGTTCTCCGGATCCAACTTAAAGCAGAGCAACCTCTCTCTCTTCTGTTTCACATAAGAGGCTCTGTATAAGATTTTATATGAGAAAAAGTGCTTTGCAGCTAAAACATGGCTTTTAAAAACATTCTTCTATTCAGTGCCTCTTATAATGTCAAAACTAGATAGCTGCATTGCTTTTTAAGCATTGGAAGTGTTACTTTTCAAACTATTTTTCATATATTGATTTCTATTTCTAGTATGCTTCTTCCAGTGTTAATTGAACAGAATCAGAATGTCATGAAGATGTTTCTTGTAAGTTATGGCATATTGCTTAAAATTCAACTTCAACAGGCTGTATACAAGCACCTGCTGTTCTTTTTGTATGTGCCTTTGAGTTGGGTACAACTCATAGCTGACCATCCAGCAGAAATGCACAGAAGAAAATGGCCCACTCTTCTGCGATGGAGCAGAAACCTCGTGCCTTAAGAATTGCAGCATAGCTTTAAACTAGACCACTGCCTCTGGACATCCACCAGAGGGTCAGGGTAGTTCCAGCTGGACACACACAACAACAATGAATATTCAAGCATGTAACCACTGGGACCACCCAAGGACACCTTCAGGTTCTCTGGAAATACCCTTTTGAGGAAGTCTTTGTTCATGAAATTTATTAGCAAAGAGCTCGGAGGAACACAGTAAGGAAATGAGGAAAACAAGTTTTAGTAGAGAGAGAGGTTCACCTGACTGGCTCAGCTCAAACTGAGGTAAGGAGGCTTAACCTCCACACCCCACCTTGACCAATTATTGGATACAGACTCTTTTTCTCTGAAGACACATACTTCTGACAAGGCACTTGCCTTATGTCTAAGGCCATGCCTGGAGAGATGTGCAGTTGTGAGCAGTCCCAGCCAATTCTTTTGGTAACTGGGAATTGATTATTTCTGCCTTGGAAAGGGAAAGTGAGGGAGAGTCCACCACGTTGTCCATGATATTTCAATGTCCTTACCACTTCCGCTCCCCCCAAAGAGGTACCTTGTGGGCGTGATGACAGGTATTTAAGGAGTGCCAAAGTGTCTTATACCTTGTTGTCCTTCAAATTAATTGTTCCTTGTAGCTTTGAATGCATGTTTGAGTCATTTGTTGATATAATGAATGAAAGTACAAGCAATAGGTAGTTGACTTAAAAAATAAAAACTGGTTCCCTAGACCTCAATGTATAATAATAAGTTAGCATGTCTGTGCTAAGAAAATATTAATAAAGGAATCATAGATACAAATTGGTTTTCTTAGACATATTACATGTGCTATGTAGGAAGAAGAGAAATCATAAAGAAATTCTTTTTTGTGGTTCCTGGGTTGATGGGCAGGTATTTACAAGAATGAAAAATTGAATCGTGATCTTGTTATTAGGAGAGACTAGTAAAAGTATGATAAATTGCCTTTCAAAATATAAATAGGAATCTTTTAAAAATAATCAGAATAAGCATAAGATTGAATAAACAAAGCTTCGTGCTTAAAGATTGTGTTATTGGACTGAAACGATGGATGATACATGATATTCATTGCTTTTACAGTGTAGCATGTTGTTGTTGTTAAGAGCCGTTGAGTCGTAGGCAACTCAGTGACCCTGTGAATGAAAGTCCCCAACAATTGCATGACTTTCATCCTTTCTCCAGGTTCATAGGGTGTCCAGAGGCAAGCTGTTATGGAAATGGATGCCACTCCTGCTTCCAAGATTGTTTTAATCAGGGAGCACCACCAAACACTGTCCACCATGGATAATCACTATCTCATTTGACGTGTCAGTGTCACAGTGTTCAGCTTCACAAAAAACACAAGTTACCTCTGGTACAGCAAGTGGACAAACCAAGGCTATATTACCTATTAGAGTGTTTGACCAAAAAACAAAAACAGGCCTGAGGGCTGGAGGCCCAAGGGCCCTACCCTATTTTGCCTTTCCACCATGCCCAAATGCTGGCGAACTCTGGGCCAGAGACCCCCAATTCACTTGGAAAGTATGCTCTGCTGACACCCATTTGGGGCAAAAAGAAAACCACAAGCATCACGAGTATTCCATACTTGCCTCTCTTCAAAACGCAAGAAGCTGCATTCAGTTGACACTGAGACTCATGAGACACTTGCCCTCATCCTGCGGGCATGGCCAGACATTTTACCACAGTGTAGCGTATTAACTGAAATTTGTGCGCTTAAGAGCCACATAAAGGAAGAACTTTTATTTAACCTTTATTTCAATCATTGCAAATTTCTTTTTTCTACAAATCTTCCTCTTTTTTGAAAATCATTAATTTTTTTATTATGAAATTGAAAACTCCATGAAAGAAGCGACCCTGCTTGTTTTTGTTCATTATTTTATCCTTGTTGTCTGACACAGTGCTTAATCCCAGAACAGACATGCAATAAATATTTGATGAATAAATGAATTACTGAACCATGAACTATAAGAAGTGATGCATAGCAGTCTGGTGACCATGCTGTTTTATCAGATTGTCGGCTAAAAATACTTTTATTCTTTGCTGGATGCTTCTTGAACAATAAATTATTTTTTTTGTAGTACATAGTTAGTATATAACTTCTTATTTTGAAATGCATAATTTTTCAGTAAAATACTCTTTTAATGTTATATTCTCAGCAAAGATTAGCTACTCTCCAATTTTCAATTATTCACTCTCATTCTAAGTCCAAAAAAGAATCACATTTACATGTACGTAAATGTATGTAGTTGGTGAAACTTGCTTACAATTGTTTCCTGTGCATCTGAATGTTGGATAATGAATAAGGAAAACTGAAGAAGAATTGTTGCCTTTAAATTGTAGTGTTGGAGCAGATTATGGAATATACTGTGGAGTGCCACAGATATATCTGTTTTGGAGGAAGTACAACCAAAATGCTTATTAGAGACTAGGATGGTGACACTTAGTGGTCACATACTTTGGACTTGTTATCAGGATGGATCAACACTATGACTGTCACGGTGGGCTTGAGGAGATCAGGGATGGTGCGGATGGTGCAGGACAGGGCAGGGTTCAGATCTGTTGTTTTTAAAGTCGTTATGAGTCATAATAGACTTAGTGGCAATGAAAAAGAGTAACAACAGCTCTGAGTTGTAGTTGACTTGACAGCACCTAACACAGGGAGTTCTACGGGCCTAACTGGGTAAGGAGTTGCCAGCTCAAATCAAATGCTTTAAATCCACCAGCTGCTCCAAAGAAGAAAGATGGGTAGTCTGATCCTGTTTGATTTAAAGCCTCAGAAAATCTGATTTACAGCACTGGAAAACCCACTGGATTATGAGCAACTAATTGATTCCGGCTTGACTGCAGTGAGGTTGCTTTGTTGTTGGTGGTGGTTTTTTAATGGAACAGCATAACTGGTGAAGCTCATGGAGAATATTTCACATATCATTTATTAGTTAATAAAAGCATAGGCTTTTAAGTTTAGAAAAGGAAAGAAGACTTTTTTCTGTAGACTTAAAAAAAAATCCTGTAAAAATTGGTTTCTAATTCTGCACACCACATTATTCCTTCTCATCTAGCTGAACTAACCAATATACAGAGCAGACAAAAAAAATAAGCAAACCAAAAGCATATTGAATAAAGGAAGGAAAACAAACATGTGATGTAGCACTGTTCAAGGGCCCTGGATGATCAGATAGAACTGGAAAACAGCATTGAACTCAAAGGAGGCTCACAACTTTCCCCCCCCTTTTAATATTGTGGTTTGAGTGAAAGTTTACAACACAAATTAGCTTTCAGTTCAACAGTTTATACACATTTTGTTTGGTGACATGCGCTAGGAAACAATCTCCTTTCCATTCGTGAATTTATTTTTAAGCACCAAACTTCCGGGAACAGTAGGTGACTTCTATATATTTGTATGAAATTTATCCTGACACTTTAGAATTCCTGGGTTTGTGAATGGTAAACTAATGTTTTGCTAATAAGTCAGTTTTCTCTCAGTCACCCCTGTTTCTTGTAGTAGAGTCACTCTCTAGTTTCTGAAATTCCTAGCCATTCTTGCCCATTTCTTGTGAAGACATAGTTTTCAGTCATTGAGTTAACACTCCCATGGCCTGTGAAACATTTTGCTCTGACATCTTTGCATACAATAGAGGTCTTGGGTGGGGTCTAAGTGGCTCACCAGGTAAGTGCTCCTCTCCTTTCTGACAAGTTCATATCCACCCAGTGGATCTGTGGGGAAAAGTCTTAGTAATTGTTGTTATGTGCAGCCCACATAGGAAACCGATGCACAATAGCTCTGGACCCAGCCCTGTCTGAGGCAATCTCACTGACTAGCTCACAGCGACCTCCATTACCCCACTTTCTGTGTCAATCCATCTCATCTGAGGTCTTTATCGCCTGCTCCTTTCCTCCAATTGTTAATTAGTTTTCAGAAAGTCTATAGCCTAGAAAACCCTGCAGAGAAGTTATGGCCTGTCACATGAGGGGTTGTGAGGGGTCAGAATCCAACTCTAACGCACCTAAGAAACACCTCATAGACCTCTAAAGTCTCTTGCATAAATTGGCCTAAGCTCCTGAGGAATTTCCAAGGTTCAACAAGAATAATAGCAGCAGAGGGTTAATCACAAAAGGGTATTTAGACCTATGAGAAACAATAACCCCCAAGTGAGAGAATTATCAATTCCCCTTGGGTGGAGAAGCAAATAAAATGAAGGAAGAGACTCACAAAAACAACTTCACTATGGTTAGGAATTTTGATTGAAAAGAAAACTAGAAAAGAAGGGATTTTTGTTTTCTTTATTCTTTTATTCTTCTTTGCATTACCACAATAATGAAAACAAGCTCTCATTAAAGAATGGAGTTAGCTTTTTAATTCAATCTTCGATTTGTGTTGCTTTTTTTAAAGTTTGATTTTGTACTTGTTCGCTTTGTTTTGCTTTCTGTCTGTATAAGTAAAATAACAATCTGGTTAAAAGAAAAACCTTCCCCCCCCCCCCTTTGAGGATGCTCCTGGTTACGTGGGTGGAACAGAGCACACCCATGTTCTTTTCAGTGACTTTCTGTGTGGTAAAAGGTACCCAGCCCTGCATTCAGAAGTTGTGCAAGATGTAAACAAACTTGCTAATATAAAACTTGACTTCGAGTGGGAAGCTGGCTTTACTAGGGTTCTAAGTAGACAATAAAGAGGAGGAAATTTTGTTCCATTTTTCTCTTAATAAGAACATTGCTTTATAAATACTGCTTAAGTCACCATTAAACCCATTTCTTACTTGCTTTAGTTACATGACTGGTGGATAAACGACACTATTGTCTATTAGAGCTGAGACGAGTAGATGAGTCAATTGTAATAGCTCTGCTTTGAACATTATTGTTGAAGCCCTCTTGATTGTACTTTAAGACTTTTAGTGTATGTATAATTGTGCTCTATGGACTAAAAATTGCTTTGATGTCTATTATTACATTGAGTCTTCACAGAAATACTGTGAGAAGAGATGACACTTGCTGAATTAAAAAACTCTTGTGGCTCAACAACCCTCCCTACAAGTTTTCATATTCCCCACCCCTGGTGATTTTGTTTCTAGAGTATTGCTGTTTTTCATCTTTCCCTTTGCCAGTAACCATAGAAATAGTTAAATGTTGTCAAGGTCTATTCCTATAAACTTTTATGAACGTCTTTTAATAACAGAGAATGTAACACACATTAAATGGTGGGTCTGTAGCCAGCAGTACACTGGGTTAAGGCACTGAGACTTCCTGTGCATGGTCAGCTGTGAAAGGTATAGTTGGTTCTCCTACATACACAACCTGAAGGTGCATACTGCTTTATTCCTTAAGTCTTACTTAACATTTTCATAAAATCAGGAGACTTAACTGATTTGGTCCTTTCCACTATACGTCCACCTCTCTTTTAGTACAAAATTTGTTGTTGTTGTTACGAGCCATTAAGTCAACTACAACTTCTAGTGACCCTATGAACTCAGTTATGAACCTTCCCCTATCCTGGGTCAACCTTACTGTTTCTGACACACCTGATCTCATCTCATCCAGGGTTGTGTCCTCTTACACTGACCAGCTTCCCCTCCAATCTTGATATTCTTCTCCAAGCATTGGCCGGCCCCTCCTAACAACATGCCCAAAATATGTGAGTTCAATTCTCAAAATCCTTGTCTTCAAGAGGCAACCTAATTTCACCCTTTCTGGGACAGACCTATTTGTTCTCTTGGCATACCATGGTATGATCATTACTCTTCACCAGTATCACAATTCAAAGGCATTGATTCTTCTTCTGTCATCCTTAGTCATTGTCCAGCTCTCTGGTGTGCAGCAAGGAACTTAGAAGACCACGACTTGGATCAGGTTCAACTTAATCTTTAGACTAACATTGTTGCCCTTAGCTCTCTGGAAAGGTCCTTGAAAGTAAATTATTCTCCCCCTCACCCCAGTGCAACTCATCTTTAGATTTCCTGATTCCTGGTGCCAAGGATGTTGATCATGGATCCAGACAGGATGAAATCACTAAGAATTTCACTCTTTATCTACCATGATGCTGCCTGTTGGTCCACCAGGGAGGATTTTTATTTTCTTGATGTTGCGATTCAATCCATATTGAAGGATGCAGTCTCTAACCTTCTGCGGCAAGTGCTTCAAATCCTCAATTTCAGTGCATCTGCATAATGCATGGTCTTAAAGAATCTTCCTCCAATCCTGATGTCATATTTTTCTTCATAAAGTTCAACCTCTCAAATGATTTGTTGAGCATATAGATTGAAAAGTACGAAACTTAGAACAAAGTGTTTTCCAGAAATTTAGCCCAAGAACTAAGGTGGTGAGACACCACGTATATGTCGCTTTCCTTTTTTAAGTGCTTGTTCATAGTAGGAACCTTGCTAGTCTGTGGCTTCTGTAGCTATGCTCAGAACCCGGGACTCTGGGAATCTGAACTTTGTGCCAGGCTGGTGAGATATTTTACCCTGGAAGTGAGGCCGCAGCCTCCTCATAGCTGTGTGACAGAGCAATCTATCAGACTCTTTTGCTTCCCAGCAGTCTGCAGCTCCCCACACGGTCTGTTGAAATTGGTCTTCAGTACCCTTGCAGGATTGTATCTGTCCTCACAGCTGTGACTGTCTGCACATCAGCTCACCAAACCACATCTGCTCAGTTATCTTGCTGTCATCTCTCCTCACGTGTGGAGTGCCAGTGTGGCAATGGATGCTGCCTACCTGGCTGCATACCAAGGAGTGATCATCAATGATGATGGTGACTTGCCATTTGCTGTGAAGCATAATTCACAAATTCACAGGAAAAACTAAGCAGATGTTTCTGCTTTTCTTTATTTTCTTACTCTCACAGCTATGCATCAAGGCACACATTGTTGCCTCATTTCTCCAAATTCTCATTTTAGATGAGAAGCATGATGCCGTCTTCTAGTTTCCAGAAGAGTATGTTTATCATCTTAGCCTAATATTATTCTTAATTCTTTCTGTGCAACTTTGGGCAAGCCTCAGCTAATCAATTCTTTATTATATTTGTAATAGTGTAGCTTTTCCCCCTACCAGTTCCTTTCATATTCAGTCTCTATGCTACCATAGCTAAAACCTGGATGCTACTTTGTGATTCACTGATTCTATTGTCAATGAGAGTTAGAATTCTATCTGGCTATGCCAGTTTTCTATAGAGTAACCCATATGTGTGTACATTGCATTACTGAAAAGAACATGTGACATTCTACCAAAAGGTAGGCAATTCAAGCTCAGAGGTGCTTTGAGCAAAAGAACTAATGATCTATCTGCTTCTGGAATGTTGCCATTAAAGACCCTCTAGAGTATGGTTGGACCCTGAATTTTAGGTTGTTGTACATCAAGATTCAACTTGATGGCAATTTTGTCCCCCCCCCCTTAAGGTAAATGTAAAATAATAATGAAAAGTTTAGAAGGTTTTTTTAAAGTCCTCACAAA
The DNA here is from genome assembly GCF_000299155.1 of Elephantulus edwardii. Taxonomy (NCBI): domain Eukaryota; kingdom Metazoa; phylum Chordata; class Mammalia; order Macroscelidea; family Macroscelididae; genus Elephantulus; species Elephantulus edwardii. The sequence continues at coordinate 20,328,977 of NW_006399752.1, forward strand.
TGGCCACTTCACTGAATTTCCAGATAATTAGTTTTTTCTGTCTTGCGAAGATCTTTATCCATTATGGCTTACAAGTATCAGAGTTTCCTTGGCCTTCTGTGAAAGTATCTCTAAAGGAAAACAGTGCTGCCTTCCACAGTGTGCTGGGGCTGTTGACTACAGAGTACAACTGGAGGGTACAGCTCAACTGTACATTGTACGTGGATCAAACCTTACATTTTCCTAGAGAAAATACTGTGTGGCATCATTTTCATTCACATTTATGTCTGAGCAATGTGCTAGACATTCACTATCCTGTTTAATCCCACAATAACATAGGAACTATGGTATTTTCACCTTGATTGGTATAAATCAAGGAAATATGTGTCAAAATCATTTAGCTAATTGCCCATTTATTCAGACAGTAAATGACATGGATGTAAATGTAACTCTTGTTGTTGGGTACCGCGAAGTTGGAACCGACGTTTTCAGAGGCAATTAATCATACAGGAGTTCCCCATCTTTTCGTGCGGAGCAGCTGGCAGATTTGAACTGTGTGCCTTCTTGATTACAAAGCAACTTCTTACCACTAGGGCACCAAAGCTCCCTAGTGTGACTTTAGGTCCTGTGTTAATTCAGCTCATCTCACATGCTATAACTTTATTTCATATTATATTTTTGTCCAAAATTACTGCTCTTGGAAAGCTGTGATACACAGAGGCTATTTCCTGCTACAACAGCAAACATTTAGGGATAACTTTTTCCACAAGAAGAATTAACGCCTTTGAATTGTAATGATAAAGAATTGTACGGAATATTATGTCGTGGCCTGCCAAAAGAACAAGTTTATTTTGGAGAGAGTTCAACCAGCTTCTCCTTAGAGGCCAAGTTGGTGAAACTTGATCGCATGAAGTTTGGGCATGTTGTTAGGAGGCACCATCCTTGGCAAATTTTAGGCTCTTGGAAAATGTCAAGCTGGGAAAGGTAGAGAGTTACAGAGGCAGACTCTCAACAAGACAGATTGACACAGTAACTACAGCAGCAGGACTGAGCATGTCAGAGATTGTGAGGCTGGTACAGGTATAGGGCAAGGTTCAATACGTTGTTCATAGGGTCACTATAAATCGACATGACAGCACCTTACAACAAATATAACAACAGAGTTCCTTAGTTATTCATCTTCACACAAACTCATAGACTTTCCCCCAACTCCTTAGTGTGGATTAGTTGAAGATACTTCAATGTACTTTTGCAAAGTCTCTTATAAAAAGCTATTATTGCCATCCTAAGTCTAGCACCAGAGATGCCATTGTTGCAAAACCAATATAGTAAAGGGATATTACCTGAGATCTTATTACCAGGTGGATAGATACTCATATTATGACTTTACCTGATAAGAGCCCTGGATCCTTCATGATAGAAAAGTTGAATGGAAAAGTTATTTTTCTCAGCCTTTATCTTCTTTTGGGGGGGTGAGGGGTAAGGAGAAGAAGAACCAGTAGGTGGTTCAAGAGAGAATGCATAATGAAAATAGATAAAACAGAATATTGCTTTAGAAGTCATAGTGGGGTAGGGAGGAGGGAGAAGTCATACAATAAATAACAAGAGACAATGGCAAGAGGTTAGGGGAAGGATAGAAAACATTAATAGTGTTTATCTGTTCTCAAACTGATTAGGTTTGTAACTGCCCAAGAGAAAGTTTTGCCTTTTCCATACTAAACTACCCAAAAAAGGTTTATCAAAAAGAGGGATTTTTAAAAAGTAATTATTGTCTATTGAAATTGAGTACAAAGGGTCCTGGGAAGAATAGGAAGATAAGGTATTTCCTTTGTAGTCTAAAAACAAAATGCTAATATGTCTTTACATATATAGACATAGTTTAAAGAACTGAAAGAGCTTTCTTTTAAAAGCTATGAATCACCTCACTCTATCTTTCTCTTTTAAAAATCTTGTTCTGCTTACTGCATGCCTTTTCAGAGTTGATTCATTGCTTTTATTGTGGAACCCTTTGAAACAACTTGGGCAGATGCCCATGTGCTTCATTGTTCACCTGGCAGCATGGCAGAGAAAGCCTGAGCCCCTGTTAACGTCCATCTCCAGTACAGTCCATACTCACCTCTGAGCAGCAGGCTTTTTCGGCAGCTTGGGGATGATAGAGTGCAGATGGCAGCATACTGGGTTTGAAGCCCTGAGATACTGTCTTCATAATTTATTACTGAGAACTACAGTTACGGGTCTATGTTTTCATACAGCCCATTTTACAAAATCAATTTAATTACATCAAGAAGAGAGTCCGGATTAAATGGTGGGCTTTTTCTACACTTTAAATTCCAAAAATGTGTTTGTCCATCTACTCTACTTTTCTGTTTTTGTTCTCTCTCTCTCTCTGTTTATCTCTCTCTCTCTCTCTCTCTCTCTCTCTGTGTGTGTGTGTGTGTGTGTGTGTGTGTGTGTGTAGGATATAAATCAGAAGAGTAGCAAAAGTCTTGCACATTTCTTTGTTCCAAAAGATCATATAAAATTAAACATTCCTAACAATTTTTTCTCCCCAGTGGATGAATGCCAGAAAGCTCCTGTCCCCTCCAACTTCCACTCTTTGTTGTGACCTTGGAGAATTTTGGGTCACTTAATTTCATTAAGTTATCTTTGAATAAGGATTAAATAGAAATTGTGAAGATTCAAACAGTAATGTAACTAATGGCAAAGTATATTGGTGCTTTATGAGTAAAAGAAAGTTAACTATGATAGGGCAGACACCATGAGGTCAAGGAGAGAGCCCTGGGGCAGAAAGAGTGCAGAGGACTTTGATTAAGTGATGGAATGGAAAACTTGGCACCAGAAACCATTATCATTAACTCAAGGACAGAGCATGACCCTATGGAGAGGGAAAGGCTCCATTGAACTTAATTTAGTTAAAATGGTTGCTGGTGAGATGAACAGTAAGGGGGTGGGGGATGATTTGTGTGAGAATCAACTTAAAATAGTTGAAGCTGAAGACAGTATGTTGTTTTGCTTAAAATTTTCTGAGAATCAAACTAATTTAGAACAAAGAGGATATATCACAAATCTCTGATGGATAAATAGTGAATTAATTAAGCAGATTCTAATTTTAGTCATTATAGACTTTTCCCCCCTGTTGTAGATAGATTGTAGTTATTATTGATGTTAGATGATATTGAGTCAACTATGACTCAGAGGAATTCTATGAACAACAGGTCAAAACTTTGCCCTATCCTGTCCCTGCAAGCCACCACAGTATCAAATTCACAGCTGAACGGTGACCCTGTATATTAAGCCCTTCCCAACAGTAAGGAGAACATAAGAATTAGACAGCCTCCAAGATACAACTGCCACCTTGTTTAAGGGAGAAGGATGTCTGGGTCAAAAACAGCTCACTAATGACAAAAATTGAGGAATAGGTGATGACTGTAAATGGTAAAATTGGGTCATCATTCTCCTCAGCTGGGTTCAGAACACAGTTCTAGCTGCTTCTTAAGTGAGCCAGGGGAGTACCAAGGAGAAGGTGAGTGTCCAATCCTGATGGCCCTCTTATCTCCTCTATACATCCTTCTTCACTGAGGAGACTTCACATCTCGAGACTGGAAGCAGGGCCACCACTAGCCCATGAAGATGATTGGTACACACTGTGAAAGGTACCTCTTCTGGTGGTGCAGCTCATGCCACAGTGCACACAGTCTGGCAAGTAACACACATGTTGAAGTTGAGCTGCTGACTTAATCCTTTCCACTGGGGGCAGTCAGCAACCTGCAGGACAGCAGGCTCTTTTCAATGCACCTCCTTTACTGAAATTTCATGACAACAGAATCCACACTGAGAATTGTTCTCACACTGCAGTGAAATGAAACAAAACATTTTGCCTAGAAGCTGCAAAGGAAAGCTAGTTTAGCTCATAAATTTGAAGTTAATATTGAAAACTCAACCTTGAATTTTATTTTCATATCACATTATCCTCAGTATTTGGGGTTTTTTTTTAATTTTAATTTAGTTTGTTTATTTTTCATTTCAATGAACATCTACAGAGATTTTGGAAATCCATTCATTCATTGTGGCACCCCCCCCCCCCCACAACCCCCCCCCGGTTTGCTCCTCTCCTTGAAAAGCAAAAGCAAAACTCCCTCAGTATTTGTTTTTATACTGGTTTATTTACATTTTATAATGGTTTATATACATTGTTTTTCACACTGGATCTTTCCCATTTCCTTCACCACCCCGTATCAAATTGTGCGACCCTGTAGTTAGCCATTCCCCACCTCCCACCCATCCTCACCCCTCTGCTCCCACACTCTTCCCCCCTTGGATCCTCATACAGGTTCTACAATAATTGTCTTATACAGTATTTGTCCTTATGGGACTGAATTTGTTTACTTAGCAGAATGCTCTCCTGTCCCTCTCAAGTTAGCTAGTGATTTATAAAATTGTTGCTCTGGTGCACAGATAGGGTTAAGGCGTGATTTGTGGTAAAAGCTTTTTTTTTTTTTTTAAATTTTTGGAAAACATTTTTAAATACAAATGCAACAATGACAATTATGTATTTGAAACTGACCGCAAATCTAGGTGGGTTTTTGGGGTTGGTTTTTTTTATTATTAGCAAATCTAGGTTTTAATATTCAACGAAACACTGGTATAATATAAAGAGGATATCATGTACAATCAAGTGATTGCATTTCCTTTGAGTCAGAACCAACTCATCATTGACTCTGTGTTTCATTTCCAACGCTATAAATCACAGGGGAAGAGCTTGCCCATCTTTCTCCCATAGAGCTGCTGGTGAATTTGAACTTCCGGAGAGAAGTGGCCTTTTGATTTTCAGTCTAACTCCCTACGCCAGCAGAGCATGCGCACTTCCATCCTTTGCCTTATCTTCAGGGTCGTTGTTGTTGTTAAGTGCCATCGAATCTTAGAAGGCTCATAGTGATCCTATGAATGAAAGACTTGAACACCTGTATAACTTTCATCATTTCTCCACATTCATAGAGTTTCTGGAGGCAAGCTATTTCGGAAGTGGGTGCCACTCCTGCTTCCAAGCTTGTTTTAATCAGGGAGCTCCCCCAAACACTGCCCACCATGGGTAACCATTCTCACATTTGACACATCAGTGTCACAGTGTTTAGCTTCATAGCAACCACGAGTTACCTCTGTACAGCAAATGGACAGACCAGTGCTATACCACTTAGAAGAATGTTTGACAAAAAACAACAATTAAATCCCGGCTCGAGTGCCACGGATTAAAATCACCCATCTTTGGCTTGGTAGCATCACTTTCAGTCCGCTAGGGCAACAGAATTTTCTCTATCTATGTTGTTGTTGTTCTTCAGAGTACAGATCTATAATATTCAGTCTTACGCATTATCAACCTCACAAATTTGAAAATTAATGGCATTTCAGATTGTCTCTGGAAAAAAAAAATCCAAAGTATGAGACCAACCTTCCTTCTAATGGTTTCTTTAAGCTTTTTTAAAAACAGATCTTTACATCTTTTTTTAAAAATTTACATAATACATTTACACATCTAACAAGGTGGAAAAAACTGTGCCGAGACCTAGTGCCTCTACACGGATGCTCTTTCCTTTGGCCAAAGCACCAGGAGATTGGTTGGGCAGAGCTGACTTGATTCATGGAGGCGTATTTTCAGTAGTCTCTGTATCCTTGGTTAGCAAGCCAAAAGTCATTAATATTTCACATGGAAATTTCTCTTCTGATGATTAAATAAAAGGAAAGCCTACAATTAGGACACCGGGAATTTTCATTCATTCACTAAATAAACACTAAATATTGTCTTCATTGATAGAGATTGATTAATATTTTCTTTAATTAAACCAACTCTCAACATTCCATAGTGGTGATCTTTTTGTTTCCACTACCAAGATGATGTTGTTTTTAGATGTTGTCAAGTCAAATACAATGCATAGCAATCCTATGAACAATAGATCTGAACCCTATCCTATCCTGTGGCAACCTTACAATCTTTAACATGCTGGAGAGCCTGTTGCTGCAGTCACTGTGCCAGTCCACTTGGCTGAGGGCTCCCCTTTCCTTTTTCATACCTCTGTATTTTCTTGGCCCTCTCTCTCTATTCATTAAGGTATATTAAATGTAAAGAGTTTTTCAAAGTTTTTACTTAGAAGATGTTATCTTTTTAAAAAATACAATCTATTTGCCCTTGTTATACCTAAGAAGCTCTGGTGATCTAGTAGTAAGAAATTGAAATGCCAATCCAAAGGCATAGTCATAATCCACGAACTGCTCCATGGAGGAAGATGGACAGTATACTCCATGAAATTTGCTGACTCTGAAAACCCACAGGAGAGTGAACTATGAGTCAGTTCTGACTTGAGGCACATAACAACAAAATATAAAAGAAAATAGTAGCATTTTTATTAAATGTTGGTACCCAGAGAGCTCTCTGAAACTTTATATTCTTCAGCTTATATTTTGTTTGTCTAATTCTCTCCCTTTTGGTTATTACCCTGTTAATATTTTGTCTGATTTACATATTGGATGGAATGTTTATTTTCTGTGGGTTGAAAAATCTATACCTCACTTGTGAGGGAAAACTATTATTGCAATAGAATCAGGCATACAGATTAACTCTTACATTGTGGCTGTGTGTGTGTGTGTATGTGTGTGTTTATGTCAAAATCTTAGACTCAGGTATCTTCCCTCACTGTTGTCTAGTTGATTCCCACTTGGTTGGAATTTCACAGCTGTAAATCTTTGCAGGAGGAGACGGACCATCATTTTGTCCAGAATAATGACAGGTAGATTCAAGCCTCTGGAGACACATGACCTTAGAGTTGTTGTTACTGTTGTTAAATACTGTACCATTGAATTGAAATTGACTAATAGTAAAATCACATGAAAGGATATATTTCTTGATCTTCTGGAGCAAGTGTTCCAGGTAAGTTTTGCAAGGAAGGTTGCTTGATCAAGGAATATAACCTTTAATATGGATTGCATCTCAACATCGAGAAAATAAAAACTCTTACTACTGGTTCAGTAGACAACATCATGCTACAAGGAGATTGAAGTTGTCAATTATTTTATCTTACTTGAATCCAGAATTAATACCCTTGGTACCAGCAGTCAGGGGATCAGTAGACATATTGCACTTGGAAAATCTGCAGTAGAGGACCTCTCCAAATTATGGAGGAGCAATGATGTCAGATTGAGGACTAAGGTGGTCTTGATTTAGGCCATGGTCTCTTTAGTCACTTGCTGTGCATCTGAGAGGTGAACAATGAATAAGAATGACAGAATAAGAATTGATACTTTTTAATTGTGCTGTTGAACAAGAGTACTGAATATCCCATGCCAAAAGAGCAAAAGTATATCCTATGACAAAACAATTATATATAAGTATAGCCATAATGCTCCTTGGAGACAAAGATGGTATAAGGCCTTGTATTACATACCTTAAGCAAGTTGATAGGAAAGGCTTTTCCTTGAAAAAATACATGACCTTTTGGGAAGGTTGAGGGTTGGGTCAACTAAAGAGAGGAAACCCCTCAGTCAGATGAATTGACACAATGACTGCTGCAAGGGGCTCAAGTGTGTGAGAAGTTGCCAGGATGACCCAGATCTTTTGTTCATGGGGTTGCTATGGGTCTTACTTGACTGAGCAGTACCTTTCAACAACAACATAATCATGCGAGAGGAGATTGCCCATCTTTCTCCCATGGAACAGTTGGTGAATTCAAACGTCTGTTCCTTCAGATGGGCGAGCACAGCTCCTTGCCAGGAGTCCACCCAAGCTGACTGTGGCAGTGTAATTTGATGCTGTTTGCAGCACCCTGCTAAGGACTACCCCACCAGAACTCATAAAGGTCATGTATTCCTGGTTGTCCACTCAGGATGCACACTTTAATCTCTTGTTGCCCCTGATACAGTTTGCTACATAAGCCCAATTGAAGCGGAATCTTTGGAGATGGAGACTAGCAGGAATTTTTTTTTAAATCTCTGTGTTCAGAAGTGCAGCTAAAATAGGCAAACTGCTAATTTCATCCAAACTTTATTCATATGAATGAGCAAAATAAAACCTTTCAGGACAGAATTCACTTCAAACTGGATTAGAAACCACAGCACCTAGCTTAGCACAATGTCATTTTCACATCAACTCAGGATAATATAATTTTAAGTTTCAGCTTATTTGAATTTTTCCCTTAACAATGACATTAACAGAAAAACTCAGACTTCTTGAATTTATTTCATCATATAGATTTGAGGGAGGGAAAATGATGCATTGCAAATAACGTATGCATTTTCTACATCCCCAACGTAATTTCCCTCTTTGTTTTTCACCAAAATTCAGTTGAGCTTTGGTTGCTATGAAAAACCTTTGAAACATTTGTGTATGTGTGTAATTCATGTTATGTAAATTCATAAGATTTGGTAAGTCATTTTAATGTATGTAGATTATTTTTAAGGTCATCAGATGCAGTATATGTAACTCTGTCTGAGAACACCCTGAGAAAGCACTGATAAGGTGGGCCTCCGGTTAGTAGTACTGAAGATAGAAATCAACATTTTCCTGTTCTTTGACATCTATCTTTTCTGTATGTATCTATCTGCCGAGCCCATCAAAGTCTAAAATATTTCAATTCAGCGTAAAATTGCAGCACCAATTGTTAAACGGTGTATATTTTATCTCAGGAGAGATGGAAAAGTGTATCTAAATGCAGCATGTCTGTGCTCAGAAGTAATGCAAATCTTCTGTCTTGCTCATGCCAGAAAGAAATAAAAATGATAGTAGATAAAGGCTAGAAATATTTTTCTTTTTTGCACTCATGCAAAATTTTGTTTGTAGTGATCACCATGCATGAAGCATCCACTGGAAGCTAAACGTTAAGTGAAGGCAGAAATATGTGGAAAGCATAATCCCACACCCAGCAGACCCCTCCATGAATAAAAGGCATGGAAAAAACCAGTTCATTACCCAAAGGAAAGAACTATTATATTTTAAAGTAATTGAGATGTTTAAAAAATATTAAAAAAAAAAACCTAAAAAACTAAAATTGTGTGGAATTTTGTAGATTAATATGTGTTCACACAATTTTGTAAATTAAGTGTTCTGCTTCCAACAACAAAGTCTCTGGTTTCAACGCACCTTATTGCATATGAGACAGAAAAGACAATCTCCTCTTGTTAAGTTTTACAGCCTCAGAAACCCCATCAGTGTGAGTCAAAATGAGATGACAGTGCATTATTCTATCAGATGAAGAGCCTCAGATGCACTATGATGAGAAGTGTTCACCATGTAGCCAAATGATCAGTGATTTAAACCTACACACTACATCAGACTGAGATGTGGACGTATGCCTCACTTACCACCTTGGCAACTTTACGGGCAGTTCTGCTGTGTTCTGCGGGGTCAGAAAGAGTCTAAATTAATTTGAAGACATTGTGGTTTTATTCAGAAAGGACTGATTTACCTAGTTGTATATGCAAAGTGAATGTCTATGTACATGGCTACTACCTTTTAGGTGTATTGTGTGTGATTTGTGTTAATGATCACTATATTGTTATTGTGTATCTTTCAGTCAAAAACACCCATTGATGGGTTTTCAGAGGTAGTAACTTCATGGGAAGAGATGGCCTGCTTTTCCAATGGAGCAGCTGGTAGATTTGAACTACTTGCCTTCAGGGTTGCAGCACAGTTTCTAATTATGATAGTGCAAAGAATAAAGACATTTAGGATTACCATGTCTTTTAATCATCTCTGTTTTTTTAAAAGGCTTGAAAAAATGACAATGGTAGAATCACAAAATAAAGATAAGTTTGGTGGCAGGAACAGGCCAGATAGTTGTGCTAATGAATTCTGTATGGGGCTGCCCTTACTTTCCATCATTTCCGTGTAGGAATGTGTACATGACCAGCCTAAGAGTTTAACTCAAGAAGGCAACTTATTCAAGTAACCTCACAGGGTCATAAGTGCACAAACAAGATTTAAATAAGGGAATTCCTCCTTTACTGTGTCTAAAACATTGTCTGGTAGCTGAGTATAAAGAGTTGTGCTGCAAACCTAAAAGCATCAGCTATTCCAATAGATAGAAGGTTGGACAGTCTCCTCTTGAAGACCCATTGGAAACCTAAGTGCTCAATTATGGGACCGTCCCAACTCAAAACTACATAACAGCAATCTTGAACTATTCTATCCAGGTATTATATCCTGTTTCTGGACTGATAATCACTATAGAAGTTGACCTTCCATAAATAGATGGTTGTGAAGGATAGAATATCCCTCTCCAAATTTACTGGATGTTATTGCCAGAAACCCTCTTTCTGACCTGACAGTCACTATGACTGCTGACCTTCCACATATGGATGGTTGTAAAAGATACACTATCCCTCACCACATGTACTTGACTCAGGAGAGATCGAGGAATCATCAAGTAAATGACCTAGAAGGATTTAAGATCCCGCTCACTATTACCAATTTCTGATTCCTAGACGTTCCCTTTATTCTTACAGATATTGGTGTTCCAATTTTGTTCCACAAAATGCAAACATTTGTGTAATACATATTTTGAGAGGGAAGTGAATTGCCTTAAAATAAAAACAAATTCTAATTCTAAACTGCTGCTCTCATCTAACCATTCCTTTCTTATCCATAGTTTTCTGTTTGTTTGGGTTTTAGGGAAGTTATAATACAATTTCAGTTTCTTCATCCATATCCTAAGACTGTCTCATCATACACGCTTTATTTCCAATCGGAGTGCAGGGGATTCATAAACTCTGCATTTAGTCTTTAATTTATTGAGAACAACACCGAATACTGATCATACAAGGGTAATACCAGATGTCTCTTGTTTAGTTTTACTTGTTCACTACTCATTAAGCAATACTGATTTTCCTTGTAGCCATGAGACATTGTCAAAGTAAGGGAAATAACTTGGCTGTTTATTAAAAGGAGCTGCCATTGTTATTGTGAAGTGCCCTTGAGTGGAGTGGAGTTGTTGTTTTCAGGTACTGTCAAATCCACTCTGACTCATTGTGCCACTACAACAGATGGGAGGAACCCTACTCATACTTACAATCTCCATTCACTGTGCTTTCACCCATTTCATTGAAGGTCTTCCTCTCTTTCCCTAATCCTCCACCTTTCCAAGTGTGATGTCTTGTTGTTCTAAATGTTTGAGCTAGAAGAAGATGAAGTAAAACTTTTTATATTATTATTGCCAACATTGAGAGGGAAAACCATGTAAACATAAATGGGTAATCAGTCATACTCTAAATGAAGTAATTTTTAAAGATGTATAACTTTAATGCAAAATGATTTGCACTTTAATTCTAAAATAAGCATCAACTTCCATGTAAAAGAATGTTTTATTGTTTATTTTATTGTTAAGTTCAGATAATAATAATTGAAACTATTATACATCATACACTTGAAAGTCAGGGATTTGTTTTTGTTTTGTTAATTTTTATTTCTACAAGAAAAAAAAGACTTCAACCAGAAAGAGGTAGATAGAGTGTAAGAATCTGTTTCTTTCATTCAGCTAAATTCTTTTTTTTAATTTATCTAAATAAGAGCAAAATAAACAATACTATTTCAATATGCCCCTTGAAATTCAAGTTACAGGTTACAAGGGGAAATGAAATCATGACTAACACCCTAGTGAAGTTTCTTATTTTGCTTGAAAAGCAGCTGAATATTAAATAATGAATCACTGGTTTCCTAAAATATCTATCAGTACCCTCGGGGAGAATGTAAAATAGCCTACTCTTGGATTTTTTTTAAGACACCTATTTGTAGTCCTTCTAAAAATGCCATTTCATACAAGAGGGTTCCATTCCTCACCCCCTTTATTTCTGTTTTTTTCAAGTTTACGATCTCAATAAATTCAATTCTAAAAATACAAGAAGACATCTCAAGTGAAAGAACCAGAATACAGAAACTCAAAGACAATTATTTTACATACAAATATGTCCTAAGCAAACTTCAACAAATTTTTAAGGTAATCCTGCTCAAGAATTGTACTCAAGCACAAATTCTCCATTTTCTACTTCAGCTTTTCTGGTTTCTCTTCTCTCTGGGTCTCAACTCTCATTGGAAAACATTATTGGGTCACAGGTAGCACAGTCAGCTGTCCCAATGAAATTTGAATCCCTGGCTCTGTTTAAGCAAAATACGCAGGGCCCCACTGTTGATTTTAAGCTGCCAGTGTATGGTTTTTTAGGCTGTCCTCAGAAATATTGATGATGTCTGTATGTAGTGTGGGCTAATATTGCCATTCTTACTTTTTGAATCTCTAAATTAGTTTCTTTTAGGCTACTAAGGTGAATGTCTAATAAGCAAGAATGAATTTGTATTAGAGGGTAACCATCTCCAAAATAATCATTCTCTACTCAAGAGACTTCAGCTGTTCATTATTAAAAGTGTTGTTAAATATTTGCTAATATTTTAAAATGATAAAATATTGCTAAAGTGAAAGAAGGATGGGCAGGCTCTTTCTGTGAAATTTACTGCCTTTTAAAAGCTGCTTGGAAGGTCAGCTATTAGTTAGTTCCTACTCAATGGCACGTGACAACAAAAACATAGAAATAGAAAATATATTCAATGTTTTGACCTAGGTAGTAAATATTATTTTTGAGTATTTGACTATGTAAATCAGTGCTTATTTAAGGTCTTCCAAGCCAGGATGAAAAACAAATTCTTTATAACTACTCTTACCAATTTTACGTAGTTATGTTCAGAAAGAAGTTTTCTTTATTTTATTATAGAATAAATCACAAGTTATTTCCCTCTTGTTCTTGTTTCATCTTAAGAAAAGTTGTAATCTACTTATAGTGAGAGAATGAATGAATGCCAAGCTGTTACCTACTCATTAGAAGAGCGTGAGCCTCAACCTTTTTTCAAGGGACCAGACACAAACACTTCTGAGCTTCTATTGCTTATATGATATTTTTGTTTTATGGCACAAATAACTATAAAAGACATCCTTACCGTCAGTATATTTTTTATATATTTTTTTCTTTTATACTGGTTTACTTACAAAGTTAGTATACATTGTTTTTCACACTAGATCATTCCCCTTTCCTTTACTCACCCCTCCCTCCACTCAATATACATTTAAGTAATTCAGAAAATAACTCATAAAGTAAAGGATAATAATACAATTAATGGCTTAAGAGTTGTCATCAGGCAGTCATTTATACAACAAATATTTGCAGATGTTATACTATACAGTAAGCACTTTTTGTAAACTTAGGAGTAATGGGGGTAGGTGTGCCAGAGACAATAAGATTGGCACAGGGTAGATCAGGATTTAGGGCCACAGCTTCTTTTAAATCCAGTCTGAACTTCTGAAAGTTTTCTTACATGTACTGTTCTAGATGTATACTTTTCAATAATTTCTATATTCTGTGGTTCACATTTCTTTAAAATAGGAATAAATACAGATCTCTTGCAATCAGTTGTCAGGTAGCTGTCTTTCATATTTCCAGGCACAGACTGGTGAGCATGTCCAGTGTTATATCTGTTACTTGCAACATGTCTATAGGTATCCCTCTGCAATTCCAGGGGCCTTATTTTTTTGTCATTGCCTTCAGTGCAGCTTGAACTTCTCTCATAACCATTGGCTCTTAATCATACGCTACTTCCTGAAATTTGCACATTGAACAGTTCATTTTGTACAGTGACTCCATGTATTTGTTCTACATTCTTTTGGTGTTTTCTGGACCTTTCATGATTTCTCTCATAGCATCTCTCAGTTTAACAACTCAAGGCTAGAATTTGTTTTTCAATTCTTTTAATTTGAGAAATGCCCAGTGAGTTTTTCCTCTGTTATCCTCAAATTTTAGTTCTTAGCACATTCCATCATAATAATTTGTTTTTCCTTCTTGAGCCGCCCTTTGATATCTTCTGCTCATCTCGTTTACCTCAGTATCTTTACCTTCAGTTTAGGCTTCTTGGTGCTCTAGTGCAATTCTCAGCATTTTTTCTGACGTTCCTTTTGGTCTTTTGTTTATCCTGTCTTTATAATGACCATATGCTCTCTTCATGGATGATATCTTTGATACTATCCCACAATTCCTGATAAAATTATAAAATAGGATTTTAGCTAAGCTAATTAATTTTGGCTGATTACTTAGATAGGGAAAACTGCTTTTGAGGGGAAGGTCTTGATGAGTATAGTTCCATTGTTAAATACCATTTGAGGACGTATCCTGACGTCCAAGTTGAGTTATCAAATATTCAGCTAAAAAATTAAGATCTAAAGATAACAAGAAAAACATCTTTACATTAGAGTTAAATTTTAAGAATCATCAGTAAAGGATAGTATCATAGCCTTCTTTCTTTAGTATTCATAGGGTTTTCAGAGGCCTGTCTTAATAAGGGAGGTCCAGGAAAACCTGTCCACCATGGGCAAACCTTATGGCATTTGAAATGCCTGTTGCACAGATTTCAGTATCAGAGCAACCCCAAGTTATCTCAGTAAAGAAACCTGGCAGACACGTGCTGTACCTCTTAGAGCAATGTTCTACCCAAACACAAATAACACCAGCTTACACTTAATTGTTAACAAAATAAAAAATAAAAAGAACAACTCCCAAACACTTTACACTCAGCTTTCAAGTAAATAAAAAATGCCCTCCAGAATCCTCCTGCTCCAAGGTAGCAACTCACTCTCAGACAGCACCAAACCAACTTTTAAATACAAAGGCCTGTCCACCACATCCTGATTGCTTACAAAAGAGGCTTCCAGCCTACAGCTGATTGTTAACAAAATCCAAAATAGCCAATCATATATTTTTGACATGTGGCTAGGAGAGGCTATTCCTTGGAGAAGGACATGATACTGGAAAGGGTGGAGGGTCGGTGAAAAGAGGAAGACCTCAGCCAAGTGGATTGACACAGTGACTGCTGCAATGGGCTCTTGTGTGTCAGGAAGTGTGAGGACAGTACAGGATAGAATAGGGTTCAGATCTTTTGTTCATGGGATCATTATGAGTCAAACTTGACTCAATGGCATCTAACAGCAACAACAACAACAATCATAGGCCTTGGTGATTTTTCTTAATTTTTATTATGGGTAATAACATAGTTTAAAATAAGATTATCTAATTGTGAATTAGAAGAGTCTGGGGAAGTTTCATGATGGAAGAAGGACTGACTCATGAGAAAATGGTTGCATTTGGATAAGAAGAAATGTAAGGTGAAATTAATAAGATGGTAGGTGTTTAATAAAACCTACAGTTGCCTAGTTGATTCTGTCTCATGATAACCCTCAATTGGGTTTGGGAAGTTATAAATCTTAATGAAGAAATGCATCCATTTTTCTCCCTCAGTGCAGTTGGTACATTTGAACCAAGAACCCCTTGGTTAGTAGTGTGACATGCTATATACAATTAAAACTCTTTGAGCATATAAAGAAGATATAAATGCATGTAATGAAAATATGTTAAAGATTTTTAAATTGTAAAGCATGTAAACAAAAACAAAAGAATACAAGTCTAATCTACTTTAATTTTTCATAACAATTAAAAGTACAGCTTGATATGCATCTGGAAAGTTCAGCAGTGGAACAGCATGCTCCAAACCTAATCTGGTTTTTCCTTATTGTTGACATTTCATTTTACACAGTTTCTCTTCTCATAAATCCAAGATGACTGACTATGTGTAACAGCAAAGACTATATGTGTACATGCTTCTGGTTTGCAGGGAAAATAAAATTTTCTTAACCTGATATGAAAACCAAACCCTAATGTGGAAATACATTGGCTTAATGAAAGTTGGATGCTTCTTTCAATTAATCATTATAGATAGAAACTCACGTGAGTGGAAAGAAATTGCACTGAAATCCTAAAAGCACACAGTTCGAGAGCACCAGCTGCTCCATGGGGGAAAGATAGACAGTTTCCTCCCAGGAAAACTGCCGGAGGGGCAAGTATAGGTTGGTTCCAACTCTACGGTACACAACAACAAACAAACAACAAGTTTATACTTTGTGGCATTGGAACTAACTCCTGACAGCAAACCACATATATTATTGTTAAGAAGTGAAGAGTGAATTCAGAAAATTCCAAATTATTGTAACTTTAAAATATCAGGTTATGGACCTTGTATTTATTCTGTAGACTAAGGGAACTCTTGTGTTTAGAACAGAAGAGGTAGCCAATGGAAGCTCTGGTTTAAGGAGTTTAATCATAAGGCAATTGTTCGGCATACCACAGTGTTGAAGAGATGAAAATGAATCCCTGGCAATAGTCTAGGAAGGGATTTAATGAAAAGAATCGAGTAATGGCTTGGATTGAGTAATGTAGAGAAATACTAGCAGAAGTAAAATAATAATAAAGTGAAGTTGTGGAAAAATAGTCTACATAAAGAATCTATAGGACTTGGCAAGATTTTTAAAAAATAAAATCTGAGGTAAAATTTCAAATGTCTATTGAGTTTGTTAATAAGATGATTTCGATACTGAAACAAAGATACTATCTTTTACCTGCCATGATGCTTCTTGTCGTTGTTGTTGTTGTTGTTATGTGCAATCGAGTCGCTTGCGACTCATAGTGACCCTAAGTACAAGAGCCCTAAATGCCACTCTATCCTGTGCCAACCTCACCGTCTCAAATACACTCATTCCCACCACTCCACTCACAGAATTGATCCATCTCATCGAGGGTCTTCCTCTCCTGCGCCGTCCCTCCAACTCTCCCAAACATGATGTCTGTCTCCAAAGACTAGTCCCTCCTTGCAACATGCCCAAAGTAGATAAGACGATCCCAGAGCTGGGCATTCCATTCCATCATGTTCTAATTAGTTGTTATCCACTCCTGTCCCATTATTCCCCACATATGTAACCTTCCTAATAGTCAAAAGGAAGTCTAGCTCTAATCTGTCAGAACAAAGGCTATCTTTGACTACAATGAGAACTTCTCTGACATTGTAAGTTGTACTCTAAAGACTATAAAGCTAGATATCACTGTACTCATTAAGATGAAACTTACTTTATGAAAGTCTGGCTTTTGTAGTGCTTTTCCAGCAATCAGTGGTTTTATTAGCAAGTGAAAGAAGATCCAGCTTTAAATGATGGTTTAAAAGAGAATTCCAGAGGAAGCAGTTAGTAGTGCAGGTTCAACTGCTTAGAAAACAGAGTCAGAGTCTTTGTCTGTGGCTGGACTTTCATGTATTTTATAATAGGATGACAAGAGGACTGTGCTACCTCCAAGTATCACATTCTCATTCATGGCAGGCTAATGTGTGGAAGATAGAAAAGGAGTAAGACTTTTCCCTTTTAAACAATAAAGTAATTCTGCCTGGGTTTCTTACCCAAAGTATTTCCTAGAGCTTATGGGACAGTTTGGAACCATGAAACCACTTACTAGCAAAAAACTTTGGGAGAATGAAAATGTGTGATTGTTGTCCTCTATTTGTAAGATAGTGAAAGGAAGAAAACAATGTTGGGAATGGTTTGGGAATAAGCAAGCACTAGAGACTTTGATGAAAATATGTTTTTAGTGTGATGAATGCTTCCACTTGTGTCACTATTTTGTCATTTAGCAATTAACTTATTTATTATAGATGTTGCTTTATTGCTTTATCTGCTCTTTAGAGGTATATCTATATCTCTATATATCTATATCTATATCTATGTATCTATATCTATATATCTATATTCATCTATCTATCTATCTATCTATCTATCTATCTATCTATCTCTATCTATCTATCTATCCATAAAATTGGCTATCAATTTTAAAGAGAAGTTCTATTTTTTTCCCCATTCTGCCTAACACATTCAGAAAAGATGCTAGAAATTATGCTTTCCTTGAGTTGACAGTGCATATTGACTAGAAAAATGGTAATATTCTTATTCTCTTCTAATTGTCTTGGCAAGCATTACTGATGTGAAAGAAACTATCGCAAATGTAGCATGCGATTCCATAGGGATTTACTAAAAGTATCACATTTTATTTCTTCCAGGATGTGACAGAGTTTCATGTAAAGATATATTTCCGAGAGACCTCATCAATCTTGACTTAGAAAGAAATTCAGCACCAAAAATGTAGCACCTGCACATCAAAAATAAAATTAGTAATTACACCACTTGATGCAATGTTTAGAAAAAATAGTCAATTAGAGCAATATGAATTCAACCAGAATCCTCTGCAGGCAGCAGCATCATGCAATCCTGACTTCACAATGACATGAAATTTTAAATGACAACTGTGCTAAATCAGGGAGCAACAAACCCAAGCCAAGTTTAAATTTAGCAACACTGCTCGTTTACTGAAAACAACCTTCCCTGTAGCAGATTTTCTATGTCTATGGTTTTCAGGTAACCAACCACTTACTTTGGGTGATTGTTTATTTTTTCTTCTTTCTATTCTATTTAGAGATAATCAGGTAACCAGTGGCTTCAGCATTGGTGTCTCCCCTTCTCAGCGGCATCTCTGGTGTTCACTCCATGAGTCTTGTTGGCAAGTCTTGAAACCTTTGAAAATTGAGACAATCCACTACATATTGTGCTCTTCGAATTTCCATCAGATATTTTCAGAACTTTCTGAAGGAGCACAGGATTTGAAGGTAAGTCAATGTTCTAAGCAACTCACATCCCTTGTATAACTCTTAAATACCTCAAGAGTGGATATTGAATGTATTTTAGTGAAGTATACAAAAGTTAAACCATTTCTTAAATATAAAGATAATATCTGCGTGTTTGCAGTTTTACAGCAACTAGAGAGAAGTAAGTCAAGCGAAATATTTAAAAGTATTTTATATCAAGTAAAATACAAATAAAGATTTACTGGTATTCTCCATATCAAGGTTACAGTGCTTCTTATGTTTTAATATGTGTACAAGACATGGAGGGGAGGAGCAGACTGGGTCTTAAAATGCTGATTTCTTAAAGACTAGGTACTTAGTCTGGAATGTGGCCTGGGAATCTGCATTTGTAGTTATTCTTCCACAAGTGATCCGAATACAGTCTTCTATCTTGAGTCTTTAAGAAATGTCAAAATTTTCATTTAAAATAAACTTCTAATTTTATAAGTTTATATTCAGTCTGTAGTTAAATTACTTTTAAGAATGAAAAGGAACATGGGATTTTAGAATGAAGGAACTAAATTAGTGCTTCATATATTATTTCCCATATTCAATTATCTCTCTCTCTCTTTTTTTTAAGTTTAATTTGATGAGCTATCCCTATCCGTCTTTTAGGGTGATGATCTGATCATTGCTTTCTGTAGGTGTTCCTCTGTTCCATACAATGCTTTAATTTATTCAGATGTCTAAAGATATAGGGTCTAATTCTGAGATAATTTAAAAATGAGAGTAACTCATTGGCAGTTGGTTGGCTAATCATTTCAAAATTTTTGAGGATGTTACCTTTTTGTTTTTAAATCTCAACCTTAGATTTCAAAAAGATAGACTTAACACATCTTCAGTTACCCTTTCACTTGCAGATAAGAACGGATAAATTATCTGAAATCTTTGCATTGAATTTCAGGTGCCTTTAAGGCATTATCATTTTGTTGTATTTCTGTTTCCTGTTTGTCATTTTTGTGGGGGAAAGATGAGCAGTCTCCTCCCATGTGATTTACTGCTTCTGAAAACCCACTCATGGGTCAGCTATGTGTTGATTCTGAGTCAATGGTAGAACAGCAACACAGTGTCAAAAGCCTTAGTGTCAGTTCTTAGCTACTAATATTAAACGTTGGTTCATTGAACCCACACCACAGGTCCAGAGGAAAAAGTCTTGGCAATCTGCTTCTGCAAAGACTGCAGCCAAGAAAATCCTGTGGGGCAGTTCTGTTATTAGGAGTTGCTATGAGTCAAAATTCAACCTACCAGCACCTAACTACAACAATATATGCCATTTAGCAATTTCATTTTTGTTATTTACAATTTTAAGTTTTTTAGAAGTTGTCTACAAATTATTATATACCTTCAAGTAAATTGCTCAATATTATATAAAAGAATTTTTCATCTATCCACTTTCAGATTTAAAAACATTTTCTTCTTCTCTGTCAGTCTGTTAGGCAGTTATTCACATCATATATAATTACTTGGGAATAAAGTTCAAAGGAAAAAATGTAATACTTCATTTAAAAGAAGTATATAGTTATAGTACCAGTTAGCTGTATGTATTAGATATTAATATGAAAGACAGAAAAACATATGCATAAAATAAGAGAGCAGTTTTCCAAGTAATTAAAATCAGAGTTATAGAATTAAATATAGTTGTGAATTTTCATATATATTTGTTACCAGATTTTCTCTTGATAGTAGGAATATCCCATTTGATCATAAAATTCCAAAATTTATAGGACATAAGGTCATGGTGGGATAAATGTCTTCAAGTAAAGCTTAAAAAGTATTTAAATGCACATATTGTTTAATAGGGCATTTTTTTAAAAAGTAGAGACTATTCCACTCTTCATTCTTGCTTGCTAGCCCTCTCTCTGTCTGTCTGTCTCTCTCTGCTGGAGTGTCTCTTTTTAGTTTTACTTGCAGAGGAAGAGGTAGAGCGAAAATGGAATTGTGTTCTCAAGTGAATCACATCCTTTATCATTGGTGCATTTATCAGACTGTGTTATTAAATTGTAGTTCTCTAAAGAAAACTTACAATGTAGTTTTAGGGAAGCTGAGCTGAGCAGCCTCTACACTCAGGAAGTAAAATCTATAACAAAAGAATAAATTACAGAACTTTATAGAGCCATAGAAGCATGAAGTTTCAGACTAGAAAGGATTGAAATGTTCAAGTCTGGTTCCTTTACATATTGTATTCTTTCCTTTCAAATTTGCCATACCAGCATATTTCTGATACAAAGAACATAAGTAACAATATGGTCAGATATGATTTCTTAATTAAGGATAATTTAGCAATTTTAAAAATCATTTTGGGGGCTATGGAATCAGTAGAATATTTTCCTCCAAGATGAAGGTTAAAAGAGTAGAGAATGGGCTTGAAAACTTTAAATTTACATACAACTGAAATGAAAATCGTTTACTATTTAAGTGCCTGACATCACCAGTAAGTAATTGAGAGAGGAAAACAATGAATTTAGATTTACTTTAGACTTGGTCAACTTCCCATCTATCTGATTTATAGGAGGGAAAAGAAAGGTAAAATCTAGCATTAGAACAGCAAATTATCTGGGACCATTCATTATAATAAAATAATATTTATATGTGCAAGAAATTCTTGGGAGTCTTAGTGAAATGATGAAATCATAAAGTAATGTTACTTGTGGGTTACTCAAAAGTATTAATATGTGTTTACTAATGTATCTTTAAAAAATGAGAGGCATTAGTATACAGATGGTAAACTGATACAGAGAAGTGCTCACAATGTTTGTAAATGAAACCAAGTCTCTAAAGCACGTTATGATGTCCCATTTTTATTTTTAAAAAATAAAAAAAATCATATGCATAGAAAGTGGAAAAGTTATATCTGAAATAATCATTAATGCTTATCAACAGTTGATAAAATTATGGTTGATTTTCATTGCTTCTCAAAGTTTTTTTAAGAAAATCTTCTAAGTTATATATAATTAGTTTTAAAACATTAAGAAAAATAGTTATCTGGAGAATTCAATTTGTAGAAATAAAAGAAATACTACTGGCAGTCATTGAAATAACCTTGACCAATAGGTCTGTCTTGGAGAGGATGAAACCAAGTTTCTCCTTAGAAGCTAGGGTTTTGAAGCTCTGTCTCATATACTTTGGACAGGTCACCAGGAGGGACCTGTCTTTGGAGGACATCATGCTCGAAAGGGTGGAGAGGATCACTGATGAGATGGATTGATAAAGTAACTGCTACAATGGGGGTAGGCATGATGAAGTCAGTGAGACTGGCTTAGGACAGGGAGGCTTCAGAGCTGTTTACATAGGATTGCTATCAGTCGCAGGCAACTCAACAGGACATAACAACAACAATGATGTATTTTAAAATAGACTTAAAGACTCTGGTATCTGTGATATTAAACTGATTTAAATACAAGAATAGTACTTTGAATTGTTGTTTTGTTGTTATGTGCCGTCAAGTCTCTTGCGACTCATAGTGACCCTATGTACAACAGCCCTAAACTCTGCTCTGTCCTGTGCTAATTTCATTATCTCTGATACTCCCATCCTGATTACCCCAGTCACTGAATCAATCCACCTCATAGAGGGCCTTCCCCTCCTGCGCTGTCCCTCTACCCTCCCAAGCATGATGTTCTTCTCCAAGGACCAGTCCCTCCTTACAACATGTCCAAAATATGTCAGACAGAGCCTCAGAGTCCTTGCCTCCAAGGAGCCATCCAGTTAAACCCTTTCCAGGATGAATCTGTTTGTTTTCCTAGCAGTCCATGGTACTTTCAATACTCTTCCCCAGCACCACAGCTCCAAGGCATCAATTCTCCTATTCTCCTTGGTCATTGTCCAACTCTCTGATGAATAATAAGTGATTCAAAGACCATGGCCTGTACACCTTAGTCTCCAGAGAGACACCATTGCTCTTTAGTACTTTGGAGAGGTCCCTAACAGCAGACTTTCCCATGGGAATGCGCCTTTTAATTTCCTGGCTACTGGTGCCAAGAGTGTTGACTTTAGAGCCAGGCAAAGATTATTTTTAGATATAATTTTTCATTTGTTGAAAGTTGCTGTGGAACGGATCTCAAAAGATTTTTTTTATCCATTGACCAAAGATAATTTCAAATTCTAACAACTGTTGCTTGGAAAGAGTCTTTATTCCTTCTATCAGTAATATCTACTGTGCTTTCAAGAATTTTCTAACTATACTTGTCTGTTCCACTTAGAGGACAATTTTATATATTTTGTTTTATTAGTGTTAATATGTCTTTATTTCTTAAATCTCCAATGTAACATATGGTTATTCTCACTGTTATTGCCACCAGCTGTGGTTAGCCTAAGTTTTTTCTATTCATTCTGTCTCAATACAAAGTAATTAGCTCTTTAGTTTAATGACAATATTTGTTAGTGGGTTTTTAGGTCCAGATTCTACTGTTAGAGTGTGGGTGGTATATTTGAAGATTGAATCTGGCCCTTATGTTTTAAGTATTCACTGTGTAATTTGATTTTGAAATGGTGTTTTAAAGAGTTTAGGGAAGGCGAACTCAATCTGTGTTCATCTGAAGTTTCTCATATTCAAGAAACAAAATAAGATTGCATATATATACACATACATATATATATACACATGTGTATATCTGTAGATTATACATA
>NW_006399752.1:20352251-20353307 GCF_000299155.1 Elephantulus edwardii
TTTTAATATATGAATTGTATCTCAACTGTTAAATGATCAGTTACTAATTAAAATAATTTAGCTTATACCCACCAGCTACTTCATGACAGAAAAGATCTGATGATCGCCTGCCACAAAGATGACAGACCGGGAAACCCTGTAGGAAACATTTACTCTGTCCTGTAGGGTCTCTATAATGATAGGTAATGACAACTAACACTTGACCTCTGGAGATAAAGAATTCATTATTAATATAAGGAGGAAAATTTGAAGACTGCCAGAATGTCCTTGAAATATAAAGGCTAAAGTAAAAAGCTTCTCCAGCGGTTCTTCCCACAGAGGTAATCAATCTGATTCCTATGCATACATACCATAGGGTAAAATCCATGTGTATAGCCTGCATTTAAATGTATTTACAATGAATAAATGATTGATGGTGCAAAATTCTATTATTCTGCCTCAAGCTTCATTTCTGTCACCAAGTCCATGTTTTCCAACTACTGATACTTCTTTTCTGTTCCCATCTTTTGCATTCCAGTCACACATTATTAATAATGCATCTTGATTACATGTTTGATTGATCTCTGACTGATAAAGTTGTTAGAAGTCTTCTATTTCCTCTTCTTTGGCTCTAGTTGTTGGCTCATATATCTGAATGATAGTGGTATTCACTAGACTTCCTTGTGTGTATGTATTCTGTCACTCAGAATAGTGTATTTAAAGACGGATCTAGAAATAACTATGAAAGCAGCCTCGTTTCTCTTCACCTTTTCATCTCCAGCATAGTAGATCATATGATCATCTGACTCATAATGCCCCGTACCAGTCCATCTCATTTCACCAATACCTAGTATATCAATATTTATGTGTTCTATTTCTTCCTTAACAATATCTAATTTTCCTACATCTATGTTTCTCACATTCCATGTTCCAGTTACTAGTGTCTGCTTAGAACTGTTCCTCCACCTTTGTGCACCTCAGTTTCCCTATCTGCTAGTCTAAGTGTGTTCTGTTGTTGTTGTTTTGTGCCGTCGAGTTGTTTGCGACTCATAGTGACCCTATGCACAACAGCCCTAA
>NW_006399752.1:20353927-20361526 GCF_000299155.1 Elephantulus edwardii
ATTGAATATACCATGGACTGCTGAGAGAACAAACAGGTTCATCCTGGAGATGGTGAAGCCAGACTGCTCTTTGGAGGCAAGGATTCTGAGGCTTCTTCTGACATACTTTGGACATGTTGCAAGGGGGGACCAGTCCTTGGAGAGGGACGTCATGCTTGGAAAGGTGGAAGGACAGTGCAAGAAAGGAAGACCCTCGATGAGATGGATTGATTCAGTTACTGGGGTAATTGGAGTAGGTGTGTCAGAGACAATGAGATAGGCACAGAATAGGTCATGGTTTAGGGCTGATGTACACAGAGTTGCTATGAGTCACAGGCGACTCGATGGCAAACAACAACAGACTAGTAATATCAGGTACATAGAGAAGAAATTACTAGATAGACTCTATGGCACACAACAACAACAACAAAGTAAAATGTTTGAATATACAGGATCTCTTGGCAATATTTTATCTTGAATACTTCTTGAGAACACTACTGTTGTTATTTGCCTTTGAGTTAGAGCTGACACTACAGTGGGTTTTTAGAGGCAGTAAATCACATGGGAGGAGATTGCACATCCTTCAGTGGAGCATCTGGCATGTGTGACCCATGTGCCTTTGGGATTCCAGTGTAGCTTCTATCCACCAAGTCAGCAGAACTCCCTAACCGTAGAAAGCACAATAAAAGTAGACTGATCTTATGCACTGACTATATCAATTATAGAGCTAAACATAAAAGAAATAGATTGTTATTTATGTTCCTAGATTCCACTGAGTCCACTCCAGCTCACCGTGACCCTGTGAACTACAGGTTGAAACCTTACCTTGTCCTGTGTTCTCCACATGATCATTGCATCGATCCATCTTCTCTTTTGCCGACCCTCTGCCTTTACCAGCATGATACCTTCTTCCTCTATATGTGAGACATGGTTTCACTCTCCTTTTCCTGGTTGCACTCTGTCCAACATAGATGTACTTTCTCTTTTGGAAGTTCATACTGTATTCCTAACTCTTTACCAACACAATTCAAATAAAACAGTAACCATTTTTCTAGTATTCTCTGCTTTCAGCCAAGATTCATCTGAAAATAATCAGTAATCCACAAGAAGATGGCTTAGTCTACTGAATCTATCTTGAATTTCTGCTAGTTCCTTTTTAATATACTGTTCCAGGAATTTTTAAAATAATCCTCGGTAACATTTATTTGCAAGTGATATTAATGATACTGTTTAATAATTTTATCACTTTGTTGGGTCACTTTTTTTTAAACGAGAACAAATAGAAATCTCTTCCAGTCAGTTGACTAAGTAGCTGTCTTCCAAATTTCCTGGGACAGATTAATGAGCACGTTCAGGGTTGCATCTCCTTGTTGAAATACCTCAAATGGCATTCTATCAATTCCTGGGGCCTTATTTTTGTCAAGACCGTCAGTGTAACTTGGGCTGCTTCCTTCAGTACCATTGGCTCTTGATAATGTGGCTTCTAACAGACATCTTATACAATGCATGCTACATAAAATACATTCATATATATCATGCAATGTAGAAAATACTAAATAGTCCTCAAATTCTTTTTTAGTACAGTGACTCTTGCATATTATATCCATGTATTTTGAACACTTCCTGAATCAGTCAATATTTTACCCATAGAATCCTTCGAATCCATAGAATTGAGTTTGAGGCTTGAATTCTTAGTTCTTCTAGCTTGAGAAATGCCCTTTTGGTTTTCTAACTTCAGATTTTTTATCTTTTCAACTTAGCTTTATTTCTGTGAACTGCCTTTTGAAACTGCCTTTTGAAATCTTCTGCTCAGCTTTCTTACTTTTGAAACTGCCTTTTGAAATCTTCTGCTCAGCTTTCTTACTTTAGTATTCTTTTCCCAACTGAGTTTTGACTTCTTTACCTTCTAATCCAAGTTTCAGGGTCTCTTTTGAAATCTGTTTTGGTCTTTTCTTCTCTAGCTTTGTAATGACCTTTTGCTTTCTTTATAGATGATCTTTTTGATGTCATCACACAACTCATCTGCCCTTTAATAAGTAGTGTCTAAATGTATCAAATATATTCTTGAGATTGCTTTTAAATTCAGGCAGGTAGGATAAAGATATTAAGGCAATAGACTTGAGCGTAAAGTTTCATTATAAAATGGTAGAATTAAAACAAACAAAACTATGAAGACACAGTAGGGAAAAAAGAGATATATATAAAAAATATTTTCAAAATCTCTCTGAAATACCTCTTGTCCATGGGTTGATTTGCAAGTCAGATTTTGTACAGTAGATAAAATTTATACACCTGTGGTGGCTTCGTGGTGAGAAATCGCACTGCTCAGCCAAAGGCATGTGGTTCAGATCTACTAGCTTCTCCATGGGATACAGGAGAGCAGTCTCTTCTCATGTGATTTGCAGACCCTAAATACTCACTTTTCACTGAACTATGAGTCAGTTCCAACTCTGTGGCACATAACAACAAAAACAACAACAGATATTTAAATCTACAGTAAAATTAATATAAACATAATTAAATGTATAAAAAAAGACAAAAAGAAAGATATTGTTGTTGCCTAATTACCCACAGGACATCTATCTACTATGAAAGAGAGGAAGATCCCCCAATGGGATAGATTGACTTAGTGACTATAGTAATGGGCTCAGGTGTGTCAGAAATGGAGATGCACAGGTTAGGGCAGGGTTCAGGTCTGTTGTTGGTAGGGTCACTATGAATCATAGGTAGTTTGGTTGCACCCAAAAACAGCAATATAATTGTCTTTTATTATCAGTATCTTTACATATCTGAACTCTGTCTTTGAAAAGATAAGTTTCAAATGAACAGATAAGAATGATAATGTCAGAAAATTCCTGTAACATTATGTATACTATATATTATGGTAAGATGTACTTAAAAATAGTAATACTAAGTACAGTTCAACATAGAGTGTGTAATTCAGAAGTTAGGGGCTGCTGTGTATGAAACTATGAAAATTGTAATAAAAAATTCATACCCTACTAAACAAACAAGAAAACCCTAACAAACAAAATACTAGTCAAGTAAAACCAAAAATCAAACCACACCTACTGCTATCAATTCTGTAGTGACCCTAGGGAGCTCTGCTAGCCTAGTGGTAAGAAGCTGTGCTGCAGTCCCAAAAGCATGTTTCAAATCCACCAGCTGTTTCACAGGAGAAAGATGGGTGATTCTGTAGTGAACCCTGAAGGACAGATTAGAACTGCCTATAGAATTCCCAAGGCATCAAAAACAACAAACATAGAATTCCAAAGGCTTTCAGTCTTTACACAAGCGATTTGTCTCAACTCAAAGGAACAGCTGGTGGGTGAACCTTTTTTTTTTTTTTAATCCAGTTTCTTTAACAACCAGACTACCAAAATTTATTAAGCAAGTAAAGCCAACTCAGACCCACTACCACTGAGTTGATTCCATTTCTTATCAACCCTACATAATATTTCTGAGGCAATAAATCTTAACAGGAGCACACTAGCCATCTTTCTCCCATAAAGTGGAACTTTTGGTTAGCAACTCAGCATTTAACTCCATACTCCAGCAGTGTTCCTTCAGCAAGTATAATAGACCAGTATTAAGAAAATGAAGGAACTTTCCTTCCCTAAAAAACTTTACCAGGAAACTAAATATACAAAGTATCAACTCAAAACTCAAACTCCCTGCCATTGAAGGGAGTCATAGCAACAGGAACCCTCTGACAGATTTCTGAGGCTGTAAATCACAAGGAAAGGAGATTACACATCTTTTCTCCTGCAGAGACACTGGATTCAAACTACAGGAGACACATGGCCTTTGGGTTAGCAATGCATTTTCTACAAACTAGGCCACCAGAGTTGTCCTATACTGGGTTTTAATAAGTAACAATATTAAACCAGGCCACTCCTTGGAGGCAAAGATTCTGGGGCTTCGTCTGACATACTTTGGACATGTTGTAAGGAGGGACAGGTCTTTGGAGAGGGACATCATGCTAGGTAGAGTAGAGGGACAGCGCAGGAAGGGAAGACCTCTATGAGGTGGATTGGTTCAGTGACTGGGGTAATCGGGGTGAGTGTGTCAGAGGCAATGAGATTGGCACAGGATAGAGCGGGATTTAGGGCTGTTGTACATAGGGTCGCTATGAGTCGCAAGCGACTCGACGGCACATAACAACAACAACAACTATTAATTAACTACCAAATTTTGTTTATTGTTTAGAAATATAAATTAATCAAACTGTCAAATATATTGTTTGGAAATATAAGAACTTTGTATGTTACCTAACTTTGTAGGAAAATAATAAAACAACGTAATTTGAAAGTGAAGGCCCAAGCAACTTGGAGTTAATTTGTTCATGAAAAAAATTATAACACCCTTGACATTAAGGATAGGCTTTGCCTTGAGAACACTACAGATTAACATCTCAAATCAGCGATAGAAGTGTGTCATTAAGAAGAGAATCACTAGATGATGCCATGTTACCTGTCTATACCGTATCATCCTGCCTTTTCAATTGTCAGAAGAAATGAAGATTATATAAAGTAAAAATATGTGTCCGACGCTTTAAATTGTGTTCATATTTTTTCCCACCCAGTAGAGAAAGCATATGTTCATCAGGATGTGGTTAAGAAGACTGGTAAAACTATAATATCTGAAGTGTCACCCTGTTTCTTTCCCCTGTGAGTAATTCAGTGTCTTCATAAAGGGCACTGGTTAAATAAGTTGCAAGAACTTGAGGAATTTGCGTCTGAGCACATGTGGAGGTGTCTGAGCTAACAGAATCAACACCTCTCACAAAGCGGTGATCACTCAATTAAACCTTTAGTGAGACCATTTAGATGGTGTGGCTTCACCTGATATGATTTCCTTGCTAAATGTGTTGAATGTAGACGTGTTGACCTCAGATCCCAGCTCACCAAGGAGGAGTCCTCGCTTCATGAACGTGCCATCTGTGCAGTTGTTCAGGACCTTGTTCTTAGTTTAATACTTTGCTGTTGCTCCTTGAAATTCTTAATAACTTTTTAACAAGGAGCCTCGCGTTTTCATTTCACACTGTGCTCTCCACATTACGTACTTGGTTGTGCTAGTAACAGAGTGTGGATTCTGGGTTTGCCAATTGTAGGAGTATCAAAGATGATTTCCTCATGCTCGAGACTCCGTTAACAATACCAACTACTGTGCTTGCTTCTATGGAATCTGTAAAGAATGTTGTAAAAGTTATTTTTGCTGCCCCAGGATTATTCTCTACAATCCCACTGATACATATGGTGAGATATTTCCACAGATAGATGAAGTCAGCTAGTCATAAAATGCTTAACACATTTTAAGGCAAATGTCTAAACTCCAGTTATGACATTCATAATTATGTGTAGAGATAATGAAGTGTTCATTTTCTCTTTTTAGCAGGAAGTTTGTTAAAATCGACTTTATAGTTGAGTATATTTGGATTATAAACATATTCTACTCATTTAAAAGTTTTGGCATGTTGCAAACAGTTAATACACTTGATTGTAAAGGTTGAAAGTTCAAGTCCACACAGATGCTGCTTGGAAAAAAAACTTAGAAGTGTACTTCTGAAATAGCAGCCACTGAAAACCAAGAAGATTGCAGTTCTGAAGTGACACATATGGAGTCACCTATGTGTCTGAAGCAGCTCAACAGCAGTTGATTTCTATTCATATAGCACCTGCTGCTGCATATGCATCAATGAGTGCATATTGAGTACTTGTCATGTGTAAAGCAAGTGTGCCTGAGATGTAGCTCCTGCAGTCAATGAGCATCAAGTCTAGGAAACATACAAACGCGCGCCATTGTTCAGTGCTGTTGAATTGCTTCTGACTCACAGTGACCTGGCATGTAATAAAATGAAAACCTTTCTGGTCTAGTGTCATCCTCACAATCATTTCCGTGCTAGAACCCATTGCTGCAACCACTGTGTCGATCCACCTACTTAAGTGCCTTCCTCATTTTGATTGGCTCTATTTCACTAGCAGAGCTCTTGAGGTAAATATGGAGTTGCACTCTTAACCCAAAGATGGTACCTCTCAGTGGGTTTAAATCTGCTGGAGTCCCCTCTGAGAAAGCTGGGTAATCTTCTCCCATGCTGTTTACAGCCTCTTGAAAACTCACTTAGAGGGTCCAGTTAGGAGTCTGTTCTAATTTGATGGCAATGAGATTTTGAATTTATGTCATTAAGCATTGAGAGTCTTCTCCTGGGATTGATCCCTTCTTAAAACCTGTCCAAAGTATAGGTGATGAAGTCTTGCCATTTACACTTGTAACGCACATTCTAGCTGTATTTCTTCTTCTAAAACAGATTTGCTAATTCCTCTGGCATGCCTTAATATGTTCATTATTCTTATAATCAGATGGCTGATACTGCCACTTGCGTTAGTTTTATTAAGGGTTTGTTGAGCATCTAAACCAAACTCCTAAAATCATCCCAAGAAATATCAATAGTCTATTTTTTATATGTTCAACTTAGACTAAAGGGCAATATATATTTTAAAGCAAAACATTTCTTTTCAAGAGAAAATTAAAACAATGACAACTTTACATCTTTTATGCAAAAATGAAATTCTTGCTTGATCACAGCATTTTTCATTATCCTCAAAAAGAGGTGTTACAAGTAGCTTATCTTCTTAAAAAGAAAGAACAGTTCCACTAAAGCAGTAAATGTATGCAGTAAACTTACTTGATTTGGAGAAAAGTGGAACATTTGGGTTCCCTCCACCCCAACAGGTATTTTTAACAGCAGGATGTAATTTCAGAGTTTTTGCAGTCAAGAGGTTTCTGCTGAGCAAAAATTCTCATTCAATTTAGGAATTCAGATTATAATAATTTTCTTATCCTCCTCACAGCAGGCCCCCTGCCTTCATTTTGCAGACTCCAAGTTCAGTCAGAACTAACTAGGTAACTTTAGTTTCAGGTAACACATCCTCAAAACACAGTTCCATTAACTCAACTTTGTTATAGTGCAAAGTTTCTTAGCTTCAAGAATAAAACAGAGTACAGTTTAATTGCTTTTTGAAAATGTAATACCAATTTGTAATAAATGTAAAATGGTTTATGATGACAAACTTTGTAGAGCATGAAAAATTAGAAGGGAAAAAAAATCTGTATTTTTCTGACCTAAAATTTCAAGTATATGTCAATATATGTCAGCAAGTGACATCTGTTAAAATGAGAAAAATATTCAAAATTGAAAATGTAATACATTGGCCTTTATGAAATATTATTTCACCAGAAATGGTTTCAAATGAAGTCATTAAATTGTATAGTGGCAAATCCCGCCCCCCAGACATCACAAGTTTTCTAACTTATATGCATTTTCTTCAGTTTAATTTCTCTCTCACCTTTTAGTTGTTGATAATGAAAGAGACATTTTCTGTAGAAGTTCAAGTTAAGTTATAAAAATAATACTTTATTACAACATAGGTCATTAAGTCATTGGTCTTATGCTTTGAATAAAATTAAAAAATTCTGGAATGACCTTTCAAAAGATTGGATAAGATAGCATGGATTAAACGGTAATCTAAATCACCATTTTACAACCAGAAACTATTCCATCTTCATCCTCATGCTCAGATAAATGGATGCCAGAAGATACTCTGAAAATTGCACTGCAGC
>NW_006399752.1:20363724-20370991 GCF_000299155.1 Elephantulus edwardii
ACATCATGCTTGGGAGGGTGGAAGGCAGGTGCATGAAGGGAAGGCCCTCTGGGAGGTGGATTGATTTGGTGACTGGGGCAATCAGGATGAGTGTGTTGGAGACAATGAGATTGGCACAGGACAAAACAGAGTTTAGAGCTGTTGTACATAGGGTCGCTATGAGTTGCAAGCAACTCGATGGCACATGACAACAACAACAACAACTCCATTACTTGAAGTTCTCTAATACGTAAGGTGTATATTCAGTGTGCCATGGCAAGTGCATTTTCATCATGCTATATCAACACTGCCATCTCTAATGAATTATTTTTATAATAGACGAGATTAATGGCCAGCTAATCCCAATGTGGACATGCTTACTTATTTTAGTCTGAGAGACATGTGCATTTGCTGTGCACACTATAGTAATTTCAGTTGTGAATCATTTCAAGCTAGACAACAGTCAGTGCCAACTTCATTTCTTCATTAATTCAACAAGAAATTAGTTAATATTACACTATGCCAGGCTTTTCTAGACTTGAGCCATGCTGGTGGAAAAAGTGAAATACAAACACCTTTTCTCTTGGCATTCTGTTAGACACAACCAGCAATAAAAAGTAATTACATGAAGTAAGTTATATAGTGCTACAGACTACTATAGTCCAGAGTTCCAGAAAAAATAAAGAAAACTCTTATGTAGATGTATTGATACAGTGGCCAAAGCAGGCCACTCAAACGTCTCCACAATCATGAAGTAGTGTGCACCATTTCTTTCTATTCCATGTAAGGTCACCATGAATCAGAATAATGACAGCTAACAGTAACAAGAATGTAGACCATATATGAAAATAAATAAAGAAAATATAGACCAAAATTAAGCGGGATGGGAAATGACACACAAAATGAAGGAAGTGTAAAAGGATTGATACCATCTGTACAGCTCTTCTGACTTTTTTCTGTGTAAGTTATTTTCTTAAAGTCAGAATGTGTGCTTTGAATTGGAAGGGCAGAGTCATTATTAAAAGACTGTCGAATAGATTTTCTTTTTAAAAACCAAAATTTATTTCCACTAAAAGTATATCTATTTTTATTTCTATTCAAAATACAAAGGGGCTAAAAAAAGACCCAAAGGCTCAAAGATGCCCACGTTTAATACAAGATCGTAGGAAGGTGCTGCCTTTTCCTGGTGCCATCTTAAATCACTCATGTTAAGTATACATAGATTTTCTTGTTGTCTTTGTTTTGTTTAATGGGGTTCCATACATTGATATTCATACTAGAGGTCTTCACCTTAGTGTTACTCCAAATTAAAGCAATACAGAGTGTGAACTTTTAGCTTTGGAATTTTTAGAATCTTTAGGTTTTATTGAAGGTGGTAGATAGAGCAAATATTTTTTCTGTCATGCTGTTGAGTTTACAAAAGGGCCAAGCAATGAAGAAACAGAAATTGTTAAATTTCAATTTTTGGTGTTTACTCTCAATTGTTTATAAATTTTTGGATTGCTTTAAAGTTATCATAGCAACTCTGGAGTCCCTGGATTGAGCAGATATGTGAGTGCTCATCTGCTAGCCAAAAGATTGGTGGTTTAAAGCTACTGAATATCTCCTGGACTATCAAAAGTACAAACAAATATAGCTTGGGAGGAAGTTCGGTCAGAGTGCTCCTTGGAGGCAAAGATGGCAAAGCTTCAGCTCTCCTACTTTGGGCATGTTGTGAAGAGAGGCTATTCTTTGGAAAAGGGATATCATGCTTGGAAAGATAGTCAACAAAAAAGGAGGAAGACCCCCAGCTAGATGGATTGACACAGTGACCATAGCAGTGGCCTGAGACGATGTCAGAAATGTGTCAGAGGATACCACAGAGTAAGACAAGATTCAGGTTTGTTCTTCATAGGTATGCTATACTTGACTTGATGACACCTAACAACAGAAGATGTGCCTCAGAAGACAAGGCTGGTGATACACTTCCAGAAGTCACAACTTTGAAAACTCTGGGACGCATTTCTCCTCTGGACTCCCTGGGGTTACCATCCATCAGCTAATCTGTGCACCTTCTTTCCCCTTTATTATCCCTGTCAACTCTCCACAGTTGTTTCTGTATATAAACCTTTCTTTATTTCCTTTTTTTCTTATTTGGTTCTTGGAAGCTGGGGGGGTGGGTGGTGAGGAACTTTAAAAAAATCTTTTTATCATCTCTAATTTGGTTGGTTTTGATTTAAGCCTCTTGTTTAGAGTTACCACCTCCTGTTGGGCCTTTTTATTTAAAAGTAAGTTGGTCCTAGTTAGCCTATGAGCAACAGATCTGAACCCTGTCCTATTCTGTGCCATCTTTATCACTGATAAATGTGAAAGTCTCTGATATACTTGAAAAAAAAAGTCAGTTGGGCCCTTGTGCCCAGTGTAATTATAATTTAGATGAACATTCTTCTCAGTGTTGTAACACTGGTCTGTCAATCTGCTATACTGAGATAACCTGGAGTGGCTGTGATGCTGAACCCTGTACCATTGAGGTGCCAAATGCCATAATGGTTAACCATGATGGATAGTGTTTGGTGGAGCTCCTAGATTAAGACGTGTTTGGAAGTAGGAGTGGTATTCACTTCCTAAACAACATGCCTTTCAAAACACTATGAACTTTGAGAAATGACAACAGTTATACAAAGATGTCAGGTCTTTTGTTCATAGAGTTGCTATGTGTCATGCTTGACTCGACAGCAATCAACAACAACAATTTAGTTCATATTGTGATAGAAAGACTTCAGATCTTTTGGTCATAGGGTCACTATGGGTAGTACTAGACTTGACAGCAGTCAACAACAATTTGGTTCATATTGTGATATCATCTTCATTTTGAAGCCACATGCAATATTGGATCACCCAATAAACAATGTAAGCACTGATTTATGTGTTATTACCTACTGATCCCTAGGTAATAATTTCACATTTTTCAGCACATGAAAGATTTTGTTTCTTTCAAGCTTCAGCACCATCCTACAGAATCAGCACCTCTTTTCAAATTAGCAATCTCTAACAAGGGTGGTGTCTCTAGTAAACAAGGTGAACTAAAGCTTCCTTGCACTTATTTAATGATCTGTGGTGAACAGTTTCACCTAGATTTGATCCCTTTGCTTATTGGATAATCTTCCCTTATCATATGCTTTGACTACTAATGCTATCACACCATGTAATGATCCTAGAAATACCAGTCCAACTGCCATTATGTTACAGGACTGAAAACTGAGTCCTGGTTAGGTAAGTGACTAGTGACTCAGAGATGTATACAGGTTCAGGAAACAAATGTACAGTAGAATTAGAAGGAAAGTCTTTTGTATCCTAACTTCTTTTACATCCTAATCGAGTGTACAACATTCTACCAGAAACTTCCTACTATCTATTACAGAAATATCACTTCCTTCAGAATTAAGACAAGTGGACTTTTGAATTTCACAAAGTAAATAAAATCAGAGTTTATAGAGAAAGGGTCACCCCTTCAGCATTACCACCACATAATATTTTAATGTGAATGATCTGTTTAGCTTTCTCACACACTTTTGGAAAATAAAAGAAACTATCAAGGAAGTCTTACCTGTTATTCAGTGTACATGGCACACAATGAAATACAACTAAATTATTTTTCAATAGATTGTGGCAGGAAGAAAATTTAACAGTAAAATGCTGCATTTAGAACATTTTCATAATATCTGTGCCCTGGATTTTTCACAGTCCTTAGGAAATAATATAATGCCATGAGAGAATGCTCTGAATCCTTTTAAGGGATATTATAAAACTCACCAGATAATAATTTCTGGAGATTTAATGGGGCAAGGATACAATATTTTCAAAACACCAAGAAGAAAGATGAAAAACTACTAAGCCTAGGGAGTTTCGTATGCAAAACAAAGAAACAATTAAAGCAATAATATCCATTAATTTTCTAAGATAGTTTTTACTTCAAGCATTACATCTTAAAATATATACACTGAATTCTTTTATGGGTACTAAATTCCCTTGAAATGGAAAATATAATGATGGCTTTATAAAAAAAAATAAAAAAGAAGATAAATTGAAAAAAATGAGCATTTTTTGTTATTGTTGTTGCACAGAATTTTCATGTGTATTTCCAGGCATACTATTTATTAAACAAACATAAGTAAATTAAAATGTATAACATTAGGTACATGACTATAATGAACATGATTCTGGAAAACAGCTGTAAATACTTGAAGTTCAGAAGACAGTGAGTGTTTTATGAACATTATCAAGCTTCTGATGGTTTCATCTGACAATGAATAAAGAAAATAATTCATCTAATTTTTACTACTTTTGTGGCACATTTGTAAATCCTTATGAAAATAAACTAAAAACTCTTATAATCAACTGCTCTATATCCATAATACAGTATAACTAAAATCTTCTGTTACTAATTGAAAATTATACATTAGAACAAATCTGGTGCTTATTAATGTTATGACTAATTAACATCTAGCATTAGGCTTTTTAGACTAATTGTTTATAATTTCTAACAATACCAAAAAAAGATGTGTAAGAATACATAAAGCCATATTTTTCAATTTACCAAGGACAGAAAAACTGTGAAAACAGATTTTATGTTTATTTTTTGATTGATTGAATTCATTTCATCTGAAGCCCTTAGTGAAGTCCTCAGAAATTTCTCTCTTTTCTTGTCCTCCTCCTACCTCTATGAATATGCATGTGGTTTAGAAGGCAGCAGCGTTCTTTGTACATTCTCTTCCCAAAGGAACAGTTTTCTTTTCATTTTTAATCACTGCATAGATCAATTGCTTTCTGATAACCAAGATTATTAGGTCAGACTTCACCTTTTATATAAACTTGTGGTACAAGAGTGTCATACTTTACCTTTCAAGCCCAGTGAACATGTCTTTGTCTTTTATTGTTTGGGGTTTTTTTTTCACATGGTATGTAAATTGGTAGGAGTGAAAGTAATGTGATTGGAAGTATGGCTTGACAGACAATATCATGTAATATAATATTCAAATACTTATGATGTGCCTTAGGGTGTCACAATTATTGTGAATGAGCATTTGCGTTTACATGTATTTGTCTAGAATGTAGGCTTGCATAATAAATCGCTCACTGTAGAAATGAGAATTGTCTTCCAGACATTCACTCTCAGAGCAACAAAGAAATACCGTAAAGTGCTGTTTCCTTCCACAAAGAGCTTTCATTCTAGTTGTTGTTATGTACCATCCAATTGCCTGCGACTCATAGTGACCTATGTACAAGAGCTCTAAAGCCTGCTCTATCCTGTACCAGTCTTAGTGTCTCTGACACACCTACCCTCTATTACCCCAGTCAAGTAGAAAAAACAAATGATAGAGGTTTCTGAAACCAAGTAACATAAGAATAATTAATATGAATTTCTATGTGGATCTATTTATTGTGAATAAATACCTTGCATGGGGGGAAATGAGAAATGATATCTAGAGAACACAGTTCTTTGGATTTTTAATACAGAATTCAAAGAGAAGCCATTGAGCCTTCACACTGATCACGTCATACATATCTACGCTAGGCCTAGAGGCAATGCGGTTCAGTGATAGAATTGTTGCCACCTGTGCAAGAGACCATGACTTGATTTCTGGCCAAAGCATCCTGTACAAAGCCACCTCCTGTCTGCCAGTGCTGGGGTGCTGAGCAGGGTTCAGTGGAACATCTAAGGTAGAGTAGCAAGGAAGGCCTGGTTATCTACTGAAAACCCTATAGATGATAGTGGTTCAATCTACAACTGTTTATGGGGATGGTATAGGTCTGAGAAACTTCTCTCTCGCCATCATTTGTGGCAACGTGTTAACTCAGAAGCATCTAACTACAGATAGCAAAGTGCTAGCTAGCCCTAATCTGGGCATTGCATTTTTCATTTCTTCAGAGTTAACTTTCTAAATCCTGGATCAGATGTAGCTCATCAAAAAAGGCCATTCAAAACCTTATGCTTAATAAAAGAAAGCTTTCCTACATTCTAAAAGAGGCAAAACTTTCAGTATTGTCTAGTTCTAAAGAAAATTATTCCTATTAACTATTCCTATTATTATATTTGCGTAAATATCAAGGATATATTTTACTGAGATGAAATAAATCATCCTGTTTTTTTACCTTGGCACTGAAAAACCTTATGAGAAGGAAATATATATGTAGCTTAATGTTTATTATATTCTTATAGAAAGAAATTATCTAACCCTCTTATTTTTACACAAATGGAATTTTAACAAGAGATAAAGCAAAGTCTCATTTCCCCCCTTATTAGAAGTGGAGCCATCCATAACTAAGATAGTAGAGGATAATGATCAAGAATGTGAACTCTGACATCAGACTGAGTGGGTTCAAATCCCCAGCACAGCAATTTACTAGTCTTGGGACCTTAGTCACCTTCAAGTTGCTAAATTTGTTTCCTCATATGTAAAATGCAGGAGATAATAGTGACTATTGGAATGAATGGAGATGATTTTGTTTAAACGACTTTCTAAGATTGGGTAGATATAAATTGCTTTCATTTTTATTAGTCCATGTTGCCTTTCTGAGTTTCTCAGAAACAAAATAATTTGTGTAATATGTTGAACCCCAACTGATCCTTTAATTTTGTGTTTTCATCACCTTGAAAATGAACAAACTGTAAATATATGTCACTGTGTACTGTTGAGTTGCATCTGACCCATAGCTGATACTCCAGTAAATTGTTAGAGGCAGTAAATCCCATTGAAGGAGGCTGTCCATCTTTCATGAAGCAACTGGTGGATAAGAACTATATATCATTGTGTTAACAGTGTATTTCCTTACCTCTAAGCCACTAGAGCTCCCTATATAAATATAAATCCATTTGTAATTATAAACATTATTTCTATAGATTGCATGTATATATAACATATAGAGAACATACTCAGGTTGTGAAAATATTCAGTTAAGACTGTTATATAGAATACTTTCTTTTTCTGCATAATGGTTGCTTTAAACCAAAAGCTTTAGAGCAGGATTTAAATGGCAACCTAATGGCTTTGTAATCATAACCACATAAAAGGACTGGCAAGATGTGTAGATTTGTGCATAGGGGTGCAATGTTGGCAAGACCTTCCAGTTGAAACTGAACCCACCCAACAAGTTGTTTGACCCTGGAGGACATTATGCTGAGTGAGGTATCTCAGTCACAAAGGGACAAATTCTATATGGTGCCACTGTTGTAGAATGAGGCTGGCATTGGGGTGGGGGTAAGACTGAGAAAAACTGGATGAAATATGTTTACGACATTGAAGTCTAT
>NW_006399752.1:20371201-20371845 GCF_000299155.1 Elephantulus edwardii
TAAATTAAATTTAATAAAAGAAAAAAAAAACAAAAACCATTGCCTGGGAAGTATTGTATTTTGTTGATCTGTGGTTGATTTTCCAGCCCTACTGATTAGCGAGTGGACAAATGTGGGCAGTCAATAGCTTTATTCCCCCCAGATTGTTGAGCAGCTGGAGTAAGTGAGTTGTGTTTAACTGCCACTTGACAGCTGTCCATCAGCTTCTAATAATGAAAAGAGCATCATGAAGCAGCAGTTGGCTTCAGAACCAAAAGAGAGAGAAGAGTTTCTGAGACGGCAAATCTTCACTGCTACTGGAACTTACACTGACTCTGGGCAGCCCGGAAATTGCTCCCCAGTGAAAGCCATGCAGATTTCCCAATCCAGGGGAAA
This sequence comes from Elephantulus edwardii, assembly GCF_000299155.1. Taxonomy (NCBI): domain Eukaryota; kingdom Metazoa; phylum Chordata; class Mammalia; order Macroscelidea; family Macroscelididae; genus Elephantulus; species Elephantulus edwardii. The sequence goes on from NW_006399752.1 coordinate 20,371,577, forward strand.
GCTCATTAGGAACACAGTGTGGTGTATAATTTTTATAAGGATTTCTTTTTTCTCTGTGTGTGTCAGGAAACTCCCAAAAGTTTTGGGATCAGCCTAAAACGTTCATTTATTACTATTTTTGACTATCCAAAGATTATCCTGCCTTCACAAATTAATTGATTTTTGTCAATCACCCGAGGCAATGAGAAAAGAGGAGAGGTTTACATGAACCTACTCTTGTGTGGCTCTTGAAACAACATATGAGCAAGAGCCTATGGTGATGAAAGAAG
>NW_006399752.1:20373420-20398608 GCF_000299155.1 Elephantulus edwardii
GTTTAGCAAAGATTAAATGGACCATTGGAATACCTCCAGATCAGTGGCTGTGAAGATTTGCTTACTATTTCGGGCCTACGCAGTATAAAGAAAAATTGACAGGCTGCATCATAAGTGAAGTTGCGTGCATTTATGATGGGCTGGTTTTATTCATGCGCTGTTGCATTGGGCTTTGCCAGATGCTGTGAAGAGATTGCAGCAAGTTAACAAGTCGCATGGTTGCATGCATGATTTGATTTACTCCAGGGTCTAGCCAGTGCATTCAGCTTTATTTGTTAACCTAGCAGAACATTATTTATTAATGAGTTCTTCATGCTTTATTAAGCCTAATGTCAAAACACCTCTGTGGGACCATACCAGGCATGTTTTCTCTTTGTATTAAGGCCTTCCAAAGAAAATGAAAAATTATGCAGTAATCCTCCAGTTAAAACTCAACAGATAGCAATTTAATATCTCTTGTTATTATCAGGTACAATTTCTGAGTCTTTGGGAAAGACCTGAGTCTGATGCAGTGTCTAATTGAAATTAAAGGATCCCTCTTTCAGATGTCAGTAATTTGGATCTCATGAGAACAAAGCAAAACTGCATGGCCCTAGAGATTGGGTCACATCTACAGCAGACCAGACTTAGCAAGGTCAGCGGGAAAAGGAAAGGACAAGTTTTGTCTCTATAACAAGAGTGAGGAAGACTAGATTCATACGGTTATATTGATACTGGTAGGGAGTTCTGGGGGCCTAGGAGTAAGGAGTTGCTTTACCAACCCAAAGGCACTCAGTTTGAATCTACTAGATGCTCTGGAGGAGAAAGATGGACCATTTCCTCCCATGTTATTTACAGCCTCTGAAACTTCATTGGTGGGTCAATTCCCACTTTGACACCATATAACAACAACCTTGAGATTAGCAGCAAAGTAAAAGCAACAGAAGATCTAAATCTGAAAGAGAGTGGGCAAAATTCTAAAATATGCAAAGGAATTACTACTATGAATTGGTGAAAAAGCACAGGAAGCCACCATGGCCAACTAGGGCAATGAGTGGGTATGATAATCTAAGAAAAGCATAAATCATTAACTTGGAACTCATTCACTTGTGTTCAACATTGAATGAGGGTAGAGTGACACATTAGAGCAGATGGAGCATAGCAATGAAGAAATCAAACAGACACATGCCAAAGTTAGGTGAGTGTTGGCATCAGGGCTTGAGACAATTCAGTATGGGTACACACACACTCCTTAGTCATTTTCAGGGAGAACAAGAAATTAAATCAGCTAAGTTGCAGGATATCAGACAAGAGAGGCAGGGAGAAATTCCTAGAGTTTAACAATCTATGGAAGTGCTTGGGATTCACCCCTGTGGCAGGATAGATGACGTCAGTCAGCCACAAGACCCAGCAAGCCCTGCTACATCAGCCACCAGGAATCATATGCCATAATTAGCTCAAGGGTCGGGAACTTCCGTGTCTCCAGTTCTGAAAGCCTATGGAAATCAGTAACTACAGAAAGTTTCCTGTTCTTTAATGTCATAGGTTGCTTATAAAATCACTAATGTCACACACAAGCAAAACAAGCTGAAGATTGTCCAAAAAAGCCTGGAGCAGTACATAGACAGTGAACTGTCAGAAATATAAGCTGGGTTTAGAAAAGGTCGTGACACTAGAGAGATTATTGCCAATAATCCATTGCCAGGAAACTACCAGAAGTTGGTGTGTAGTTTAGAAGAGTCCGTGGTGCCAGGGATAACAATGCTGATGTAAAATGGATCTTGGCTGAAAGTGGATAATACCAAAAGAATGTTTATCTGTGATTTATTAGCTATACATTGAATAAAGACATTTGACTATGTGAATCATATAGAATACGGCTAGCATTGAGAAAAATGGAACTCTCATGACATTTAATTTGGCTTATACCAAGATCAAGAGGCTATTGTTCAGAGTAAAGGGAACACAACATGATTTAAAATTAGGAAACATGTACAACAGGGATATCCTTTCTCTGTACACATTCAGTGAATATACTGAGCAAATAACTCTTGGAGCTGAATTTTTTGAAGAGCAATGTGACTTCAGGATCTGAAAAAGACTCACCTACATTATACAGATGGCACAATTTTGCTTGCAGAAAGCCAGAACTTGAAACCCTTGCTGCAGAAGATCAATAACCATTGTAAAAATTACATCTCAACATCAAGAAAACAAAGGTCATCACCATGAGGCCGACCAATCAGCATCACAAGGGAAAAAAGGATTGAAGTTGTCAGTGATTTCATCCTGGCACAGGAGAAAGTAGGATTCAAGTCTGTTTTGAGTCATACTCAACTTGATAACACTAATGACACCACAACAACAGATGCGAATAGGGAGCTTCAGTGGCATAGTGCATGGGGACCTGTGCTATTAAACCAAAGGCTACACCTTTCTGATGGTTTGCATTCTCCAGTGGCTCCACAGGAAAAAGATAGGCAATTTCCTCCTGTTAGATTTTCAGCCTAGGGAAAACTTGCTGGAGAGTCATCTGTGAGTCAATTTTAATTCAAAGACAAACGAGGGTGGGGGAAGAGAAATTTAGAATAAAATATGTCTTCAGCAAAAATCTTTCAGAATCTTACTACAAACAGGTATATACATGCACAAATGTAATACTACAATGTAAAAAGTTATCAGGTTTGTGATGGACGATTAAGAAGTTGCCATGCATTGTAGTAGACTAGCTCTAGAGACTTCATAAGTGAATGCAGTCTGGGATTCTGAGTTAAAACCTGGAGCAGAAAAAGTACATTACTGGACAAATTGGTACCATTTTAATGGAGGCAAATTAATAGCTTTGTACTCGTATTAAGTCTTCATTTAATAATTAACTATGGTTATAGCACCCAATTCCTAAACAACATACCTCTGGAAACTCTCTAAACTTTGAGAAATGATGATAGTTATAGAAAGACTTCAGGTCTTCTGTTCATAGGGCTGCTACGAGTCATGCTCGATTTAATGGCAGTCAACAACAATGATTCTAAACCATACTAGTTTTAAGAGAGGCTGGTTAAAGGATATGAGGAGAAACCTTCTTCCAAAATCTATATGTCATTTAGACAGAGCAAGGGATAGATATTGCATTTAAAATCAGGAAAGATGTGGGTCAGGATTGTGTCCTTTCTCCATATCTTTTAAATCTATATCCTAAACAAACACCTTGAGAAACTGGACTATATGAAGAAGAATGTGACATCAGGATTAGTGAAAGTCTCACTAACAAACTGTGTTATGCAGATGGTCCAGCCTTGATTGCAGAAAATAGACTAGAAGCACTTACTGAAGGCTATATAGTATTATATTATAGCCTTCAATATGGATTACATCTCAACATTAAGGAGAGGGGGGGAAAATCTCACTACTGCACCAATAGACAATATCATAATAGATGAAGAAAAGATAGAAGTTGTTAACAACTTCATTTAACTAGAATCCCCAAGAAGAGCTGTTGCCCTGGAAAATCTGCTTCACAAGACCTCTTAAAAGTGCTAAAGAATAAGAATGTCAATTTAAAACCCAAGGTGTGTCTGATCTTTTTAATTGCTTTATATCCATCTGAGAGATGGATAAGAAATGTTGTTATGTGCCTTCGAGTCACTTGCGACTCATAGCCACACTATGTACAACAGCCCTAAACTCTGCACTGGCCTGTGTCAATCGCATTGCCTCTGACACTCCCATCCTGATTACCCCAGTCACTGAATCAATCCACCTCATAGAGGGCCTTCCCCTCCTGCACCGTCCCTCCACCCTCCCAAGCATGATGTCCTTCTCCAAGGGCCAGACTCTCGTTACAACATGTCCAAAGTATGTTACACGGAGCCTCAGAATCCTTGCCTCCAAAGAGCTGCCTGGTTTAACCCTTTCCAGGATGAATCCGTTTGTTTTCCCAGCAGTCCATGGTACCCTCAATACTCTTCTCCAGCACCACAGCTCAAAGGCACCAATTCTCCTTCTATCCTCCTTGGTCATTGTCCAACTCCCTGATGCATAACAAGTGATAGCAAAGATCATGGCCTGTATCAGACGCACCTTAGTCTCCAGAGAGACACCATTGCTCTTCAGCACTTTGGAGAGGTCCCTAACAGCAGACTTTCCCATGGCAATACGCCTTTTAATTTCCTGGCTACTGGTGCTAAGACTGTTGACTGTGGAGCCAAGCAACTAGAGCTGTGAACAATTGCAATCTCTTCACCATCCATACTGATGCTGCCAACGGACCCAGTGGTGAGAATCTTTGTCTTCTTGACATTGAGCCTCAATCCATATTGGAGGCTGGGCTGCATTCCTTGACCCTCTGCAGCAAGAGCTTCAGGTCCTCTTCAGTTTCAGCAAGCAGGGTTGTGTCATCTGCGTAACACAGTTTGCTGATAGATCTTCCACCAATCCTGACACCACATTCCTCCTCATAGAGCCCAGCCTCCCAGATAATCTGTTCTGCATACAGGTTGAAAAGGTATGGAGATAGAACACATCCCTGGTGTACGCCCTTCCCAATTTTGAACCATGCAGTGTTCCCTTGCTCTGTTCTGACAACTGCCTCCTGGTCCAAGTATAGGTTTCGCATTACAACAATCAAGTGTTCTGGTATTCCCATTCTTCTCAGAGTCAGCCACACTTTGTTATTATCCACACAGTCAAACGCCTTTGTATAGTCAATGAAACACAGACATACATTCCTCTGGTATTCCCTGCTTTCAGCTAAGATCCATCTAACATCAGCTACGATTGATACCTTCAAATTGTCGTTTTGGTGAAGAATATTAAATATAACATGAAGTGCCAAAAGAACAAAGTTATCTTGGAGGAAGTCAGCCAGAATTTTCTTTGGAGGCAAGGATTGTTAAACCTTCATCTCCTATACTTTAGGCATGATGTTAGGAGGTTTCAGTCCTTGAAAAATATATTAGATACTTGATAAAGGATCAGCAAAAAAGAGGAAGCTTGGTTTTAAGGGTGGTAGAGTTTATGAGAATGGCACAGGATAGAGCATGGTTTGGATCTGTAGTTCATAGGATCTCTCTGAATGCTAGTCAACTTGATGGCACTTGACAACAATTGTATTACTAAATGAAAGTTATAGCTTTTTTACGGGAAATACAGTAATTACTTATGTTGACAGAGAAAACATCATTCCAGCTCATGAAATAAATTTTCAAAAAAAGAGGCAGCTAAATATTGAAAATTAAAACAAGGGAATTTATTTTCTAAGAAGAGAAAGCAGGGTGAATAAAAACAGGAAAAGGGAAGACTATCATGAGAAGGGGAGCTCTGGTGCCTTGATAATAGGGAGTTGCGCTGCCAACTCAAAGTCGTGGAATTCACCAGCTGTTCAGCTGGAGAAAGATGGGAAGCCTCCTCCTGTGCAATTTACTGCCTCTGAAAACCCATCGAAGGGTCAACTGTTACTATGGCCGAAAAATGCGAGATTTGAAACACTCAGCCAAGTCTAGATGTCAACAAATCTTTAGTGGTCACGGTTCGGAACATCAACTAATGTTCAAACCCTTCTGATCTCAAGGGGAAGCAAAAATTGGGTTTATATGCAGTGATTGGGCATCAGGGGCTATGCAAAGTTCATTGCAGCTGGCAGTTGAGATTTCTTCACATTCAGGAGTCATTATTGTTTCTGACTTCTCAGTGTTGTCCAGGTACAGGGCCAGGTGCAGTTCTGACATGAACAATAACAGTACCAGTTCTGGGACAGAGAAACAGTAGAGGTAAAATGAAAAAAAAAAATATTGTAGCCTAAAATCTTGGGATTTCATTTCTAGGCAAAGAGAGGAAGAAAGATTAACGCAGTCTATAAAATTAGCAAACTGATTATTTTTTAGACTTCCCTTTATGTGAATCAAGGCTGTGTTGTCAGGAACCACCCCTGCCTACAGCAGAACAAGACACTGTGCAGCCTGTGTCCTCCTCATACTCACGGACTAGCAGTGGGTGGCCAGATGGGTTGGTTGGCGGGGGCGACGGGGATCATAGAGATAAAACAGTAAAAGGTTTTGAATGAAGAGATAAGGGGTTTGCATTGCCTTCCCCTCAGCAGGTCACCTCAGAACATGTCTCAGTTGTACTCCCAAAATAATAAGTACTTTTTAACTGGAATTGCATCTCCAGATGCAATAGCTGAGGACAGATGAACAAGAGGTAATCGGCAAATTTTAAATATTCCACATAAAGGGGAAGAAGCTTTTATCTGAAGACTGACAAATACCTGGGGGGAAAAATGTTAAAAGGATATATTAACTGGAGTTAAAGCTATATTGATTTAATGAGGTGGATTAAGTTAGTGATGTCATAAACATAAGGCAGTGTGTTTAGAGTTAACTAAGAGATGAAAACTTCAACAAGAAGGATTGACTTTGTGACTTCCACACTGCGCTGCAGCATTACAGAAATCATGAGGGAGTTGTAGGATAAAGCAGGGTTCAGATCTGTTGTTTATTGGGTCACCATAAGTCATAGTTGACTTAATGACACTTAATCACAACAATATTCTTTAGTTTACTTGTTTTTCATAGGAAGAAAAATGGAGAAAGATTTTTCTGATAGAATTGCCAAAAAAGAAATTTGTTTATATTATTGTTGTTATGTGCCATCAAGTCATCTGAGACTCATAGCGCCCCTATGTACAACAGCCCTAAACCATGCTCTATCCTGTGCCAATTTCACTATCTCTGACACACCTACTTCCAATACCCTAGTAACTAAATTAATCCATCTCTTAAAGGGTCTTCCTCTCCTGTGCTGTCCCTCCACTGTCCCAAACATGATGTCCCTCTCCATTGCCCTCCTTGCAACATGTCTAAAGTATGTCAGGTGAATCTTAATAATCCTTGCCTCCAAGGAGCAGCCACGTTTCACCTTCTCCTGGAAGAACCTGTTCATTCTCTTAGCAGTCCAGGGTATATTCAATCTTCCAACACCATAGCTCAAAGGCATCAATTCTCCTTCTATCATCCCTCGTCATCGTTCAGTCTCTGATGCATAGAAGTAAATGCAAAGACCATGGCTTGTATCAGGTGCACCTTAATCTCCAGAATGTCATTGTTGCTCTTCAGTACTTTGGAGAGGTCTCTGACAGAAGACTTTTCCAGTGCAATTCATCTCTTAATTTCCTGGCTGCTGGTGTCAGTCATGTTGATTATGGAGCCAAGCAAACCGAAGCTGCTAACAATCTCAATCTCTTCACTATCCATTATGATGTTGCAAATTGGCACTAACTAGGCTATTAAACTGTTTTAAAATATTGAAAATTCAGATGGCATTTGCATAGCCATTTTGTGAATGTTTGTGTAATTCTGTCTTTATTTTCATTACTGTTAAAAGGCTTCTAGAATGAGTCTTAGGAATCTGTGGCTCCCTGGATATCAACTTTGCAGTATAATAAGCATTTTTTACTCAATTAATATACTTGTTAGTAGGAAATAGCAAATGGCCACTGAAATTTTGTTTTTCTCCACTAGTCCTTATGGTATAAGAATGTTGATGTGGTTTTAGGCTCAAGAGAAGGGATAATAAATTCGAGGAGGTGCTCACTATGCTGAAGCAATAAGTGACTAAAAGCAATAAAGCACGAGTGTTACCAAATATTCCGCATCCCCTAACTGAATGGCAGGTACTTCCCATATGGAAATCAGGAGTTTTGAATAGATGTTCATCATCATCATCATCATCATCATCATCATCATCATCATCACTGTGACTTTAACAAGGCAAGACTGGCCTCCCCTTTTTGTATCCTGAAGAAGCAATACACAGGGCTAGTTCTGCCATCAACTATCATTGATTGTCCACCAAGAAGCTGGGTCAAAAGGGAATGTCTTAACTATTAGCAAGCAGGGACTCTATTAACACAGAGCCCTTTGATTAGGGATCAGTGAGAGGTCATTACAGACAATGCACTCTGGCTACCTTTCTCACAAAATGTGACCTTATGCCCGTTTATATTCCCCTTAATACTGAAAAACATAAGGTACATAATGCCTAAGCTTGACCTTTTTTCAGTATTTTTTCTTGCCTTTTCATTATGTTTTAGCCATGAGTAGTTATCTGTGGGTTTGCAATAGTTCTGCAACCCTCAAGCATTCAGAATCTATTCCAAGTGATATTTGATTATTCAAGCTTAGTCTATTATGCCAAGTATTTTCTGCATCACCTGTACATCATTATTGTCATAAATGGAAACAGTGTTTATGGTATTTCTATATAATCCAGGGATTGATTGATGGAAGTCAGTTTTAACATGCTTTGCCCTGACATATAAAGCACTAAGGATTTGTTTTAGTAAACACAATTTTTCTTTTAATGGGATTTGGTGTGATTTTAGGAACTATATCATAAGAATCATTTTAAAAGTCCTAAGGTTAAAATACCAAAAGGAAAAGCATTTGCATAGCCATTTTTGTGAATGTTTGTGTAATTCTGTTTTTATTTTTATTACTGTTAAAAGGCATCTAGAATGGGCCTTAGGAATCTGTGGTTCCCTGGACATCAACTCAGCAGGTGCCATGAGAAAGAGAAATAAGCCAACAGAATCTGGGATTATGACTTAAAAAGAATTATTCTGTCTCTAACACTGAGCCAAATATTAGGGAATAAAATGATATTTGACTAAATGTAAAGTCACATCTTTCTGTATTTTGAATAAATTGCATTGTAAGATACATGAAAGAAATACACAAAAAAATAATAGGTATTCATTTAACTATTAACTCAATATGAATTATTGATGGGAGGTAATAACCAAGAAACGGATATGACAGTAAGTTCCGTTGTCGTTTGATGCTCTCAGGTTAAGCAGGACTCATACAACCCTATGAAGAGCAGACAGGAGCCCTGCTCTATCACACTCGTCCCCGTGCTCTCTGCCATGCTCATGTTCATTGTTACACTCACTGTGGCAGTCTGTCCCTTTAGGGCTGTTATCTCTTTTGGTGACCCTCTACCTTCCCAGCATGTTGTCTGTTACAGTGACTGCCCCCTCCTGACAATAGGTCCAAAATACGCAAGATAAAGTTTCCCATCCTTGTCTTTAAAAAACACCCAGGTTGCACTTTCTCCAAGACAGATTTGTTTGTTTCTTTTGGCAATCCATTGCATATTCAGTACTCCTTTACCAACGCCACAGTTTAAAGGCATCCATTTTTCTCTGTGCTTCCTTATTTGTTGGCCAACTTTCAGATGCATAAGGAAGAAGTTGAATATACCATGTTTTAGATCATATCCACTTTGTTCTTTAAGCTTATATCCTTGCTCATTGTTGTGTTGTTATGTGCTGTTGAGTCACCTGTGTCTCATAGCAACGCTATGTACAATAGCTCTGAACCCTGCCCTGAACCAGTCTCACTGACTCCGACACACCTACTCCCATTGTCCTAGTCACTATGTGAATTCATCTTATCCAAAGTTGTCTTCTCCTGCGCTGTCCCTCACCTTTCCAAGCATGATGTCCTTCTCCAAGGATAGGTACCTACTGGCCTCATGCCCAGAGTTTGTGAGACAGAGCTTCAAAATCCTAGCATCCAAGGAGAAACTTAGTTTTACTCTTTCCAAGACAGAACTTTCATATTCTTGGTAGTCCATAGTATGTTAAAGACACTTCACCAGCACCACAGTTCAAAGACATTAATTCTTCTATCATCCTTAGCAATTATCCAGCTTTCTGATGAGTAGCAAGTAATGGCGAAGACCATGACCTGAATCAGGCACACCTTAGTCTCTAGACTGACATCATGGCTTCTCGGTACTCTGGAGAGGTTCCTGACAGCAGATTTACCTAATGTAATTCGTCTTTTGATTTCCTGACTGCTGGTGCCAAGAGTGTTGATTGTGAAGCTGAGTAAGCTCAAATTGTTAAAAACCTCAATCTCCTTTCCATTTTTCCTGGTGTTGCCAATTGGCCCAGTGGTGAGAGTCTTTTCCTTCTTGATGTTGAACTTCAGTCCATATTGAAGATGACAGTCCTTGACCTTCTGCAGCAAGTGCTTCAGGTGCCCCTCAGTTTTAGCAAGTAAAGTTGTGTCGTCCACATAATGTTGTACTTTACAAGGTTGTTGTTGAGTCTTCCTCCTTTCCTGATACCACATTCCTCCTCATAAAGCCCAACCAATCCTTACTCATTGGCACTTTGGAAATTTCCTCTTTTTTCCCCTGAGAAAAACAGTAGGTTTTCCCAATGCACCACCTCTTTTGGTTTCTTAACTGTTTTCTACCATGGACATTGATTGTGTAACCTAGTTAAATGAAGTTATTAAGAACTTCATTCTTTTCTCCATCTGTCACAGTGTCACCTCTTTATCCTGAAGTGAGGATTATTATGTTCTTGATATCGAGATGTAATCCATATTGAAGGATTTAGTCTTTGGTGCTTTTTGATAAATACCTCGTCTTCACTTTTTGCAAGCAAGTCTGTATCATCTGCATAATTGCAGGTTATTGATGAGGGTTTTTATATGCCACATTCTAGCCTCTTGATTAATTTTTTTCAACATGAAGATTGAATAGATTTGAAGAAAGAATACAACCCTATCACATTTTCCTGATCTTAAACCATGCAGTGTTTCCTGTATTAATGGCAAATACCTTTAAAAAAATAAATAGCACCTATACACATGGACCCCAACTGATGGCCTACACATAAATCAGATTGACCATATCTGTAGAAGAAGTTGATGTTGAAGCCCAGTATCAACAGTCAAAACAAGGTCAGGTTCTGAACTGTGGAATAGAACATCAATTACTCATGTAAAAATTCAAATTGAAGCTGAAGAAAATTAAAACAATTATCTAGAACCAAAATACAAGCTTGAGTTTATACCAACTGAATTTAAAACTATTTCAAGAATAGAATTGACTCTTTAAACACTCATAACTGAAGCCCTGGAAAAATGTAAGTTGACATCAAGGATATCACCGATGAAATAAGCAAAAGTAAATAATATAGAACCGGTTTAAGCTCATTCTCTTGAGTAGAAGGATGACAGCTTCTCACTCTCAATTGATCACACTCAAAGCCACGTCTGAGATGTTCTATTATGTTTTGAAAGACTCACACATTAAGTGTGTTGAGTAGAATGCCTCAGATTATAAAATGGTTAAGGATCATCCTAAAAAAATAGAATATTAAAAAGGAAAATACAGCAAATTAAAGCAGAAAATTAGAGTTTCTGTTCTGTATAACTTAATTGCTTCAGCAATAAATATAAAGATTAAACATAACACAGATAAAGGAGAAAAAGGTGAAAGATCCAGGAGTATAAATCTTACCTCAATTTAAGAAGGACTTTCATAATAGCTATGGATGTTGTTAAGGAGTCCTGAAGTGTATAATGTAGAAGGCTACTGACTGAGAGTTCAAACCTCAGGCATTGCCTTGGAGAAAGTTAGGCAGTTCTCCCTAAAGATTACAGCCTCAAAAGCTCACTGGAAGGTCACTAGGAATCTAGATATAAGTGAGGGCAGTGAATTTGATGGCGTAGTACATTTTGTGTTGGACTGCTAACTGAAAACTGGGTTTCTTATCCACCAGCTGTTCCCTGGGAGAGTCCCCTCTCATAAAGACATGAATTGGAATCAGTGCAACAGTTTTGGATGACCAATGTTATCACAGCATACCTACTAATCCATGGCCATGGACTTGATTCTGACTTGTAACAACCCATTACAACAGATTAGGCCTGTTTCATGGATTTTTCAAGTCTACAAATCTTTATGGAAGCCAACTTCCACATTGTTCTACTACCCAGGTGGTGAATTCAAGCAGTTGACCTTTTGATCAGCATCCATATGCTCTACTCTTAAACCAGACCTCCTCCATGGAGTATGTTACCTTTGAATTGTTCAACCACTACTTACCAGAAATGCTGAGGGGGCTCTATCTAAATAAATTTGTCCAAATGATCCGTGTGCCTCATCTCTGGGAAAGGCAACAGTCTCCTAAATTTGGGTATGAATTATACTGAAATAGCTCAAATACCTTAACTGTGTCTTCAAAATGTTCTTATGAGTGCAGCACAAGGTACAATCAAGAAATGTAATATCAGTATCACTTTTATGATAAGCTTCAGTATAGACTCTCATAAACCAGTTTGTCTCATATGATATGGTGTTCACACTGCCATGTTTAAGCTGGAGAAGCAGAAATAGTGTTCTTTTTCCTCATTTTCCCAGAAACTAGAGCAGCTGCTACAATGACTAAAATAAGCAGGAATCCCTTAAGACATGAATTGTGATCACAGATTTTTTTTAATGTGGGGGTTTTTTCATCATGTAATTGAAGTCCAAGACTACAAAGCTTTTGCTTTCAAAATATAGAGTGAAAATGTGGAACATACCTAGAGGGGTACCCAGATGAATGGAGCTACAAAATCTCTTCTCCTCATCTGGAGTTTTTATTTCCTCATTTCAGTTTGTAATTACTACTAGTAATGAATATTTCATCTAAGCACTTTTAGAAACCTTCCCCTTTTATTCCATCTGGTCCATTCACAATAAAGTAAAGTACTTACATTTTTTACCATGTAAGAGGTATCGACTTTGTTACCTTGGCCTTGGATAGAACAACTCAGGACAACAGAGTAGATATGATGTTTTTATTTTATTGGAATGACAATTTTGTGGGTTTTTTTAAAAAAAGGAAAAAAGCTCAGCATGTATTGAAAATTCACTTTATGGTATAGTTTGAGCATTTTCTTGCTTTACTTTGAAAGGAGAACAAGACTTGAGTTTTATGCCACCTTTCCCCTAACAAACACAATAATTTGCATACATTCATATATTTACTGTCCTTTCTTTGTTCTTTTTCTTTTTCCTACAAGATTTCAAGTTATACATACACCCAGTTTAATTTCATTTATATTTTCCGTTCTATAGGTAATTTTCTTATTTATAGGTGATATTCTTATTTTATTATATTTTCAGTTATGTAGGTGATAGCTTATATTCATACTTGCATGCCAATTCCTCCTTTATTTTATTTCAAAATAAAAATTAGAACAGGAATAACGTTATCCTCCACTTACCAGCTTTCTTTTTATTAAAATAAGTACACAGAATTTGAATACCGCATTGTTTACTTTATGTCCACTTAATGAGTTGATGGAAATAAAGACAATGCTCCGTAGAAAAGCCAAGGTACAGGGAGGGTAAAAATTAAGCAGAAACTTGAGTGTGTGAGGTTGGGCTGGGAAGGACAGGGTTAATCCTAGGGTCATAAAATGTGATGGGGGTGTGAAACAAGAAAGATCCAGTGTGAAAAACAATGTATTCAAACTTTGTAAATAAACCAGTATAAAATTTTTAAAAAGGAAAAATTAAGCAAAATTTTTTTTAAAAAAAGAGATAAGATTTAGTCTGAAGAGAAGAATCATGAAAATTATTTCCTAAATACCATAGCTCCAGAAACTCTATGAATTTTGATAAATGTTGATGTTGTAGATGAGCTTCAGGCCTTCTGTTCATGGGGTCGCTGTGAGTTGTGCTCAGTTTGAAGGCAATCAACAACAATAAATAGTTTGTTGTTGTTATGTACCGTAAATTGTTTATACAGTAGATTATAAAAGATAAGTTATTTCAGTAATAAAAAAGAGCTAGGGGTACACATTTTTTAAAATATTTAAAGTATGTCATTAATACATCTTAAAGTATTATAATGGAATGTGCAGAGAGCTAGAATTGGAGAATAAAAGGAGAAGAATTTGCTATGCATTTCTCAAGCTAAAAGAACTGAAAAAACAAATTTAAGCCTTGTGTTGCAAAATTGAAAGATGCTATGGGTAAAATATTGAATTACCCAGAAAACATCAAAAGAAGATAATGGGAATACACAGAATAACTATACCAGAAAGAATTGATTGACACCAAAACATTTCAGGCAGTACAATGTGAACAGGAGCCAAAGGTAATGAACGAGGAAGTGGAAGCTGCATTGAACGCATTGGCAAAAAATAAAGTCCCAGGAATCGTTGGATACCAGTGGACTTGGTTCAGTTAACCGATGCAGCCTTGGATGTGCTCATCAGTTTATGCTAGGCCATTTGGAGGACAGCTGTCAGGCTAATGAATTAGAAGAGGTACACTTTAGTTCCCATTTCAAAGAAAGGTGATCCAACTGAATGTGGAAACTATTAAACATTATCATTAATATCACATATAAGCAAAATACTGTTGAAGATAATTCAAAAACAGCCAGAGCAGTACATAGGTGGAGAACTGCCAGAATTTCAAGAAGGATTTAAAAGAGGCTGTGTCACCAAGGGTATCATTGCTGATGTCAAATGGACCCTAGCTGAAAGTATACTAGAAAACTATCTATTTGTGCTTTCTTGCCTATGCAAAGTCATTTGACTGTGTAGATTCTAAGAAGTTGTGGCTGACATTGAGAAGAATGAGAGTCCTAGAGAACTTAATTGTGCTCATGTAGAACCTATACCTGAACTAGGAGGCTGTTGTATGAACCGAGTAGGGGAACACTACATGGTTTAATATTGAGAAGGGAGTGCACCAGGGTTGCATTCTCTCTTCATACCTATTCAATCTGTATGCTGAGCAAATTATTCTAGAAGCTGGACTCTACTAAGAGGAGTGTGGCATCAGGATTGGAGGAAGACTGTGTTATGCAGGTTAAACAACCTTATGCTAAATGTGAGAAGGACTTGAAACACTTGTTGCAGAAGATCGAGGAATGCAGCCTTTAGTATGGATTGCATCTCACTTTCAAGAAAACAAATATTCTTATCACTGGACCAAAATACAGCATCATGATGGATAGAGAGGAGATTGAAATTGTCAAGAGCTGGATCTTGCTTGGATCCACAATTAACACCCTTGGTACCAGCAGTTTGCACTGGGAGTAGCTGCCGTTAGAGTCCTCCAAATTATTAAGGAGTAATGATGTCAGTTTGAGGACTAAGTGCGTCTGACTCTGACTATGGTTTTTCTGATCACTTGCTATGCATCTGAGAGCTGAACCATGAATAAGGATGACAGGAAAAGAATTGATGCCTTTGAGCTGTGGTGTTGGAGAAGTGCACTGAACATCCTGTCGACAGCCAAAAGAACAAACAGATGTCTTGAAGAGGGTGCCGCCAGAGTGCTCTTTGGAGGCAAGGATGTTGAGGCTTCACCTCACATTCTTTGGGCGTGTTACTAGGAGCGACTCTTCCTTGGAGAGGAGCATGATGTTGAGAAGGGTGGAGGATTGGGGAAGGAGGTGGTGTAACACAATTACAGTGAGCTGTGGTTTGTCAGGAAGTGTGAGGATGGCGCAGGACAGAACAGGGTTCCTATCTTTTGTTCATAGAGTAGCTATGAATCATATTTGGCTCAACAGCTCCTAACAACAACAGCAAAGCCAAAAAACTCTGTGACCTACTGTAGGAAGCTGCACTGCAATCTCAAATGTTTTAATCCACCAACTCTTCTGTTGGAGGATGGCCATCTCCTCCCATGTGATTTACTGCCTTTTAATACCCTTTTGAGGTTCCGCTATGGTTCAGTTCCTACTCAGTGACACACAACAACAATAAAATTAATGTGTGCTTAACTGCTTAACTGCTTCATTGAATTGAGACCTACTTTTAATCATGGTGCATCTTAAGCAACTTCCACCCTTGGAGGCTCATCTCCAGCCCTATATCAAACAATGTTCTGTTTTATTCCATAGAGGTTTTATTAGTTAAATTGATCAAGTCTTTCTTCCTAATCTGTCTTAGTCTAGCTGTGCCAATGAAACCTGTTTATCATATGTGTCACTGTTATGTGTTGAAAAGCTGGCAACATAGCTTCTAACATCATAGCAACATGTTAGTAGGGCAAACTGACAGATGACTGGTATTTACAGTGTTTAACAATCATTATTTTTAGGAATAGTACTTTTCAGGGGTTCAGTCCACTAACTTCATGTCCCATAAGTAAATGTTTTTATTGGGTAACTGTCTGCAGTATAAGAGCTGCACTTTTCCATAGATATTCCTTAATTTACTTAGAATCCAAAGATTTCTTAGTCTTGTTTACTCCTTTTTCTCTAAAGATGTATGTTACAGAGAGTCTGGACCTTTGTAGCAAATCCCACTATCCTGACACAAATAATTTTATTTATAATTTGTCGTGCTGAGATTAATAGCAGGCTATTTATGAGACACTTCAGGTCAGTATACTCTCAAATGTATAACCACTTGTGTAAGTGCACACTCTATTAACAGCTCCATCTGTGTCTCAGTTTCCCAATATCTCTGTGTCCTGTGGGTTTGAAGATTTGCTAGAAGGTCCTCTAGGGACTCAGAGCCCTCAGAGGAATTACTCAGGGTAACTGTAGTATTCATGCCAGGTTCTTTGTAAAAAACTGGTGAGCACTGGGACAGGCTGGATGCAGCAGGAAGCTTAAACCCAGTTATCCTGTGCCTCCTGTATTAGTGTTTTTACACTACCTCTAGTGTGGAGAGTGTTCTTTTTATATTGCTACTTCAGCTGTTGATGTTTGCGAGACCTTGCTGAATTACAAGACCATGTGTCTGTAGTTAAGGTAACAGGAAACTGGAGGGGGCTTATTGTTATGGCTTGGGGGGTGGGTGGGGAAGCCAACTTTTAGGCTAACACAACAGATAGTTAAGACTCCTTGTAGTCTAATCCACCTACAGGCATGTTAGAAGAACAAAGGCTTGCAGTCTACTTATGAAAGGTCAAGCTACAGAAAACTCTGTGAAGCATAATGCTGCTGTAATGTACATAGGTCACCATGAGGCTGAATCAACTCAGTGACAATTGATTGGCTTTGTATTCATCAACAGTATTTTGGCCTATGGTCTACAGTGACTAACCCTTGAAACATACTATATATTATGGTTTAGCTGTGGATTTTTCATACCCTTGTTGCTAACGTAAGGAGCCCTGGTGATCTAGTGCCTTATGTGTTATGCTGCTTATCTAAACGTTAGTGGTTTGAGTTCAGCGGCAGCTCTGGGGGAATAGGATAAACGTTCTCCCATAAACATTTACAATCTCAGAAACTTGATGATCAATGTGAATATAAATCATAGTGATTCATCAAGTGAACTTCATGGAAATAGGATCCTTAAGTAAATTTGTAAGTAAACCCTCTTCAAGAGTCATACTGCTGGCTGTTTTTGTTATTATGTGACATTGAGTCGCTTGCGACTCTCTGAACCCTGCTCTATTCCTGCCAAACTTTTATTGTCTCTGACACACCTACCACCATTATCCCAGTCACTAAGTCATGCATCTCATCTAGGGTTTTCCACCCTCCCAAGAATGACGTCCCTCTCCCATGTCTGATCCCTCCTTATAACATGAACAAAATATTTCAGACGGAGCTTCACAATCCCTGCCTCTGAGGTACACACGCTGGTTTCACCCACTGTAAGACAAACCTGTCAACTTCCTTCAATGACTCTAGTCCATAAATTTAAATTCTTTCTCTCTAGGAATGTTGGTAATGATTTATTTGTGACACTACTTAATTCTTAAGAGTTTTATATCATTCAAAGGAGTGAATTTTCTCATCTAAAATGCTGTAAATTTAAAATTGTGCACCTTCATTTTACAGGGCAAAAGATAAAATTGTCCACTCTAAATTTAAAGGTCAAGCCTGGGTTATGGGCTCTTAAAATGAAACATCATTCTAATAATT
This sequence comes from Elephantulus edwardii, assembly GCF_000299155.1. Taxonomy (NCBI): domain Eukaryota; kingdom Metazoa; phylum Chordata; class Mammalia; order Macroscelidea; family Macroscelididae; genus Elephantulus; species Elephantulus edwardii. The sequence goes on from NW_006399752.1 coordinate 20,391,098, forward strand.
ATTTTTATGCATCTCGGGAGAAACAAATATTTTGTTACTCTTTTCCCACAATACTTTTTACAATAAGTAATCCTAAATGTTAGTTTCCTGTTTCCAAAACAATGTGTGGAATACTGTTAGTAGTTGTTTCATAAAAAGGATTCTGTGGTCTAATATTTTGGTGTAAACAAAGTTTACTTTAGCACTTCCTGTAGCATATAATATCCTAGTGTGTATCATAAATTCCTAAAAGACAAATAAGGAGATTTTTTAGCAAGTAGCATATGCTAAATTTATTTTGCTCCATAGTCCTTACTTTTTGCAGAACACATTTCAAAGAATATGATTAGTGAAATTTTAGTATACTGTTACCTCTTTTTGGAGGCTAATGTGTGAAGCAATTGGATTCTAGAGGGTAGGTCTCTTGTTTTAGTTGAAAGTCCAGTGTAAACTGTTTGGGTTTTTTGTTTTGTTTTGTTTTGTTTTGTTTTTTTACTTTGTGCACAATCATGTGTGACCTGATTGGTCACCTAGATTTATTGGATTTAGCTAACAATCAGCTGTGGGCTAGAAGCCTATATTTTAAGTCAATCAGGAGCTGGTGGGCAGGCCTTTGTATTTAAAAGTAGGTTGGGCCTGGTGTTACTTCTGTTTAGGAATAACATTCTTTTGAGTGGTACAGCACTGGTCTGTCATTTTACTGTACTGAGATATATTGGGGTTGTTGTGATACGGAGCCCTGTGCCACTGGTGTATCAAATGCTATCATGGTTACCCATGGTGGACAATGCTTGTTAAAGTTCTCAAATTAAGACAGGCTTGGACGAAGGAGTGGCATCCACTTCCTAAACAACATGCCTTTGGAAACTCTAGGAACATTAGAGAAACTATGAAAGTTATAGAACAGGGTTCAGAACTTTTGTTCATAGGGTTGCTATTAGTTGTACTCAACTCGAAAGCACTTAACATGTACCTGTTTGTTCTCCTAGCAATCCATGTTATATTCAATACTCTTTTCCAGCAACACAGCTCAAAGACATCAATTCTCCTCTACCATCCCTAGTCATTGTCCAGCTCTCTGATGCATAGCAAGTAATTGTGAAGACTGTGGCCTGATTATGTGCATCTTAGTCTCCAGACTAATATCATTGCTCTTCAATACTCTGGAGAGGTCCCTGATAGCAGAACTTTCCAATGCAGTTCGTCTTTTGATTTTCTGGCTGCTGGCACCAACAGTATTGATTGTGAAGCAGGCAAATGGAAGCTATTAACAATCTCAATCACTTTATGTCTATTATGATACTTCTAATCAGCCCAGCAGTAAGAATCTTTGTTGATATTGAGCTTCAGTCCATATTGAAGGTTACAGTCCTTGACCTTCTGATGCAACTACTTTAGGTTCTCCTCAGTTTCAGCAAGCAAGATTTTGTCATCTGCATAACATAGGTTGTTCATGAGTATTCTTCCTGTCTTGATGTCCATTCCTCCTCATAGAACCCAGCCTCCTGAATGCATAGAGATTGAAAAGGTATGGAGTTAGAACACTTCCCTTATGTTAAGCCTTCCTGATTTTGAACTATGCAGTGTTTCCTTGCTCTGTTCTGACAGTTGCCTTCTTATGGGTTTTGCATAAGCACAGTGAAGTTTTCTGGGATTTCCATTCTTCTCAGAGTTGGCCACAGTGTGTTGTGATCCACCCAGTTAAATGCTCTTGCATGGTCAATGAAACAGACATTCCTCTGGTACTCTCCACTTTCAGACAAGATACATCTACTATTAGTTGTAATGTCCTTAGTACCACGACCTCTTCTAAGCCCAGCCTGTATGTTTAGAAGTTCTTTGTTGATGCTGTTCCAGTAATTTTTGGATAAATTTCAGCAGAATCTTGATTACATGTTATATTAATGATCTTATTTGATAATTTCCACACTCTGTCAGCTCACCTTTCTTTGGAATGGAAACAAATATGGATCTTTTCTAATCAGTTAGCCAGGAAGTTGTTCTCCAGATTTCTTGGCACAACTTGGTGAGCACGTCCAGGGCAACGTCTGTTGAAAATGTCAATTGGTATGCCATCAATTCCTGGGTTGTTGTTTTTTGCCAATTATTCAGAGCAGCTTGAACTTCTTTCATCATCGCAGGCTCTTGCTTAAATATTGTTTCATGAAATATTTCTGTGTCCGCCAATGTAGGTTGTTGATGAGTCTTCCTCCAATCCTGATGCCACATTCCTCCTCATAAAGCCCTGCTTTCTGAATGATCTGTCCTGTCGATAGATTGAAAGGGTATGGAGACAGGACATTTTCCTGAGGCTCTCCTTTCGGGATTTTGAGCGATGGAGCGTTTCCTGGTTTTGTTCTGACTACTTCTTTCTGGTCCAAGTATAGGTTTCACATAAGCACAATCAAGTGTTCTGGGACCCCCATTTTCCTCAAGGTTAGCCACAATTTGTTGTGGTCCACACAGTCAAATTCCTGTGCATAGTCAATGAAACACAGAAAGACATCCCTCGGTTACTTTTTTACTTTCTTTCAAGATCCATCTGACATTGGCAGTCTCTACTGCCATGATGACCTGAGATTATATTTCTGGTAGTTTTCTGTCAATGTACTGTTCAGTCATTTCTGGATAAACTTCAGAAGGATTTTGCTAGTGTGTAATATGAGCGATATTGTACGATAATTTCCACACTCTATCCAGTCACCTTTCTTTGGAATGGGAATAAATATGGATCTCTTTCAGTCAGTTGGCCAGGCAGTGCACCTCAGACTTCTTGACACAAACCTAGTGAGCACGTCCAGGGTAGCATCTGTTTGTTGAAATATGTCAATTGATATTCTATCAATTCCTGAGACTTTATTTCTTGCCAAGTACTGCAAAGAAGTCTGAATTTTCTCCATCATCATTGCCTCTTGATCAAATGTCGTTTGTTGAAATTAGTCTGTGTCAGCCAATTATTTTTGGTACAATGACTCTGTATACTCCTATCTTTTTTTAATGCTTCCTGGATCATTCAGTATTTTGCCCTTAATGTCCTTAAACATTGCAACTCATAGCTTGAATTTGTTATTCAGTTTATTCAGCTTAAGAAATGCTGAATGACTTCAGCCCTTTTGATTTTCAGACTCTAGCTCTTTGCGTATTTCATTATAATACTTTGCTTTGTCTTCCCAAGCTGTCCTTTTAATTCTTCTATACAACTCCTTAACTTCTTGATTTATTCCCTTTGCTTGTCTTATTGGCACTCTAGTGAAATATTCAGAATCTCATCTGATGTCCATTTTGGCCTTTCCTTCTTCCTATATCTTTGTAATGAATGATCTTTTGCATTCTTCATGAACAATAGTCTTGATACCTTCCCACAGCTCATCTGGCGTTCATTCATTAGTGTTCAAAGTCTCAAACTTATTGGTTTTTAAATTCTGGCTGTCTGGACTCTCGATTGGATTTTGATTGCTGTGGATATGATTTAAAATTCTTTAGGTTTAATTCGAACTTTCATATGAGTAGTTGATGGTCTATTCCTTCAACAACTTTCTCCAGTGATTCCTCCCACAGATGTAATCAGTCTAATTTCTATGTATACTATCAGGTGAAATCATGTGTATAGCCTTTATTTATCTTTTTCATGAATGGTATTGGCTCTGTATAAATAATTGTGCAGAATTCTATCATTATATCTCCAGACTCATTTTTATCACCACATCCATGTTTTCCAGCTATTAAGTTTTCTTCCTGGTTCCCAACTTTTGCATCCTAGTCAATCATTATCTTTTAATACATCTTAGTTACATGTTTGATCAAGTTCTGACTGCAGAAGTTGGTAAAAATCATCTCTTTCCTCCTTTTTGGCTCTGATTGTTGGTGCATAATTTTGAATGATAGTGGCATTAACAGGTATTCCTTGTGTGTGTATGGATATTATCCTGTCACTCACAACATTGTATTTCAAGATGGATCTGAAAATATCCTTTTAACTATGAAAGTAACCCTGTATTTTTCTCACCTGTTCATCTCCAGCATAGTAGATCATATGATCGTCCAATTCAAAATGTCTCAAGCCAATCCATCTCATTTTGTCACTACCTAATATGTCAATATTTATGCATTCCATTTCTTTATTAACAATGTCCAGTTTTTCTGTATTCATGCTTCTTATATTCCATATTTCAGTCATTAGTTTCTGCTCCTCTTTTGTGTTTCAAAATTTGAAGGCTCAGTCACTGTTGCCTTATCTGTTAATCTACTCTAAGTATACTCTATTGTACATAGGGTTTTTGAAGACCTGGTATATTTTGGAAGTGGATGGTCAATCCTTCTTCCTAGTGTGTCTTAATGTGGATGCTTAGATTTAGAGCAGTATCTGACAGACAAGCATTTTACCAAAAGGAGCAGTTGAAAGACATGTCCCCTGTAGAAATAACCAATACATTCACTGCCCCCCCTACCCTGGCTAGTGTGCCTCTTAATTAGATGCCCAAAGTATGTGAGATGAAGCTTCACTATCCTTGCCTTTAAAGAGCACTCTGGATAGCCTTTCTCCAAGACACAGATATTTATTCTTTTTGATCAACATCATGATAGAGAAAATATTGAAATTGTCAATTATTTCAGCTTTGTTTGGATCCACAATCAACACCCTTGGCATCAGTAGTGAAGAAATAAAAAAATATATTGCATGGGGACAGTATCCTGTAAAGGAACTCTCCAGAGTACTGAGGAGCAATGATATCAGTTTGAAGACCAAGGTAGAGTTGATCCAAATTATAGCCTTTTCAGTCAATTATACACCTGAGAGCAGAACAAGGAATAAGGATGGTGGAAGAAGAATTGATTCCTTTGAGTGGTGTTGGAGAAGAATACTGAATATCCTCTGGACTTCCAAAAGGACAGACTATACTATGGTAATTTATACTACTAATATTGTAGAATGATATAGCAATAATATAAATAATTATATACACACACACATATACAGGGAGATTATACTACCTTGTGTGCTGAAAGCAAGGAGGACCTTAGGCACTTGCTGAAGTATATCAAGGGCTGCAGCCTTAATATGGATTACACCTCAACATCAATAAAACAAAATTCCCACCACTGGGCCAATAGGAAATATCATGTTGTTGTTGTTGTTGTTGTGTGCCATTGAGTCAAAACTGACCTATATCTCCAGCAGTTTTCAGTGACAGTAAATTGTATGGGAGGAGATTGTCCATTCTGCTTCTTTTAGTGGTGTGATTTTAGGATTGCAGTGCAGCTTTTTACACTAGGCCACCAGAGCTCCCTAATACTATGATAGAAGGAGTAAAGATGAAAATGTCAGCAATTTCATCTACTTTCAACCACAGAAAGCTCCCTTGGCACCAGCAGTCAGGAGATAGGAAGACTTAAAGCCTTGGGGAGTATGCTGTGAGGGTTCTTTTCCAAAGTCCTAAAGAGCAATGATGTCAGTATAAAGACTAAGGTGTGCCCTATTCAAGCCTCTGTCTTTTTCTCCAGTCATCTGCTATGCATCTGAGACGTGTACAGTAATTAAAGTTGACAAGAATAGAATTGATACATTTTAGTTGTGGTGTTAGAGAAGGGTGCTGAATATCCCATAGACTGACAAAAGAACAAACAGATATGTCTTGAAGAAAGTGACACCAGAGTGCTCTTTGAAAGCAAGGATGATGAAGCTTCATCCCACTTATTTTGGACATGTCATTGGGAGAGGCTATTCCTTGGAAAGGGACATCACCTTTGGAAAGGTGAAGGGTCGGTGAAGAAGAGGAATAGCCTACATATGATGAATTGATATAGTGTCTGAGGGAGTGGACTCAGACAATGTTGGAGATGATAGGGATATTGTAGGATAGGACAGGGTTCAGGTCCTTTGCTCATAAGGTTACTTTGAGTCATACTGGACTCAATGGCACTTAACAACCACGTATGGAGCCACTGAGTTACAGTGCAATACAATCTGCATAGAACTCAGCTTTTGGATTTCTTATTCAGAATGCTGGTGTAAAGCCAGCCAAGTGCATCGTCTTCATTCTTATTGTCCTGAGGGGAGCCCTCTGCACTGCTCCCATGCAACTCATTTTGCTTCTCTACTTCTAATGAGGTGCTTTGAGACCCTGTAGCAGAGACAACATTATTTGGTTTTAATACCAACTGGTCCCCTTTTTCTACAAGGAAAAATGTTTTAGCCCAATATTTATTACTTTATCTCTAGTTTTATGTTAAAATCTTCCTGATTCGCTCAACTTTCTTCCCACTATTTTAAAAGAAGATATTAGAGGAAAGAATACTAAACTGCAGGATTTTGAAAATGACGCTTACACAGCTAAATTTCAAGATCCTTTGAGGGACAAGGAAATAAAGCCACAGACATTGGCTGTGAAAAATGTGTGACAATGGAGGTATATGATGTGATTTACCTGGTGGCTACTATGTAGAAGAATAAATTCTATAATCTTGCCAAGACCTGAAAGAAATGTGAATTGAATAGCAATAAATAACCTTTTGGAAAGAGCTGAATGTGATCTGCTTTATCCTGCAGCCTTTGTGCAGAGAAATGTCCCATTGATTGCAAGAGCAGACCCAAAGTGGACTGAAGATGGTAATTTTTAATATAGCTCACAATGTCCTTTTTGTTCTTGTGTCACAAACTCAGATATAATGAGTTGGAAGGTCAAGTTGAGCTACATAGCTGCAACTTTTTGAAAGTTAAATAAAATCTATAGCTAATTTTCTTATTAATATTCTTTTGCCATTCAGAAGTGGTTCTTATTGATGCATATTTAATATTGAAAAGGTACGGAGATAAGGACACCTCCCTGGTCTATACCCATTCCCAGTTTTGAACCATGCAGTGTTTCCTTGCTCTGCTATGATACTGCCTCCTGGTCCAATTACAGGTTTCACATAAGCGCAATTAAGTGTTCTGCAATTCCCATTCTTCTCAGAGTTAGCCAGTTTGTTGTGAACCATGCAGTGAAATACCTTTACATTTTATGACTCTAATTTTACTAAGACTTTGCATTAACAATCCCCTCTAGTACACTATCCTACTTGTTCTTGTTGTTATGTGCCATCGAGTCGTTTCCGACTCATAGCGACCCTATGCACAACAGCCCTAAACCCTGCTCTATCCTACGCCAACCGCACCTCCTCTGACACGCCCATCCCGATTACCCCAGTCACTGAATCAATCCATCTCATAGAGGGTCTTCCCCTCCTGCGCTGTCCCTCCACCTCCCAAGCATGATGTCCCTCTCCAAGGACACGTCCCTCCTGGCAACATGTCCAGAGTATGTCAGACGAAGCCCCAGAATCCTTGCCTTCAAGGAATACCTTGGTTTAATCCTCTCCAAGATAAATCTGTTTTCCTGGCAGTCCATAGTACATTCAGTAGCCTTCTCCAGCAACACAGCTCAAAAGCATCCACTCTCCTTCTGTCCTCCTTAGTCATTGTCCAACTCTCTGATGCATAACAAGCGATTGCAAATACCATGGCCTATATCAGGCACACCTGAATCTCCAGA
>NW_006399752.1:20399993-20401406 GCF_000299155.1 Elephantulus edwardii
TTGCACTCTTCCTGGATGATACCTTTGACATCCTCCCACAACTCATCTGGTCTTCGCTCATTAGTGTTCAAGGCCTCAAACCTGTTCCTGAGATAATCCGACTTAGCACTCATAATATTAATGTATGACAAAATAATGTGTGTATGCATTTGTATTCTTTTTCCTGTGTGACAATTGAGATTATTAATAATAGCGTGTTCATGTGATTTTTTTCAATTATGGGAATCCCAGAACATACGATTCAAAATCAGAAAAGGAGTGTGTAAGGGATGCATGGTTTCTCCATAACTTTTTAATCTATATATAGAACAGATCATTCAACAGGCAGAACTTTATGAAGAGGAATGTGGCATCAGGATTAGAGGAAGACTTATCAACAATCTGTGCTATGCAAATGATACAATCTTGCTTGCCAAAACTGAGGAGGAACTGAAACACTTGCTGCAGAAGGGAAAGGAATGTAGTCGTTAATATGGATTGAAGCTCAACATCAGGAACACAGAGATTCTCACCACTAAGACAATGGACAGCGCCATGATGGATGGCGAAGAGATTGAGGTTGTTAATAATTTCAACTTGCTCAGCTCCACCATCAACAATCTTGGCACCAGTAGTCAGGAAATCAGAAGACAAATTGAACTGGGGAAGTATGCTGTGTCAGGGACCTCTCCAGAATGCTGAGCAGCAATGATGCCAGTTGAGAGACTAAAGTGCACCAGTTCCAGGCCATGGCTTTCACGGTTACATACTGTGCATGAGAGCTGGACAGTGACTAAGGATGAAAGCAAAAGAATTGATGCTTTTGAGCTGTGAGACTATTATACCATGGACAGCCTGGAGAACAAATAGGTCTGTCTTGAAGAGGGTGAAACCAAATTTCTCCTTGGAGGCAAAGATTTTGAAGCTCTTTCTCATGTACTTTGGGCATGTGGCCAGGAGAAGTACATCATGCTCAGAAGGATGGAAGGGAGGGGCAGCACAGGAAAGGAAGACCCCAGATAAAGTGGATTTACACTCTAAGTAGGGCAATAGGATTAGGTGTATCAGAGTCCATGAGACTGGTTCAGGATAGGGCAGCGTTCAGAGCTGTTGTACACAGGGTCACTCTGAATCACAGTCGACTCGATGGCACATAACAACAACACTATAGTAAGTAAGAAATTTGTTGTTTTTGTTGTTATGTGCCATCGAGTTGCCTGCGACTCATAGCGACCCTATGTACAACAGCCCTAAACTCCGCTTTGTCCTGTGCCAATCTGTCTTCTGACACTCCCATCCCAATTATTCCAATCACTGAACCAATCCACCTCATAGAGGGCCTTCCTCTCCTGCGCTGTCCCTCCAACCTCCCAAGCATGATGTCCCTCTCTAAGGACTGTTCTCTCCTCACAACATGTCCAAAGTATGTTAGAC
>NW_006399752.1:20402361-20413714 GCF_000299155.1 Elephantulus edwardii
TTCTAGACCCAGCCTGGACTTCTGGTAGTTCTCTGTTGATGTGCTGTTCCAGTCGTTTTTGGATAATCTTCAGTAAAATCTTGCTTGCAATTTAGAAAGAGAAATCTGGATTTCTGAGTCTGAATATTTCATTAATATGCATCTTGTCATGTCAACTGTCCATTAATTTGGGTAGTTTATTTCTACTGAAATTTCTAATGCTATCATGCTCTTAAGGTATGCTGGTGGCGTTATATATTGCATGTTAAGCTGCTACCTGAAAGTTGAGTGGTTCTAGTCCACTATCTTTATCCAAGAGAGAAAGGCCTTCTCCTCTCTCATAAAGATTTGCAGTCTTAGGTAACGAGTGAAGGGTCTCTAAGTCAGAATCAGTTGATAGCAGTGTTTGTTTTGGTTTTGTTTGGGGCTGGTGTGTTTTTATGAGTGAGAAGTGTTGTAGATTATGAAAATGTAATTTAATGGCTTCATTTAGGCAATTATTCATTTCATAAAGACCAGTTTATTATTTGTTTTGTGTATTACGAGAAGGGGGGAACCCCAACACCAAGATAAAAGGCACTACCCTCAAGAAGTTCACAGTCCAGAAGAGGATCAGATAAGAAGTCCACAATAATGCCACTGTAATGTATACAGATAGAGTTTGAACAAAGAGTTAAATCTTTCACAGAAATTATCTTACTGGACTAATTTTTGCCTCTCAGTGATTGAATCAGTGCTCCTTCTTTCTTGTACCCAACACCCTGCACTTGGCCCAAAATGTATGCAGTGCACAGAGTCCAAGCACTACCCTCTAGCTCACTTTGTGTTCCTGTTCCTCTCTACAGTGTGTCGTGTACATACCAAGATCTGGTGTGGCTTATTCCTAAACTACATGTGTCAAAAGTGTCCTTAGGGTAATCGTGTATTTTAATTAAAAAAAAAAAGCTGAAGTATGATCACATTTTACACCATACACAAAAATAAACTCAAGGTTGATCAGAGATCTAGAGATAACACCTAAAACCATAAAGATCATGAGATACAAATTGGGACCAGTCCTATAAGCCCTAGGCTATGGTATAAATAGGCTGGTAAATATAGCCAGAAATGTACAACCTGGAGAAGTTAATATTGAAGGATCAGACCTTCTAAAAATTAAGACACTGTGTGCATAAAAACCTTTTTTCCAATAGAGTTAAAAGAAGACCTACTGATTGGGAGAAAACATTTTGTAATAAGGTCTCAGACAAGGATCTCAGAATGAAAGTTTACAGAATACTATAGGGGCTCTACAAGAAAAAGATTGATAACCCAGCCACACAATGGGCAAAACACATGACAAGATTTTTCACAAAGGAAGACATTCAGATGGCCAAAAGATACATGAAAAAAAGATGCTCAAAATTAGAGAGCTGCAAATAAAAACTTCCAATCCTCAAAATAATAATAATAAATGTGGCATCAGGATTGGTGGAAGATCTATCAACAATCTGCGTTATGCAGATGACACAACCCTGCTTGCTGAAACTGATGAGGACCTAAAGGCTCGCTGCAGATTGTCAAGGAGTGCAGGCTTCAATACTGATTGAGACTCAATGTCAAGAAGATGAAGATTTTCACCACTGGACAAATTGGCAGCATCAGGATGGATCGTGAAGAGATTGAGACTGTTCACAGCTTTAGTCTGCTTGACTCCACAATCAACACTCTTGACACCAGCAGCCAGGAAATTAAAACATGTATTGCTATGGGAAAGTCTGCTGTTAGGGACCTCTCCAAAGTACTGAAGAGCAATGGTGTCTCTCTGGAGACTAAGGTGTGTCTGATACAGGCCATGGTCTTTGCAGTCACTTGTTATACATCAGAGAGTTGGACAATGATTAGGGAGGATAGAAGGAGAATTAATGCCTTTGAGCTTTGGTGTTGGAGAAGAGTACTGAGGGTACCATGGACTGCTGGGAAAACAAACTGATTCATCCTGGAGTAGGTTAAACCAGGTGGCTCCTTGGAGGCAAGGATTCTGAGGCTTCATCTGTCATAGTTTGGTCATGTTGTAAGGAGAGACTGGTCCTTGGAGAAGAACATCATGCTTGGTAGGGTGGAGGGACAGCGCAGGAGGGGAAGGCCCTCTATGAGGTGGATTGATTCCGTGACTGGGTTAATCAGGGTGGGTGTGTCAGAGGGAGCATGATTGGCACAGGACAGAACAGAGTTTAGGGCTCTTGTACCTAGGGTCGCTATGAGTCGCAAGCAACTCGATGTCACATGAAAACAACAACAATAATAATAATAGTAATAATAATAAATAAGCCTTAAAATATAAGATTTAGAAGATATATTTTCTATGAAAACTAACAAATTCATTGGAAACTCTCAAGAAAAACAAATTGTTAAGAAAATTCCCATCAACACATACATGAAGATGGTGACAGATGGAAGTGTTCATTTTTAGATTTCAAAACTGGCCAGGTCATTAATGAGACAGGTACTTAGGAAATCACTGTTAAACAACAGCACTAAAAACATGAATTATAGAGAAAGTACTTTACATTTTACACATAAATCTAGATGGAATCTCTAGTCAAAATGCCTCGTAAGTCTCTTAGAAGTCTTATTTGACTTCAGTGTAATTCTAGTTTTTAGATGGTGAAATATCAGCAATATTTTATCAAGAAGGAAAATAATAATCACTGATCATCAGCCCCACACCCAAAGTTCCTTCAATGGCTGGTTCATATTATTTAAACATAAATAAATTATATAAAGGATGCATTGATTTTCAGTTTCTTATTTAACAAAATTTTCCACTTAAGAAACCAACCATCAGTTCTGATCACAGAAAGAAAGAATGTGTCATTGATTAACAAATTGAAATTATCACTTGTAACAAATTGAAATTATCACTTGTAAATCTGAGAAGATAGTGTCAAAATTTTAATTATTTGTGAGAGACTTGATCAGTAGGGATTTATAATCCCAGTTTTAAGTTAGATTTAATCATGCTCATAGTAAGTAGATTACTCACAGATTTATTTGAAAAGGAAAAGAGCCCTTGAACTTCCCCTCCCTCTGTCCGTAAAAGAATGCATAGACTCACTGGGCTAACAAAATGCAACAAAGATCCATTTCAATACACTACCTCAAGGTAGTCTTCCCTAAATGTCCTAGACTGTTTAGAAACATATTTTGGTTTATGATTTCTTAGGAGAGGATTTTGTGACCTTGCTTCTTAATCTGTAAATGAACCTGACAACTGGCCTACTGGGATTATTTTTCCCATGTATCAAACCTGCTGTTTTCAAATGGTGTTTGTTCAATCTCTTAAAGACACAAATATACACTGAACACCTCCTGTGCACCAGAAACTCTCTAGACATTTGGAATGCAAATATCCCTCCCTCTGTTGTACTTTTATATCATTATTAGATAATAGTGAATCAAAATAGATAATTCCATTTACACTATTTTAGGAGGAAATAAGTAATCTGGTGTAAAATGAGGAGAATATAAAGGTGAGGATGGTCAGAAGCAACAAGAATAAAATAAGGTTTGCAGTTTTAAATGGGGTGATCTGGATGCTTGTTAAATGCCAGAGGATGATGCTCACAACAATCTTACACACAATAAAACCAAACCTCGCCTGATCCTACACCTTCCTTGCCACAGCTTCTGCTGTGCTTAACCCCTTTGCTGCAGTCACTGTACCAATCCATTTCATGGTGCGACTTCCTCTTTTTTCCTTTCCTTACCCTGTACTTTTCTAAAAATAATGTCTTTCTCTAGGGACTGGTCTCTCCTGATAACATGCCCAAACAAAGTACATGAAACAAATTTTTACCACCCTTGCTTCTGAAGAGCAGTCTGGCCACATTCTTCAAAGACATTTTTGTTATGGTTCCTTGGTAGTTCAGAATATAGTTAATATTCTTCTTCACTACAACAATTCAGAGACATCAATTTTACGGTCTTTTTTATTTACTGTCCAACTTTCACTCGCACATGAAGCGGCTGAAACTACCGTGGCTGAGTCAGTGTCACCTTAGTCTTTAAATGGAAATCCTTGCTCTTCAGTACTTTAAAGAGGTCTTGCAATCACTTGTTATGCATCAGAGAGTTGGACAATGACTAGGGAGGATAGAAGGAGAATTGACACCTTTGAGCTGTGGTGCTGGAGAAGAGTATTGAATGTACCATGGACTGCCAAGAAAACAAACAGATTCATCATAGAGAGGATTAAACCAGGCTGCTCCTTGGAGGCAAGGATTCTGGGACTTCGTCTGACATACTTTGGACATGTTGCAAGGAGAGACAGGTCTTTAGAGAGGGATATCATGCTGGGTAGAGTAGAGGGACAGCGCAGGAGGGGAAGACCCTCTTTGAGGTGGATTGATTCAGTGACTGGGGCACTCGGGATGGGTGTGTCAGAGGCAATGAGATTGGCACAGGATAGAGCACGGTTTAGGGCTGTTGTACATAGGGTCGCTATGAGTCACAAACGACTCGATGGCACATAACAACAACAACAACAACATTGATAGCTTATGTGCCCAAAGCATATGTCTTACTTTTCTTAACTACTGGGTGCTAATTGTGGATTCAAGCAAATTAAAGTTCTTGACAACTTCATCTTTCCTCCATTTGTCATAATATTAGGTACAGTTACAAGAAATTTTGTTTTCTTAATGTTGAAGTGTAATCTGTACTGAAGGCTAGATGGTCTTTGATCTTCAATAAGTGCTTCAAATCCTCTTCACTTTCAGCAAGGTAGAATCTGTGTAAAACACACTGAAAGGATGCTTTCCAATCTTCATGGACCATTCCTCATATAATCCATTTTAATGGATTATTTGCTGAATATGCAGATTAGTTAAGTGTATAACCCTGATGCATACCTTTTAAACCATGCAGTATCTCTTTTTACTTTTCAAATCATTGTTTGCTGACCTACGAGCATAAATTAAGTGTTCTGGATATACTATTCTTCTCAATGTTATCCATAATTATTATCCACACAATTAAATGTCTTTACATAATCAGTAAAAGATAAGTAAACATTTCTGTTATTCTCTGCTTTTCAGTGATATCCTTCATTCCACAGCTCTTATGAATCCTGCTGCATTTTCTGGAAGTTCCTGTTGATGTATTTTTATAGGTATATTAAAATTATCTTCAATATGTTTTTACTCACCATCAAGAAAACAAAGATTCTCACCACTGGGCTGACTGGCAACACTATGTTAGTTGGTGAAGAGGTTGAGATTGTTCACAGCTTTAGTTTGTTTGGATCAACAATCAACATTCTTGGCACCAGCAGCCAGGAAGTTAAAAGACGAATTGCATTGGGAAACTCTGCTGTTAGGTACATCTTCATAGTACTGAAGAGCAACAGTGTCAATTTGGAGACTAAGGTGCACTGGATCCAGGCCACATTCTTTGCAATTACTTTCTATACATCAGAAATCTGGACAATGGCTAAGGATGATAGAAGGACAATGATGCCTTAGAAGGACAATGATGCCTTTGAGCTGTGGTGCTGGAGAAGAGTATTGACTATTCAATGGACTGCTAGGAGAACAAACAAGTTCATCCTAGAGAAGATGAGACCAGACTTCTCCTTGGAGGCAAGGATTTCAAAGCTTGATCTGACATACTCTGGACATGTTGCAAGGCAGAACCAAGTCCTTAGACAGGGACATCATGCTTGGGAGGGTGAAGGCCCAGAACAAGAGAGGAAGACCCTCCATGAGATGGATTGATTCAATGACTGGAATAATGGGGGTAGATGTATCAGAGACAATAAGATTGGCACAGGATAAAGCAGGGTTTAGGGCTGTTGTACTTAGGGTTGCTATGAGTCACAGGCAACTCGACAGCACATAATACCAACCACTTATGTATCTAAAATAATACTGGTTCAAAAGACACGGAACACTTTTGGGGTGAAGAAGCTCAGTTGAGAAAGACTGTTTACAAAAAATAAATAAATAATAAAATTCTGGTTTCTTTCTACACTTTCTTAATTCATGTCACTGAGTTATTTGAAATCTAATGATATTTGAAGTCACGTTACAAAATCTTAAATGGAATACAATAAAAGAGTGTTTTCTAAAGTGGAGCCAATTTTAATTTGTGTTTCAGAAAAATGAGGGAATGAGGTGATAATTCAGATTTATATGGCTAGTTCTGAATTTAACACAGACATTCATTAGTGTCTGTCTTCTCAGGGCTTTAAATTTCCCTGGGTGCATTATGAAACTCCAAAAGAGATGCACAGTTTGTTACATTTCCCAGCTATTTGACTGTAGAACTGTTTTGTTGCTGTTAGGGTGTTTTGAGCACTTCACGTGTTATTGTTAGGTATCCTCGTGACAATTTCAACTCATGGTGACTACATACAGTAGAACGAAACCAGACCAGACCCTGCACTCTCACAGTTACTGCTATATTTGAGCACATTTTTCAGCCACTCTGTCATTCCATCTCTTTGAGAAGCTTCCTTTTTTCACTAACCCTTTCATTTACCAAGAACGATGTCGTTCTTTAGGAACTTCTCCCTCATAACATGTCCTACATCCATGGGACGAAGTCTTGCTATTCTTACTTCTAAGGAGCAGTATTCTTCAAGAATTCAGCTAGTATCTAATTCTGGCAGTATTATTTTAAGAAAGCTTTGCTTCTCTGGGAGTTCATTTTATATTCTGTATTCTTTGCCAGTATCAAAGTTCAAATGCATCAACGCTTCTTGGGCTTTTCTTATTCCTTGTCCAGCTTTCGCCTGCATGAGATGATTGGCAACAGCCTGCCTGGAATCTGGCACACTTCAGTCCTTTACATCTGTTCTTTTCAAGACTTTCAAGAAGTCTTTTCCTGCAGGTTTGCCCAGTGCAGAACATCATTTGATTCTTTGACTGTTGCTTTCAAGGGTGGCAATTGTGACTACAAGCATTTTATAGGACCACAGATGCATTTACTGGAAATGCAGTTTTGACTTAATAACAGTTATGACTAATTCCAGAAAGACTGAAAGCGTTTACTTGACCCACTGAATTACCTTGTGCCTAAATTCTTTACAATTCCAGTCACAAAATCTTGTCAGTTTTACATAGCATTTTTAGTTTGTTTCTGTTGTTCTTTGTTACTTCTGGTATATAATGTGTTCCTCTTTTTCTGATTTTAATTCTTACTCATGATTTAACTAAGTGATAAGTATGCTGTACTACAGTTGATAACTTTGGTAATATCATCCATATTTTAATATTCTCACTCCTAACAGGGTCCCCTCAGTTTTACTTCTGAATAGTTGTTTTCTTCTCTTTGGAAATTACATGAGATATTTTAAGCTGGTAAAATGTATATAATCATGAAAAAGAGCCCTTTATGGCCAATTTTCTACTCAAGTCTATAAGCATCTATGTCCAAGGGCACAATTCAGGGAAGTGTGGATGTGGGAGTATGTCATGGGTAGAGGTGTTTGGCTTTTTTCCAAATAGACAGCCATAATAACTGTGTATATAGTTTATAATCAGCTAATGAACACGTTTATTTTTATTAAAAGAAAAATTGTAGTAAGTAGCAGATATTTTGATGAATCTTTAGTTTCTATAAAAAAACCCTTATCATTTGAAAGCTAAAGCAAAATTTGAAACCAAGAATGCATACAAGTAAGCTCAGTCATTCCATTTAATTACTTAATTAAACATTGAAGTTTTCAGACTCAGAGTTGCCCGTCATTTTTTCACACAATCTGACCTGTATCATCAGCCCAGCTACCCTAAGAAGGCAGGTGCTATTTGGTTTTTTAACTACCTCCCTGCCTTATCTCCATTAATTGGTTCGTCCACAAAACCGACCTTTCTGCCTTATCTCCATGAATTGGTCCATCCACTAAGTAGAAATTACTTGGGCTCCCTCTACCCTGTAGTTCAAATGATCTTGTCTTTTCATTCCTACCACCACCAATAAAAGAGAGCCTGGCTGCCACCTCCCTCTATCAAGAGGCCTCTTGCACATTCCCAGGTGGCCTGATCTAGGAAACTAGAAGAGATTTCCTAACATGTGGTCTCTTCTGCTTATTTTCAGCTGCTGTGCTTTGTTCTGTTTTGTTCTGAGCCATAACAACCCTGTAGGATGGATTAGAACTGCCTCACAGAGTTCTAAAGACTCTAGTCTTTACAGAGGCATCTTGCTACCCCTTTCTTCTTGGGGTTTGAGCTGCTGACCTTTTAGTTACCATCCACGTGCTTAGCCACTAAGGTTCCTTAGATTGAGAACCGGTGCTCTCGTGGTGGTGGTTGATGTTGCATGCTGTCATTGCAAGTTAACTCATAGTTGACCCTCCAACAGGATTTCAGAGGCTGTAAATCACACAAGAGGAGACTGGAGCTGCTGAATTGGAACTGCCTGCCTTTGCGTTGGCAGTGCAACACCTTACCCACCAGACCACCAGAGATCCCTTCCTGAGAACTATGACAGTTTAATCTTAGTAATGTCATTCAAAGAACAACTTCTTAGGGTCTCTCTAGATTTAATCATGACTTCATATTCCCATGTAGAATAGACGCAAATTCAAATGCAAAAGTTGTGTCCTGCCAAGTTTCTTTGTATCTTTCAATAAAGTCTATTCAAATGATCACAGTCATTTAATATTCAGCTAAGGAGAGCTAGCTTTTAGAAAATTATTTTTTCTATTATAAGCCTTCACATATTTCTTTCATAGAAATGCAAATTTAGTCAATGTAAGGTAAGATGTCCATTTCAATTAAATTCTGAGAGTTGATTTCTGAGTTAATCAGCTCAAATGAGAGCTTGTTTCTTTCAGTGTTTCATCTGGCCACACACACAAAAAAATCTTGACAAATGCATTTTCCTTTCTAAGAATGTACATAACATATCTAGTGACAGAAAGAATCTCTTGTGGCTTACTTAATCTTTGTGCTCATTCAGTGCCTTAAGAATTTAAGAGATTGGAATGCTTAAGCTGATAACTCAAACAGATATAAAGACATGACACAGTACATTTGAGTTGAGAAATTTCCCTTCAGGAATAACTTTCTAATTTATAGAAAAGAACATCTAATCATAAGTATCAGTAAACACTAGCTAATATTGCTAATGGTAGGGAACTCTGGTGGCCTAGCAGTAAGGAGCTGCACTGCAACCCCGAAGGCACACAGTTTGAATCTACCAACTGCTCCACAAGAGAAAGAAGGGCATTCTCCTCGCATGTGATTAACTGCCTCTGAAAATCCATCAGAGGGCCAGGTATGGGTCAGTTCTGACTCCAGGATACACCACACTCTTTACAGATGGAGCTCTGGTGGCCTGCTGGTCAGAAGTTTGTGCTGCAAATCCCAAAGGCATATGATTCAAATCCACCAGCTGCTCTGCTGGAGAAAGACCATCTCTTCATGTGGGATTAAACTGCCTCTAAAAACCCACTGAAGAGTCAGCTCTGAGTTGGTTCCAACTCCATGGCACACAACAACCATTTTAATAGTGATACTGATTATTTAAGAATCGCTTATCTCTTTGGGATAAGAGACAGCTCTGATGGTTACACCATTTATCCAAAGAATACACCTTTCTGCAGGTGGAATCCATTCATGGATCTAGTAAAGAAAGATGGACAATCTTCTCCCAAAGTTTATGTATCTTTTCTCCACTGGAGAGCTGTCTGGAGCAGGAAGTAGAGTTAATATCCATTGGCCTATACATTCTTGTCCAATGCCATTGAATCAGAACCGACTTGTAACTGAACTTCTACTGGGTTCCTGAGATTTTGTTGCATGGGAGCGAGTTGTCCGCCTTTCTCCTCTGGAGTTGCCAGTGGATTTGAACCACCAGAGAGTTGAGAGCTGCCTTCTAGGAATAACTTTGGATTAGCAGTTCAACTCAGTACAAATTATGCTACCAGAGCTCCCAAACATTAATTAATAAAAGCCTTCTGATTTAATGTGATCTATAAGTGGACAAGCATGGTATTAGCCACCTAGTCCTGGTTCAGTGAAGACTTCTGCAATGCTAGTTGTTGTGAGATACCATCAAGTGAGCTCAAAATCCCATGTACATCAGACTGCCCGGCCCTGCACCATCCTCGCAGTACCTGCTGGACATAAGCCCATTGGTGCAGGGATCTTCGGGAGTGTCTTCTTTTTTGATAACCCTCTGCTTTACTAAATATAATGTCTTGCTCCAAGTACTGGCCCTTCCTGATAATAATGTCAACATACGTGAGCTAAAGCCTCACTGTCTGTTCTTGGACTGCCAAGAGAACGAACAGGTCTGTCCTGGAGAAGGTGAAATCAACTTGTTCTTTAGAGGCAGGAAGCTCTGTCTCTTATACGACAGGCATGTTTCCAGGAGGGAACAGTCCTTGGAGAAGGACCTCATGCTTGGAAGGCTGGGGGGTCCGCACAGGAGAGGAAGACCCTGGATGAGATGAATTGACTCAATAACTGGGGTAATGGGGGTAGATGTGTCAGAGTCAGTGAGATTGGCTCAGGGTAGGGCAAGCTTCAGAGCTATTGTGCATAGGGCCACTATGAAGCATTAGTGGATTTGATGGCACATAACAACAACAAAAACATCCTTTTAAGGAGCATTCTGGCAGCACTTCTTTCAAGACAGATTTAAGTGTTCTTTTGACAGATCTTGGTGCACTTAGGTATCCACATTGATAGAAGGTTAAATTGTCAAAAAAGAACATAAAATCCTGGTCTGTAATAATCTTATGGAAACTATTTAATCAGGGAGCTCAAGTGGGCTGGTGGATAACTCAACGGTACATGCTTTTTAATTTATCAATTATTCTGCTTAACCAGTTCCAACTCAACAGTACATAACAACAGTAACAACAACTATTTCTTAGTTGTAGCAAAAAATAAAATTAATACTGTATGGAATAGCAGCTCAAGCTATAACTAAGAAAAATTGTAGTCACCTATGATTTTTTTATTGGCAGCTCAGTGATTTATTTATCTTTTCTTTATAACCCAAGGAGAATATGTATAGCCCTGGGGCAAATGTCCTGTAAAATTAGGTACTTCTGGATTGTTGAAAATGGAATGTTGCCCTTGCTTTTGGGTCTTGGTATTTGTATTGACCCTTTAGAATTGCAGGATAGTGTAACTTGCTTTGGAGCTTAGTTTTTAATTTATCACTGCTGTTATTTTTTAAAATCCTAACATTAATAAATCATATATTAAGAGAGAGAGTGAAATACTTTAGCTAGATAGATTCCAACCTTCTGTTCTTAACAATTACCACTCAAATGATTTTGGATAAATTGTTAGCCTCTCTGAGATAGTTTCCTAATTTGTAAAATGGGGACAACGGTACTCATTTGAATTCTGGGAGTTTTTCTAATTTGTGTTTA
>NW_006399752.1:20413814-20436136 GCF_000299155.1 Elephantulus edwardii
GGAAGGAAGGAAGGAAGGAAGGAAGGAAGGAAGAAAGGAAGGAAGGAAGGAAGAAAGTCTTATGGCCTAGTGGTAAGAAATTAAGCTGGCAACTCAAAGGTACATGGTTTGAACCCAACAACTGCTCCACAGGAGAAGGATGGGCATTCTCCTCCTGTGTAGTTTACTACCTCCGAAAACCCACTGGAGGGAGGGTCAGATATGAGTCAGTTCTGACTCTACGGCACACAGCAGCAACACTTGGAAAAATTAATTCACGTATATAAAATAACTTAAACAGGATCTGACATACAATATAAAGACCTTATGAGTATTTGCAATCACCATCATGAGGTTATTTAGAAATCTATGTGCATCTGCTAAATCTCAATCAGAATAGCTTTAAAATGGCTAATAATGTTATATTGTCCATTTTATTAATAAAGAAAAAATGGACTCAAATTTTAAAAGCCTTTATAAAATAAGACCCATATTATTATTTATAATCTTTCACTCATTGTTACAGTTATGATATCAGTTCATCTCTTGGAGAGTCTTACTCGTTATCCGAACCTTCTGCCTTCCCATTATGACGTCTTTTTCTAATACCTGGCTCTCCTGACAACGCACCAGGAGTGTGTGAAACAAAGTTTCAGCGTCCCTGCCTTTAAGGAGCACCTTGGTTACACTTCCTCCAAACCAGATTTGTTTGTTCTTTTGGCAGATCCTAGTATATTTAATACTCTTCACCAACGCCACAATTCAAAGACATCATTTATTCTTCACCTTCCTTATTTATTGTCCAACTTACATATGCATGTGAAGCAACTGAATTATTCATTGTATTATTATTGTTATTATTATTATTATTATTATTATTATTATTATTGAAAATATGAGGCTTATGTGACAAATTAATTTTTATTTTATTACCAAAAATGCATTTCTCTTGAAGAACAGATAATTGGTTCTATAAGGTAGTGTGAATTTCATACTGTATTTTTCTCTGGAAAATAATTTGCCAGTGGAAACAAGGTTAAAACCATTGAAGAACGTAAAGTTTAAGTGTCTATTTCAAATTGCATATAATATGCAATTTGATGGCAACCAGATGAAAATAGTTTTGAGTCTAATATGGAAGCATACCTCAAATATTGACACAAAGTGATAGACCTGGGATGTCTCATGTGGAAAGAGCCAGAATTTTTCTCAGAAACAGTCCTTTCCAAACATCCAAGAGCCCTGCCACATGGTAAGTAGCTCACAGTTATTCATTCAAGACACTCCCACTCAAATCACTGCTCTCAAAAAAACAAAATTTCTCTCATTTAGCTAACGGAATTTTCTTTTCAGGAAGCTCACCTACTTAAAACTGATTTCCATTGAATTTGTTTCTCATGACATCTTTTCCTATCTCTGACTTTCTATGGTGAAATTTTGTATCACATACTTTGACCGTGTTTTGGGGAGAGATAAGTCTTTGGAATACTGAGAAAGGTGGGGGGTCAGAAATAGAGAGGAAGACTCTCTCAAATAGATGGAGTGACCCAGTGACTGTACCAGTGGGATTTGCATGTCAGATGATGAGGATAGCACAGGATAGGGAAAGATTCAGATATGTTGTTCATAAACTGGTTAGGGGTTGGAGTTGTCTTGACAGCACTTAACAACTTGTGTTTATTTCAGCACAAATGAATTTGGCTATTTCTCTAGTAAAGCAAAAGGCCTATTTTTTTATATGCTTTTTTTTTCAAGTAGAGTGAAAGTCTAATTGTATAGTGTTGTGTGTTACTAATCAGGAAAGATTGAATGTTAATAATTAACCATTATATGTTCTCTTTCAATGATTGTTAACTTTGAGCTTGAAGATTATATAAATGAAGAGTAAAAGAACATATCATTTTACAGTTCTCATTTTAAAGAACACAATTGCACAGGCATATTGTCAGTAACTTTCTTTAAGAAGAAAAATGTCTAAATAGTTCCAATGGGATTCTTTGTGCGTCCATGTTTTTCTTTGTCCCCCATTTTCTGTATCTAATGTAATTAGGCTAACATTAAGCTTGGACCAAGAGCATTTGTAAACAGTTCAAGCCATTTTCTCTTTGGCCGCAGCTGCAAGTTGAGGTTATTCATGATGACTTTATACTCAGAGGGCAGCAATAAAGTGACCTGCATCATCCAGGAACCTATTCAAACAACTAATATACATGTTAAGTGAAAACCAGGACAGATGGTCATATCAGCCAGAGAGAAGCTCTTTGTCATTGTTGAAAACTGGTATTCAGTTTTTGTCTAGATGGTACATTAGCTCCCCGAAGATACCTTTTCAATAACAAGGTTCTCAAAGACTCAAGAGCATCATATATTTATTTATGTTGAACTAGTGCACAAACTTAGTCTCTAAAAATATGTGTTAATGTCTACATAGGACAAGTTCATAGAACTTGCCAAAGTGACAGAAGCCCACTCACAATAATATGTGATAACATTAATTTTCGGACATATATTAGGGATCTTCGAAGGAACAGGAACTATATTTTGTACTTAGAAGAGGAACCAAATAATTATGGTGCATTGATTCCTCCCAAGCCCACACTGAAATGAGTACAAAGGGATTTTTCAAGGTTCAGATTTACAGATTTACAAAGACAAACAAAATGACATAGGAAACAAAAGTAAGAATTAAAAACAGAACAAAAACTTTAAAGTATATAAACAAGTGGAAACCAGTTAGCAAACCTAAGAATGCTGAATCCTAAAACCTGCAGGAAGCAATACTTTTTAAAATCCAGTTTCCATTAAACACTCTTTAAGACTCATCAATGTGTATCTGTGAAAGTGGAGAGTAAATATGACCAATAAAAAAAAAATTTAAGGGCAACTAGATGGTCAGTCTCCTCCTGTGCGATTAACTGCCTCTGAAAACCCCCTGGAGGGTCAGCTATGGGTCAGTTCTGAGTCAACAGTAAACAGCAACAACAGATACTTCCTATGTGCTGTTACTCATCTCTGCAGCCTAGACTTCACCGTTTTATAAAATCACTGAGGCCACTCAACAAATCTGAGGGCATCTCACAGTAAAGGGAACTCTGAAGAGAATGGTTTATGTGAAGAGACCACCATCATTCTCCAAGAGTTTTGGCAATGAGCACTACCCAGGAAAGGCATTTAAGAGCCTTCTTTAGGAAATTTGATCAGTTTTTAAAGAGTCTGAGGGTACTGAGAGATGCCAAAGGAAACAGCTCAATAGATGACACCAAAGAGCTCTGTTGGTCTAGGGATAAGAAGCTGTGCTTCAGTCCTAAAAGCACACAATTCAAAGTGCCACCTGCTCCATGGGAAGATGGGCAGTCTCCTGTGTGATCTACTGCCTCTGAAAACGTCCTGGAGGATCAGCTGTGGATTGGTTCTGACTTGATGACACCAAACAACAAAAACAGAAGGAAGTGCACAATTGATGAACTTCTTAGAGTCTCACAAGCTTTTGACTCAAAAATATGAGTAGACAGGAGACAATTAACCTGTGCTTAAAGAAGCCATCTAATTTGAAAAAAGATGGTAAAACCTTGAACTTCTTCGGTAAAACTAAGGAAACCATCTAATGTGAAAAAGATGGTAAAACCTTGAAATGCTTCGGTGAAACTCTGAGAAGTAACTGTTCTTAAATGTTGTGGAGTGACTTTCAATCCACAGTCCTCAAGTTTGTCTTTCATTGTTTTTGTTCAGACATTCCTCTAGGTCCTATAGCCCTGGTGTACAAGTTGCTGTACAGCAGTAACTTGTGGTTGCTGTGAGGCTGAACACTGCGACACTGATGTGTCAGATGTGTTAATGGTTGGTTACCCAATGCGGACAGAGAGCGGGGTGGAGGGAGCTCCCCGATTAAAACAAGCTTGGAAGGAGGAGTGGCATCCACTTCCATAATAGCTTGCCTCTGGAAACCCTATGAACCTGGAGAGAGGATGAAAGACACCCAAGCATTGAGGACTCTCCTTCACAGGGTCTCTATTAGTCACCTTCAACTCAATGGCATTTAACAACAACAACAACAACAACAGAGTAAATAATATCACTTTCTTAATTTTCTTCTCTGTGTTTTCTTTGTTACTCTAGAGGAATCCCACTGATTTTTGTATATAGTTCTTTTATCCAGCCACTCTTCTAAATTGGTCTAACAAGTCTTTTGGTGAGTTCTTGGGAGTTTCTGTGTACACTGTCATGTCATCGGAATAATCTGGATACCACTTATTTTCTTCTCTTATTGCACTAGCAAGTACTTCTCAAATAATATTGAGGAGGAGTTGTGAAAGTGAGCATTCTTCCCTGTTCTATTCCTATTTTACTGAGTGTTTTAATCAAGAAGAGGTGTTTGGATTTTTGTCAAAAGTCTTTTCTACATCAAATGATAGGATCTGTTATGACTCCCACTTGATCATGATGAATTATTTTTTTGATGTAATGTTGGAGTATATTGGCCAGGATTTTTATATCTATATTCATTAGAGATATTGGTCTATAGTTCTGCTTTTTGATAATGCCTTTGCTTGGTTTTAACATTAGGGTTTTGCTTGCTTTATAGAATTGTTGTGGGAGTATTCCTTCTTTTCCTGGGGTTTTTTAATAATTTAAGAAGAAATGGTAATATTCTCTGAATATTTGATAGAATTAAGCAATGAAGCCATTTAGGCCAGGACTTTTTGAGAGGAAGTCTTTTTATTATATGCTCAATTTCTTCTGGTTATTTTAAATAAATTTTTTATTTAAACTGTAATTTTAATGAAAGTTTACAGAAAAGTTAGAGGAAGGTAATTGTGCAACAGTGAATGAACAGTTAAAAAAAAAGTGAACCAGGGAAGGGGGGAGGGAAGGAGAGGGGGTAAATATGTGCTCTATTTATTCTTCTGTGATAGATCTGTCCGAGTGTTTTAAATCTGCCCATGTCAGTCTGTGTCAGGTGTGAGTTTAAAGGAATTTGTCCATTTCCTCTAGGTTTTCAAATATCTCATAGTATAGCTTTTCATAATATTGTTGTTGTTGTTGTTATGTGCCGTCGAGTCGCTTGCGACTCATAGCCACCCTATGTACAACAGCCCCAAACTCTGCTCTGTCCTGTGCCAATCGCACTGTCTCCGACACTCCCATCCCGATTATCCCAGTCACTGAATCAATCCACCTCATAGAGGGCCTTCCTCTCCTCCACCGTCCCTCCATCCTCCCAAGCATGATGTCCTTCTCCAAGGACCGGTCTCTCCTCACAACATGTCCAAAGTATGTTAGACGGAGCAGCCTCAGAATCCTTGCCTCCAAGGAGCCACCCGGTTTAACCCTTTCCAGGACGAATCTGTTTGTTTTCCTAGCAATCCATGGTGTTCTCAATACTCTTCTCCAGCACCACAGCTCAAAGGCATCAATTCTCCTTCTAGCCTCCTTGGTCATTGTCCAACTCTCTGATGTGTAACAAGTGATTGCGAAGACCATGGCCTGTAATATAATAATATAATATTCATAATATTACAATAATATAAATTTAATTTCATCTACTTCTGTTGTGATGATTCCCCTGTCATTCCTCATTTGAGTTATTTGTGTCTTCTCTTTCTTTTCTTTTGTTAAGTTAGCCAGTGGTTTGTCAATTTTATTGACCCTTTCTAAATACTAGCTCCTGGTCTTATTTAAGTTGTGTTTCTGTTTTCTATCTCTTTGATTTCAACTCTTTTTTATTGTTGTTGTTCTCAAGATTTTTTTTTATTATTACACTGTTTACATAATTCAAATACACTGTTTTCCAAAACAGATTCTCCAGATTTCCCTCACATCAAATTTCCCTCCACACATCAAATTCTACAACATTATAATTAATCCCCTTGCCCCCTGCACGTCCTCATCCCTCTGCTTCCACCCTCCCTCCCCTCAGATCCTTATACTCATTCTACAATAATGATTGTATACAATATTTGTCCTTGTGAGACTGAGTCAGTTCACTCAGCATAATTCTCACCAGTTCCTCCCAAGTTAGATAATACTTTACAAAATCATTGCTCCTGCATGTTGCGTAGTATTCAGTTGTGTGAATGTGCCATAATTTCTCAATCCATCTGTTTGTGGTTGGACATCTGGGTTGTTTCCATGTCCTTGTGATGGTGAATAACTTATTGATTTCAACTCTTGTTCTTATAATTTCCTTTCTTCTAAAGGTTGTGGGATTAGATTGTTGTTCTTTTTTACTTAACAGGAGTTGAGTTAGGTCTTTAATTTTGCTGCTTTGTTCCTTTTTTATGTGTTTGCCTATTCCTATGAACCGTCCTCTAAGGACTGCCTTAGTTACATCCCAGAGGTTTTGGTATGTTTTATTTTCATAATCATTTGTTTCCAAGAGTAGTTTTCATGTTTTGTCTCTTCATTTGTGTTCTGTTGTGTACTGTAGAGTCAAAACCAACCCATAGCTGACCCTTCAGCAAGTTTTCAGAGGCAGTTACTCACACAGGAGGAGATTGCCCATCCTTTTCCATGGAGAAGCTGGTGGCCTTGAAACACCTACCTTTGGGATTGCAGTACACCTTCTTGCCACTAGGCCATCAGAGCTAGCAGAGAGTTCTTTAGCTTCCATGTGGGTAATTTCATAAGCTTTACTCTCTGGGTGTTAATTTCTCGTTTTATGGCATTGTGGTCTGAGACTATACTTTGTATAATACATGATCAGTTCTGGAGAATGTACCACGTACATCTGAGGGAAAAAGTAGATTAACTTTTAGTTGGGTACAATACCCAAATACTACCACAAGGTCTAGTTGGCTGATTGTGTAGTTTTGGTTTGTTTGTTTGTTTGTTTGTTTAGTTGATCTATCCTTTGGAGATAGTTGTGTGTTAAAGTCTGCTAACATTGTTGCCAAATGCCTTTGTGTAATCAATGGAACACAGACATTCCTCTCATAATCTCTGCCTTTAGCTGAGATCCTTCTCAGATTGCATATAATATCCCTAGTGCCACAGCTTCCTATAAACCCAGCCAGCACATCTGGCAATTTACTCTTGATGTGCTGCTCAGTAATTTTTGGATAAATTTCAGCAGGATCTAGCAAGTATGTGATATTAATGGTATTGTCAATAGAACTATGGATCTCTTCTAGTCAGTTGGCCAGGTCCTCTAGATTTCTTGGCCTTACTTGGTGAGTGCATCCAGAAAGTGTCTGTCTGTTGAAATATGTCAATAGATATCCCATCAATTCCTGAGGTCTTGTTTTTTGTCAGTTCCTTTAGAGCAACATGAACTTTCTTCTTTATCACCTTAGGCTCCTGAGTATATATTGTTTGATGAAATTTTTCTGTCAGCCAATTCTTTTTGGTATAGTGACTTTGTATACTCCTTCCATCTTCTTTTGATGCTTCCTGGATCATTCAATATTCTGCCCACAGCATCCTTAAGTATTGCAATTTGGAATGTCTATCCATGTTTAATTGCTTATGCAAAGGCATTTAACTCTGTGGATCACAATAAACTGTGGCTAACTCTTAAAAGAATGGGAATCCCAGGACACTTGATTGTGTTTATGTGAAATCTGTACTTGGACCAGGAAGCAGTCGTTAGAACAGAGCAAGGGAATCCTGAACGGTTCAAAATCACGAAAGCTGTATGCCAGGAAAGCATCCTATCCCCATGCCTTTACAATCTATATGCAGAACAGATCATCTAGGAGACGGGGCCTTATGAGAACGTGGCATTAATATTGGAAGAATACTCATCAACAAGCTGCATTATGCAGATTAAATAACCTTGCTTGATGAAATTGAGGAGGACTTGGAGGCATTTGCTGCAGAAGATCAAGGACTATAGTCTTCAATATGAATTGAAGCTCAACATAATAAAAAAAGCAACCCCAAACAAAACAAAACCAAAAATTCCCACCACTGGTCCAATTGGCAGCATCATGATAGACAGTGAAGAGATTGAAATTATTTACAGCTTCAGTTTACTTGACTCCATAATCAACACTCTTGGTGCCAGAAGCCAGAAAATCAAAAGATGAATTGCACTAGCATAGTCTACGGTCAGGGTACCTCTCCAGTGTACTGAAGAGCAACAACGTTGGTATAGAGACTAAAGTGTGCCTTATCTAGGCCATGGTCTTCACAAATGCTTGCTATGCACCAGAAAGCTGACAATGACTAAGCATATTAGAAGAAAAAAAATTGAGTTGTAGTGCTGGAAAAGAATATTGAACATACCAAGGACTGCCAAGAGAACTAACAGGTCTGTCCTGGAGAGGGTGGAACAAGGTTGCTCCCTAGAGGCAAGGATCTTGAAGGTCTGCCTCACATACATTGGGCATGTTGCTGTCCTTGGAAAGGGACATCATGCTTGGAAGGGTAGAGGGACAGCACAGGAGAGGAAGACCCTGGATGAGGACTCTGTGACTAGGATAATTGTTATAGGTATGTTAGAGAAAATAGCTGAGCAGAGTTCAGAGCTGTTGTACATAGGGTTGCTATGAGTTGCAAGCAACATATAACATCGACAGCTATTGTGGTGCTATTTATTTCTTTCTGCAAGTCTGTTAACCATCTTATGTATTTTGCAGGTCTATTATTTGATACACAGACGTAGATGAAGGTTATATCTTCTGGATCTGCTTCACCTTTAATCATTAATAAGTGCCCTTCCTTATCTTTTATAGCCATAGTTATCCTGAAGTCGATTTTATCAGAGATTAGTATTTTGACTACTGCTTTTTTGTGGATGCTAGATGTTTGGTATATTTCCTCCCAGTCTTTAATTTTAATCTGTCTTTTCCTCATTTGTTTGATGTGTCTCTAGTAGGCAGCATATTGATGAGCTTTGGAGTTTGGGGGGTTTTTTGTGGTTTTGTTTTCCTTTGTCTATTATACAACTATTTTTCTCTTTTTTTTGTGCATGTAGTCCATTCACATTAAGTGTGATAATTTACAGGCTAGATTTTATTGCTATCATTTTGCTGTGGGGTTTTGTGGTTTTGGTTTTGTTGGGGTTTTTTTTTGCTGTGTTTCTGGTTACTATATTCACCCACTTCCCTTTGGTATCTCTATGTGAAGAACTTCCTTTAGAATTTCTTGTAGAATTAATCTTGCTATCATAAATTCTTTAATTCCCTGCTTTTCTGCAAATGACCTAATTTCTCCTTCGAATTTGATGGACAGCTTTGCTAGGTACATAATCTTCAGCTGTTGTTTGTCTCCTTTCAACCTTCTGTACATGCTATCCCCTCTTGCACACACAGTTTCTGCTGAAAAATCAGAACTTAATCTAATTGGTCTGTAAATCTTTTGGTATTCTTTCCTTATTGATTTTGGTGAATTTGACTATGATATGTCTTGATATTTTTCTTCAGAAGTCTCTTCTGTTTGGTGTTTGCTGAACTTGAATGTGGATTTCCTAATTCATTATAATGCCTGGCAATTTTTTTTTCTTCTACAATTTTCTCAGGGTTTTTCCCTGTTCCCTCGTGTTCTGGAATTCTGATCACACATGTGTTATTAGTTTTGTTGTTATACACATGATTCTGTTTTCTTCATTTTCCTTACATCTCTTCTGTATTTTTCCCTACTATGTTCCCACTGAAGTATTTGTCTTCCAGCTTACTGACTCTTGTTCCAACTCTTCTATTCTGCATTTTTGTCCCTCCAACATGTTGGAAGCTTCTGCTATTTTAGACTTGATATTCTAGATTGCATTCTTATGTTATTTATGTTTTTTCCAGTACTATATTGACTATACCAACTGTGTCTTATTATTTTTTTAAGTTCTTGTACCTCTTTATCTATAGCTTCAATTCTTTCTTCCATCTTTTGCAGTTTCTTTCTCAGTTATTCATATTCGTCTGTGTCAGTATATTTCTTCTGGCTCCCTATCTCTCAAGTATTCACTTTACTTACGGCTTCCATTATTTTCCCCATCATTTCCACCGTCTTCTGTAGCTGTTAATATAACTCCATTATCAGTATATACATTTTTTTTCTGTTTACCTGTCTCCAGGAGATTCACTTTATTTGTGGCTTCCATTATTTCTTCTATCATTTGTACCTTTTCCCATATCTGTTCGTATAACTCAGCATCAATGTATTTCTTTTGCATCTCTCTCTCTGGGGTATCAATTTGGTCTGTAGTATGTTTTCCTTTTTTAGAAGAAAGCTGATTTTGGTTTTTTCACAATTTTCGAAGCTGCCTGCTACTGTCTTGACATTATGTGACGTTTTTCTTGGTATATGTTAGGTTATTTCTATTATATTTGGGTAGGTTATTGACAGTTCTTTATTTTTTCCGTTTTTTAAATTATTAAATTTTATTAATTTTAGTGAACATTTACAGAGATTTTGGGTTTTCATTCATTCATTGTTGCACTATTTTCTCTACTCTCCTCCCCAGTGCATTCTTTTTTCCCTCACCTCCTTCAAAGTCTGTTTTAATTGTCCAGTTGCCACAGTGCTAGTCAAAGCCAGTTCTGATTAATCTCCTTTGTCAGTGTGTCCTTTGCCATTCCCTATCACTCCTCCCTGAGAGAGACTTCACCCTGATTCATAAGGAAAAGGGGACGGCGTATTCTCTTAGCTACTTCCTGCTGAAAAGACCTAAACTGTTCTTTTTATGGGGGTAGGAAATTTACTATACCAATCTTTTCTAGTCCTGTGCAGTGAGAAAACTTGTCTTTCCTGAAGTCCTCCCACTTCTCTCTGCACTGCAGTGCAGACCTGTGAGAATTTTGCCTGAGTGCTTCCTGCCTCTTGTAAAGTTTGTAGTTGTCCTCGATGGACCACATTGTGTCCTGAGACTAACTTCTCCCTGGCTGCTGCTCTTTATCTGGGAAGTGGCAAGTGAAGGAAGGCCCCAACCCTCTATGCCACTGCCCTCTCTTGTATCTAGTAGCCTGGTGAGGATCTTTTCTGTATGTACCTCCTTCTTCTAAAATTTGTAATTGTCTTTGGTGGTGGTGCAGCTGTGCAGAGCAGCCCCAGACCAACTTCCTCTTGGCTGCTGCAGTCTATCTGGTATGGAGCAACGAGGGCCAGGCTACCATGTGCATCTGTGCAGCTGTCCCATCTGGCCTCCAATAGCCTGCAGGGAATCTCTTCTGTCTGTGTCTGCCTCTTCTAAAGCATACAGTTGTTCTTGGTGCTGTTAGGCAGGGTAGCCAGAGACCACCCTTCACCCTGCTGGTGCACTCTATTTGGTTGGGTGGTGGGGGCAGGAAGTAGAGAGCAGGGTCCTGACCCTCTGTGTAGGGGCCCTTTCAGGTCTCACGTGGCTTAGTAGGAATCTTTCCTGCCTGCACTCACCTCTTCTAAAGTTTGTAATTGCCTTTGGTGGTGCTGGTGCACAGGGCAGCTGGAGACCTCCCTCTGCCTGGCTGCTGCGGTCTTTATCTGGTGTGGGGTAGATGGGGACAAGGCCTTTGTGCAGCTGCCCTCTCTGGTCTCCAATAGTCTGTTGAGCTACAGAAAAGTTTGAAGACTGTCTTGTCAAAGGTAGGAAACTTTCTAGACTTAGAAAAGCCAAAAAGTCCCATTGAGCTCTGTTTCTCATAGATTTCACTGTTCATTGAAAATAATGCAAACACAACAAAATTATTCATTTAGAAGTGGTAATGGTGTGTACAAAAAAGGCATATTCATGGTATGCTGTATGACTCATTGACATATTGTGCAATATAGTAAAACTGTTAATGTGTTGACAATACTCACTGTATAATGGCAATGATCACATGTCTGCTTCTCTGAGGAGCGTGCGTTATCAAATAACATTTGAATATGTAGTAAGTGTTGGGGAAGTGTTACAGAAAACGAAAGATTTCTCTTCCATAGGGGCATCAGTCATCAGTGCTTGAAACTAAAAATTAAAGAAAAGGAAATTAAAAAATTTAACATTTGAGAAAAGTTGATAACTCAAAATATTCCATGAAAAGAATTAACAGTGGTTGGTTTTGGAGAGCAGGATCTGGTGTCAGAGTGGGCAGAGAGATGCTGGTATTTTTGTTTGTTTGTTTGTTTGTTTGCTTTTATTTTCTAATAAGCCTCATAGAAGTATGCCATGTATACTTGTGGATTAGTGGTAAGGAGTTATGCTGTCAACCCCCAAGTACTCAGTTTGAATCCACTCTCCTCCATGGG
Organism: Elephantulus edwardii; assembly: GCF_000299155.1. Lineage (NCBI taxonomy): Eukaryota > Metazoa > Chordata > Mammalia > Macroscelidea > Macroscelididae > Elephantulus > Elephantulus edwardii. Next base: position 20,425,932 of record NW_006399752.1, read on the forward strand.
AAAAAGATGTACAATCTTATGGTTTTCAGATTTTGAAAACTCACTGGAAGACCAGTTATGTACTGACTCAACAGGATACAACAAGAAGTATGTTTTATGGAAAGAAAAATAAAGACCAAATTTTACAAATACATAAGTAAATTTGTAAAATTTAGTCTTTTAAAGACGCTCTCATGGCCTAGTTGGTAAGGAGTTGCATTCCCAACCCAAAGGTAGGTAGTTTGAATACACCAGTTGCTCTTCAGGGACAAATGATGATATAATCCTGTGTGATTTGTTATTGATATTTGCTATTGAGTTGAGTATAATGTAGAACAATAGAACTGGATCCTCTCTTATCCTATGCCAACCTCACAATCTGTAACACACTCTAGCCCATTACTGCAGTTACTGTTTCAAGCCACCTCGTCGAGGGTCTTCTTCTCTTTAGCCATCCCTCCATCTTTCCAAACATCATATACTTATCCAAGGAATAGCCTCTCCTAGCAACATGTCCAAGGTACATGAGGTAAAAACTTCACTATCCTTGCTTCAAAAGAGCAATCTGGCCTGTGAAAACTCACTGAAGAGTCACCTGTGAGTAAATTCTGGCTCAATAATGAGATTGAATTTTGAGAGATAATTTTATACACACACATACACAGGGAGCGGAAGAGAGAGAAAGAAGGAGAAAAAGAGAGAAAAAGACATATTTGAAACAAAATCTTATGTAACAATCAGTTGTGCTTTATGTATGATGGTAATAGCCTGCCTAGCCTCTTTTTAAACCCATGTAATTAAATAGGTCAAAGTAGTCATCTTTGAGGAGAACATGTTGGCATCTTACAGGTGCCAATTTTCTAAGTTGGCAATTAACTGTTGAATCATCCTTGAGTTGGGTTGGAGTTACTGCAGAAGGAGACTTGAAGGGTGTTGAGTAATATTGACCACATAGCGCTGTGACCACATAGAATAAAATACCCATCCAGTATAGGTTTTTTTTTTACTCTTTTCTGCTCATCGAGATTAACAAGGGTGTCTCTGACTCTAGTAACATGAATAAACTGCCTGAAATTTGCCAGTGTAAAAACTTACCTGTAGCATGTCAAAACTCAGCTGTTCTCTCCTTTTACAGACTGGAATTGGAGGTCTAGAAGGTTTAATGTTTTGCCTAAGGTTCTAAAAGCTCTTTAACCCAAGAGCCAAAGCAAGAACTCAGATCACCAACATCAGGACACTTCTATATACCAAAACCAAACTCACTGCCACTTAGTTACTTTCAACACAAAGCAACCTTGTAATGACAGAGTATGATTAGCCTTAGGGTGTGGATCCAAGTCTATAAATCTTCACAGAAGGAAGGCAGCCTCACCTCTCTCCAGAAAGTTTCTGGTGGTTCAGATGGCTGATGATTTCGTTAGCAGCCCATTTCTTTAACAATGTGTCCTCTTGTATGTCAGCCATTTAGAAAAACTGAAAAAAAAAAATCAAGAAAATGAACTGATGATTACAAAGTTTTCTAACCAGAGGAAACCTTATTTTCTTTGTTCAGAGCTGAGTAAAACATTACATGAAGTAATTACTTTTTCTACTTGAATTTTGCATTATTGTCTACATTTAGAACACAATAGCAACTTAAGGATGATCATTCTCTTCTTTATAAAGTAAGTAATATATATTTTATTTCAATAAGTAATTATGTGAAAATATAATGGTAATAGACTTTTTATAGTCTTTTCAAGAAATGGCAATAAACACTGCAATATTCCCCTGCACTCATTCTCTTTTAGTTTTAAATAAGGGTTTTGCTTTGACTAGGTATACTTATGTGAGAATAGCTTTTAATCATATATAAAAAAACAAAACCCTAACACTACTGTATCTTCAAATGTAAATGGTGCAGTAAATAAATGGTAATGAACCATATAAAGCAATATCTTCCTTCTAGAGGAACCTTCAAAGGGGGAGGACGGACACATAATCACACACAACCTGATTTTATCTAAACTCTCTAAACAAAGAGCATTTATGAGTCAGAAGTTCTATTTTTATACAAAAAAATAAGGTTCTTTTTTCAAACATTCATATACTTTTATACTAGGACTCCTGAACATTTTAGTGGTGTCTACAGTAGCTTAGTTTATAACACTGTTTTAAAATCTTTGTGCAGTTCTTGATGCCATGTACCTTCCTCTGTGCCGTCCAGTCACTGTAACAACCCTATGTGCAATAGCTCTGAACCCTGCCGTATCTTGAGCCAATCTCATCGTCTCTGACAGACATTATCTCATTTCTCCAGTCACTGAGTCAATGCATCTCATCCTAAATCTTCCTCTACTGCGCTCTCTCTCCACACGTCCAACCATGATGTCCTTCTCTTAGGACTAGCCCCTCCTAGCCATGTGCCCAAATTATGTGAGACAGTCCTTCAGAATCTTTGCCTCCAGGGCGCTGCTTGGTTTTACCCTGTCCAGGACAGACCTGTTTGTTTTCCAGGCAGTCAACGGTAGGTTCAGCACTCTTCTCCAGCAACAGAACTTAAAGGCATTGATTATTCTTCGATGATCTTTAGTCACTGTCCAGCTCTTGTTATTATTGTTAGATGGCAAACCAAGTATGACTCATAGTGACCCTATGAGCAAAAGATCTGAAACCTGTTCTATTCTATTTTATGCAATCCTCATACTTCCTGAAATACAGGAGACAATCATGGCAGTCACTGTGTCAATCTACCTAGTTGAGAGTCATCCTCTCCTTTGTTGACCCTTTACCTTTCCCTGCATCATGTCTCTCTCCAAGGAATAGCCCCTCCTAGCAACATGCCCAAAGTATATAAGACAAAGACTCATCCATTCTTGCCTATAAATAGCGCTCTGGCTGTACCCCATCCAATACATATATGTTTGTTCTCTTGGCCGTCCGTGGGATGTTCAGTGCTCTTCTTCAAGCAGCACAGCTCAAAGGTATCAATTATTCTTCATCTTCCGTATTCATTTTCTAGCTCTCAGATGCATAGCAAGTGATTGGAAAGACTGTAGCCTGAATCAAAAGCACCTTAGTCCTCAAACTGACATGATTACTTCTCTATAATTTGAAAAGGTTCCTAATTGCAGATTTACCCATTGTAATTCATCTCCTTATTTCCTTACTATTGGTATCAAGGGTGTTAATTGTGGATCCAAGCAAGATGAAGCTGGTGTCAGTTTCAGTCTTTTCTCCATCCATCATGATGTCACCTATTGGTCCAATGGAAAGAATTTTTGTTTTCTTGACCTTGAGAAGCAATCTATACCAAAGGCTGCATTCCTTGATTATCTGCAGTAAGTGCTTCAAGTCTTCCTCACTTTCAGTAAGCAAGGTTGTGTCATCCGCATAACACAGATCATTGATGAGTCTCCTTCCAATCCTGATGCCACACTCCTCTTTATAAAGTCCAGCTTCTAGAATAATTTTCTCAGCATAAAGAGAAAGAGAAAGAATACCGCCCTGATGCACTCGCTTCTCAATTATAAAACATGCAGTGTTCCCCTGCTCTGTGCGCACAACAGACGCCTGGTCCAGGTTTAAGTTCCGCATGAGCACAATGCTAATATTATCTAAACCCAAGTCAATCACACAATTGAGTTACTTCCAACTCATAGTGATATAAGATATAACAGAACTGCCTTTAGAGAGTTGCAGGGTTGCAAATCTATTAGACAAGTATACTAGCAAATTTTCCACCATGGAAAATGGACTGTTGGGTTTAAAGTGTTTACCTTTTTGTTAGCAGCTGAATGGTTTAATTTGTGAAATCATTACTTCAGTACTGTACTGTTACACTGCAATGCTTAAAATGATAAAATGATGGCTTTGTCACATAAAGATAATGAAGGTTAAATGATTACTATTGCATTATTAATACTAGGCAGAGGGTGTGGCACAAACATAGTAACAACTCAATGATTGGCAACTATATACAATATTCAGATTCAGAGAACTGGGATCTTAAATAGTTCATATTTATGTATTCATGTCTTGGATATTTATTGCACATTTACTGTTTGCACTTACTAATTTAAATGCTAGAGAATGTGTAGTAAATTCAGGGAGGAGAAATATGCACTACAGAGTCATGGGACCAGTGACAATAACCTGGAGTTGGCAGCGTCTTGAATCCAGTAAGACACTCATGTTTTATATCCAAAAGGCATTTTGTTCTAGGGAAAACACCAATAGTATGAAGTGGCTAATATGTAAAAAAGGGAGCTCTGATGGCTTTAGTGGTGAGGAGTTATGCTGCCAAACCAAAGTGCATGGTTCAAATCCACCAGCTGCTTCTCAGGAGAAAGATGGGCAGTCTCCGTCCATGTGATTTATGACTTCTGAAAATCCACTAAAGGACCAGCTGTGAACTAGTTCCTACTCGATCATACAGAACAGCACAATATGTTAAAAGGCTTCTCATTTTTTTTCTCTTCCCCCCTCTCTTTGTCTCACTGTCATAGAGTTGGAATCGACTCTTAGCTGCACCACCATTGGGTTTCTGAAGCTTTAAGTTTCACAAGGGAAGATTGACTATATTTTCCCCACGATGCCACTGGTATATTCAGAGAGAGATGCAGCCTTTGGGTTAGCCTTACAGCTTGTTCCAGATTCAGTTAAAGACAGCTTTCTTAGTCTTAAAGTGCACCTTGCACTGTCCATTGCCCTGTAAGGTTTTCTTTATTTTCTTAGATGCTTATCTCTGACTTTTAAGTACAAAAGGAAAGTAGATTTTCATTAAGTTTCTAATAATACTTTCATGCTGATAATTTCGGAAATCTTCCTCTTGTAGACTCGGCTTGTTAGCTAATGTTGGATGTAGGGAGTACTGTGACCTCCTGGTGTCAAATTGATTGTGTGTATGTGTGCTTATTCTCTGTCTCCCTCTCCTTACTGTTGGGTTGGTTTTTTTCTCTCTCTTGATAAAGCAAGGAAGTTAAGATATATGGACTCTTAATAAGTGATTTGGTAACAAGTTCATCTTCATCTTATGGACATTTACAATTTGGTGTTTGTCATTCTGTCAGCCATATATATGCATTGCCAACTGATCATTGGATTAGGTTATGACTAATAAACCATTTTTCCCTCTTCTGAAAGACTTATCTGTGCGATGACGGTGTGATTAAATAGATTGGTCTTTTATGTCCTTAATATTTTGAAAATATTTTGCATTCATATAGATACAAAAGTCAAAGCAGCAAAGAGAAACACTCTTAGCAGCTGCCTGTCATTATTTGTTTAAATAAAAGGAAGAAATACATATTTTCGCACATAGTTTTGCATAGCTTCCGTGAATAAGCAATTGTGGTAAATAAATAACCACAAGAAACAATGCTGAAAGCAAACTGGACTTAGTCCAATTTTTTCCACATTGAAATGAAGTTTTGATTTCTTTTTACCATATAAATGTATAAATGATTGGGTTTGCATAGCTACATAAAAGTACTCTTATTTCAATAAGGTTTCCTCCTTTTAGATTTACCATTGGGTCATGAAAAAGTATGATTTTAGAGAGCTTGTTGCTTTTAATGTACATTTATAAATTTAAAGTGCCAAATAAATATAGCCTTTCAAATAACAAACTCCTACAGAAAGAAATTTGTCTTTTATAACTGGAACACCTCTCATAGGACTGAGCCCTTTGTTAGTAAGATAAATTCTTGAAATAGATTTCACAGTAAAGACCTCAGTGTTTGTTTTTTATTCTTGTGAAACCAATAAAGTACTGACAAAAAGTGCAATAATATGCCACCTTGGCTTAGAAATAAGGTCCACTTACAAGTGTTCTTTATTGTGTTCTTAAGGTTGGGATGTGCTATGCATTAATGTACACAAGAATAAAATCATTGAGAACATTGACATCATGATAGTACTGTGTCACTTTACCTTTCTATGTAATAAAGCCTGAACTATATAGAATCCAAAGGATTAAAAAGATAAACTTTTCTGCTTACCTTCATATTGTTGTAGTATCATTGAATCAGAACTGATTCATAGGTGATCCTCTACCAGTTTTTGAGAAGTTTTCACAGAGCTTTTTCAGAGTAAATCGCACAGGAGGAGATTATCTGTCTGTCTTCTGCATAGCAGCTCATGAGTTTGAACCACATGCTTTGGGGTTGGTAGCCAGACTCCTTATCACAAAACCATTGTAGCTCCTTATGTCTTACTAGTCACATAAAATTAAAGCCCATTGTCAAAAGTCCTATGGAAACATGATGATACAGTAGTTAAACTCTGAATTGGTAGCCAAAAGATGGGTGGTTCAAACCCAGCAGCCACTCCAGGAAAGAAAGGACAAAATGATCTGCTTTTGTAGAGATTATAGCTTTGAAAGCCCCATAGAGCATCCCATTCTGTCCTGTATTTTTGGTTTAAGTTTACCTCAGTGGTTTGGATTGTCAAAAGGCCTAACTAATTCAAATGTTATCTTATCTAGATAATTGCTTCCTTGAATTTTCAGGGTTAAAATGTATAATACTTCACATATATCAAAGCTGTTTTTAAAGTCCTGAGAACAAGAGACTGAATAGAACACACATTTCAAGCACTTGGGAAAGACCTCAGGTCATGAGGGGAAAATACAAGTATACATGGAAGACTGAAAGGGAAAATGAGAAGGAGCTTTTTGCTAAATTTGGAGTAAAAGAAGTTTGTAGAGAAGGAGTGTCAGTTCTGTGCTATAGAATCTCCAGAGAAGCATACTGGTTCTTAAAAAAAAGTATCTAACATCAAGGCTACGACTAAAGTGTTAGGATACAGGATATAAAAATAGCTTTATAACCTAGAGGCATTCACAACACTTTTGCAAAAGCCTATACATGCTTAGCCCCTGGGTGATGCATATGTTAGTGTTCAGTTGCTAACTGAAAGGTCACAGTTTGAGAGAAATGTGGCATCAGGATTGGAGGAAGACTCATCAGCAACCTGCATTATACAGATGACATAACCTGGCTTGCTCAAAGGGAGGAGACCTGAAGCTCTTGCTGCAGAAAATCAAGGGCTACAGACTTAGATATTGATTGTATGTTCACATCGAGAAAATAAAAACCCTCATCCCTAGGCAACATCATGATAAATGGAGAAAAGATTGAAATTGTCAGTGATTTCATCTTACTTGGATCCATAATTGGTACTCCTGATACCAGCAGCCAGGATATCAGGAGACTTATTGCATTGGCAAAATCTGCTGTCAGGGTAAGCAAAAAATGTTGGAGAGGATGTGGAGAGATTGGGACTTACATACAATGTTGTTAGGATTGTAAAATGGTACAACCACTCTGAAAGGCAATTTGACATTTCCTCAAAAAGCTGAACATAGAAATTCGATATTCCATATGATACAACTATAGCTAGAAATGTACCCAAGGAAATTAGAATTGAGGCCCAAATGGAGATTTGTACACCAATATTCTTGGCAGTGTTATTCACAATTACAAAACCATGGAAACAGCCCAAATGTCCAACCATATTCTAATGTATTGAGAAATTGTAGTGTGATGGAATACTGGACAGTATTCAGGATCAGTGATTTCAAAAAATACCACATAACTTGGGAGAAACTGGAGGGAACGATATTGAGTGAACTAACTCAGTCTCATAAGGACAAATACTGTGTAAGACCATTATTGTAAAAAGAGATAACTAGTATTCAAGGGAGTAAGGGATGGAAGCAGAGGAGTGAGGGTAGGTGGGGGGAAATCACAGGGTTACACAATTGATGAGGGTAAATATAGGGTAAAGGAAATAGGAAAGATTCAGTGGAGACCTGAAAAGACAGGGTAATTGTGGGCATAATTCAACTGAGGATTATTTTATAAAACACAATGTGTGAAAATGATTGTATGAAAGAAAATGTGAATGAAGGATAATGTAAAACACAAAGTATACAAACTTTGTATACAAACCAATATAAAATAATTTTTTTAAAAAAGAAAAATTTACTGTCAGAGACTCCTTCAAAGTTTTGAAGAGTAATGATGCCTATTTAAAGACTAAGGTGTGCCTAATTCAAGTTGTAGTCTTTTCAGTCACTGTCTATGCAGCTGAGGCTGAATGGATTACTAAGGATGACAGAAGAATTGAGGCCTTTCAGTTGTGATATTGGAGAGAGTATGGACTATCTCTTGGACAGTCAAGAGACCAATCAGATATGTCATAGAGGAAGTGTAACACCAAACTGTTCTTTAGAGGCAGGGATAGTGAATCTTCATTTCACATACTTTGGGCATGTTGTTAAGGAAAGGCTATTCATGGAATGTGACATCAGGTTGGAAATGTGAAGAGCCAACCAAAAAGAAGATGGCTCTTAACAAGATGTTGTTGTTGTTATGTGCCATCGAGTCATTTGTGACTCATAGCGACCCTATGTACAACAGCCCTAAACCCTGCTCTATCCTGTGCCAATAGCATTGCCTCTGGCACGCCCATTCCGATTACCCCAGTCACTAAATCAATCCACCTCATAGAGGGTCTGGATGAGCTCAAATATGTCAGAGAGGATAGAGATGTTACAGGATAGGATAGGGCTCAAATATATAGTTTATAGGATGGCTATGCTTCATACTCAACTCATTGGGACCAAATGACAAAAACAAGGGTGCCTTGAGAGAAAGTCTTGGCAGTTGGCTTCTCCCAAACCAGCAACTCAAACCATATGTAATTCAGGCCTAAACCATTAAAACGGAAGTCCACATAATTCAGAATTAATGCAAAGATTTATACATATTCAGTACTTAGGCCTCCTCTTGTTGTTTGTTTAGTGAGATGACATGGGGCCAGGGAGTAAATTTTTGTCATTCACTCTGAGTAGGCATTCAGTGAATGCTTTGTTGCTAATCTGACTTCATTTCCACCTGCAGTCCTGTGGAGTTGAATTGAATGATGTCTGTACCAGTGTGTAGGCGTTCAAGTATATGTAATACTCTGTGTGAATGAAAAGTTAAACTAGTTCTTTCAAAAATGTTCTCTTGGTTCTGACTAAAGATAAAAATAAAAACTGTAAATCTTTTTAAAAATGATACAAGTGCCTTTTTCTTATGGTGCATCAATTTATATTTTCAACAGCATTTGTTTGTTTTGAAGTCCTTCATTCAAGGACCACATCGTAACTATAGATCATTTATGTATAATTTGGTAGATGATAGACATTTGAATTTACTGTGACAGGTGTTTTGACATTGTTTCTCCTGATCTGATAAAAAGCATATTACCAGAAAAGAGTGTGGAGAACTCGAATTTCTCAGACTTAATTTGAAGTACCCTTTTAAAATGAGAATTGCAGTAAAGAAACATTTTGGAAAAGGATAGGTTAGGCAGAACAATTCTTGAAATGAAAATATAGTTCAGCAGGAAAAATTCACTTCTACAATGAGCTGTTGTGTTAGGTGCTGATGAGTCGAATATTATTAATAGCAAACCTATAAACAACAACCTGTCCTATCCTGAGCCATCCGCTTCATCGCTAACATTCTTGAACCCACTGCTGCTATAACCATGTCCATCTCACTGAAGAATGCCCTATATTTTGCTAGCCCTCCACGTTTTCAAACATAATATCCTTTTCCAAGGTATGACTCTCTTAGCAACATGTCACTAGTATGAGAGGTGAAGAAACTTCACCATCCTTCCTTTGAAGGAGCATTTTGGTTGTACTTTATCCAAGACATATAGTTTATTCTTTTGGCAACCCATATTCAGTACTCGAATCCAACACCAGAGTGGTGGTGTTGTTGTTATGTGCCGTCGAGTCGCTTGTGACTCATCGCGACCCTATGTACAAAAGCCCTAAACTCTGCTCTGTCCTGTGCCAGTCGCACTGTCTCTGACACTCCCATCCCAATTATCCCAGTCACTGAATCAATCCACCTCATAGAGGAACTTCCCCTCCTGCGCTATTCCTCCACCCTCCCAAGCATGATGTCCTCCAAGGACTGGTCTCGCCTCACAACATGTCCAAAGTATGTTAGTCGGAGCAGCCTCAGAATCCTTCCCTCCAAGGAGCCACCCGGTTTAACCCTTTCCAGGACAAATCTGTTTGTTTTCCTAGCAGTCCATGGTATCCTTAATACTCTTTTCCAGCACCACAGCTCAAAGGCATCAATTCTCTTTCTATCCTCTTTGGTCATTGTCCAACTCTCTGATGCATAACAAGTGATTGTGAAGACCATGGCCTGTATCAAACGCACCTTCGTCTCCAG
>NW_006399752.1:20436486-20442383 GCF_000299155.1 Elephantulus edwardii
CCACATTTCTCCTCATAGAGCCCAGCCTCCTGGATAATCTGTTCTGCATATAGGTTGAAAAGGTATGGAGATAGGATGCATCCTTGGTGCACGCCCTTCCCAAATTTGAACCATGCAGTGTTCCCTTGCTCTATTCTGACGACTGCCTCCTGGTCTAAGTATAGGTTTTGCATTAGCACGATCAAGTGTTCTGGGATTCCCATTCTTCTCAGAGTCAGCCACAGTTTGCACTGGAGCACAGAGAAGCCAAAGCACCAGGAAGAATACAAGATACTAAAGAGTTGAATAGAAGATTTCAAAAGGCAGCACGGGATAGGAAAGTAAAATATTACAATGAAATGTGTAAGGAGTTGGAATCAGAAAATCAAAATGGCCGAACTCACTCAGCATTTCTTAAGTTCAAGGAACTGAAGAACAAATTCAAACCTCAAGTTGCTATAATCAAAGATGCTTTAGGCGGAATGTTAAATGATCCAGGAAGTATTAAAAGAAGATGGAAAGAATATACTGAATCACTGTATCGAAAGAAATTGGCAGACACAGAAGAATTTCATGAAACAACATATTAGCAAGAGCCTATGGGGATGAAAGAAGTAGTTCAGGCTTCTTTGATGGAAATGGCCAAAAATAAGGCTTCAGGAATAGATGGTATACCAACTGACATATTTCAGCTAACAGATGCTGCCCTGGACGTGCTCACCAAGTTGTGCCAAGAAATCTGGAGAACAACCACTTGGCCAACTGACCGGAAGAGATCTATATTTGTTCTTATCCCAAAGAAAGGTGACCCAACAGAGTGTGGAAACTATAGAACAATCTCACTGATTTCCGCAAGCAAGATTTTACTGAAGATTATCCAAAATCGACTGGAACAGCACATCAACAGAGAGCTACCAGAAGTTCAGGCTGGGTTTAGAAGGGGTCGTGGTACTAGGGATATTGTAGCTGATGTTAGATGGATCTTAGCTGAAAGCAGAGAATACCAGAGGAAAGTCTATCTGTGTTTCATTGACTATGCAAAGGCATTTGACTGTGTGGATCGTAACAAACTGTTGCTGACTCTGAGAAGAACACCACAGTACAAAGGTATTAATTCTTATCTATTGTCTAGCTCTCAGATTCATAGCAAGTGATTGAAAAGACTGTGGCCTGAATCAGGTCCATCTTAGTCTTCAAACTGACATCATTGCTCTTGTAATGATATCAGTATTTTGGAGCGGTTTCTGATAGCAGAGTTACCCAAAGCAATATATGCTAGTATCAAGGGTGTTAATTGTGGACACAAATAAGATTGAATCATTGATAGTTTAAAGCCTTTCTCAATTTGTTATTATGTTGCCTGTTGGCTACAGTGTTAAAGGTCTTTGTTTTCTTGAAGTTGAGATGAGTAGATACACTGGGTTGGTTTGTTGTGTTGTGTTTTTTTTAATTTATTCATCATCATTATTACCCCTGAAATTGTTTTCTGCTACTATCCGTATAATGACCCGAGGAAGTCCAGAAAAGACAATGAAAATAGCTCTTTGTTTTCTTGGTGAAACACTTTGATATATTCAATATAAGAACTTAGTAAAGAGGAAGAAAAACTGAAGACTAATAAGTAAAAAGAAAGAAATCTCTTTTATATAATGGTCCATCAGGGCCACCACCAATCTATAAAACAAGCAGGAGCTATGTTAAATAATTCATGTGGGAATAAAAATTGCTTTTCTGTTACTTTTGCTATGGACGATAACATTCTGTAAACTCATCATCTTTTTAATCTTGACTTAAGAAACGTACTGCTGTGGCAGTTTTTCAAACTGGAGTTACTTCCTAGTGAGTAGCTTTCTCCCCTTTCAATTGTGTCTCCCCCCCACTTTAACCAAAAGACAATTGTGAAATATTGAAGCAGTATATGTCATGCTATTATTTGGAGTATTTTTAATAAATGCCTTTTGTATTTCAAGGGTAGACTGAAAGGCTAGCTAATGGAATTTCACTTTGATTACTTATTTAAATTTTGGATGCAAAGAACCCTGAACCAATTCCCTCAATTTGTCATAATCATAATTTAGTAATACAGAGTTGCTTTATTAGATTTAAAGTCCTTTTAAGAATATATTGATTATTAAGGCTCTTGATTATCTAGTAAAAATATTCATAAGATGAACTATTCTCTAGCTCCATTTCCTTGACTTATTAATGAGTACTGGTATCAATATTTTTTTTCTTTCCAGCTATAGTATCTCCCTAAAAATTATAATGACAAAGTGATATACAGCAGTAAGCCTTTTTGAATGCTATTGGTTTCTACAACTTTTCCTTGCCTCTTGCAAACCTTGAAAGTCTGTATCTTAAATTTAAATAGAAGTATAATATTCCATAGTTTAATGGCTTCTGTTGTCTAGCTTGTACTTTGTTATAAAGAAAGGTAAAATAAGAAAAGTTTTCAACTGAAGTGGAAACTTGCTCTAGTTAAATAAAATAATCGAATGAAAACATTAACACATGCCAAGTCAAATAAATTACTATTTAAGAAATGTGGTTTTATTTCATAGGCTATATTATCACCAGAAAGAGAAGAAGGGCATAAATCATATATGGACTTCTCACTAAGTTCAAATTACAAAGATCAAAAAGAAGAGAAATTAGGAAGGTTGGGTGGGTTATTGATGAGGCAGAAGAATAGAGCCTGAATGAGTAGGAATAGAGCCAGGACAGAGTAGAGAGAGGTGAAAGTAAAAACAAGCAAGATGCCAATCATGCAGGGTCATAATCAGAGGGCCACAGAGCAAATTAGAATTCTAATATGATAAGAGTCTTAGACAAGTTGATTTGAGTGGTCTGTAGGTAGTAGCCAAAGGTTTCAAATAGTAAGCCAATTTTTGGCATTGCCCTGTTTGGCAAGGTAGAACTTTACTCCATAGAACACTATAGGGTTTTCAAAGCTATGATATTTCCAAGGCACTTTAGAAAGATGTGAAATAATAACATTTAGGTTAATAGTGCAGTAGTTTCCATCTGCTACAATGGCATGAAAATAGATGGGGGATTTAATTTTGAAACTTATGATTTTGTGGTAACTTGTACACCTTTGGACTATGATGCGTGGTTCTGGTAAAGATTGGTAAATACATCGTAAACTGTCAGAACACTCTACCTCCCGGTCATTTTGTCATATTGTGACAGCTTACATGTTGGCTGTGATGTTGAAACTATCCTAATGGTATTTCAAATACTAGCAAGCTGAATAAGTGTCAAGGGAGCTTCAAGACTAAGAAGAAGAACCTAGATCTCTATTTCTAAAAATTTGCCAGTAGAAACCTTATGAATTGCAGACAAGCATTGATACAGTGCCAGAAACTGATTGATCCTCTTAGGTTGAAAGGCATTCAAGTTATGGCTGAGGAAAAATTATCTCCTCAAAGTAGAATCAGCCTTAATGATGTCGAGAAACTAATGCTTTCAGAGCCAGAAGTTTTGTTTGTTTGTTTGTTTTAGGTAGGATGATTCAAAATTGGAAGAAAGAGCACAAGCATCCATTAGTAATCAGAACATTGTTGTTGTTGTTGTTGTTGTATACTTTGGAGTCAGAACAGACCCATAGGTGACTCTGCAGAAGGTTTCCAGAGGCAGGGGGATATTGCCCATCCATCTCCTGTGGAGCTGCTGGTGGATTTGAACTGTATATTTTTGGGTTTGGGATGTAGTTTCTTACCACTAGACCACCAGATTAGATGTACAAAATATATATTGCAAAAATCAAACACTATTCTCAAGTCAGTTCTGGCTCATGGCTGCCCTCAATCGGGTTCCTGAGGTTTTCAATCTTTATAAGAGGAAACTTCTTCATCTTTCTCTCATGGAGCATTTGGTGGTTTCAAACTGCTAACCCTTCCATTACAGCCCAACTACACCACCAGGAAAAATTATGTTATCCGATGTTAAATGGGATGCATATAGATTGATATCCTAAACATTAGTGAGCTGGTGTGAACGGAAATTGAGTATTTTGAATTAAAAAAAAATCATGTTGTTGCCTATGCTGAGAATGAATATTGAAAAGGAATATTGAAAAAGGAATATTGAAAAGGAATGAAATCACAGTATTGTTTTTATAAAAAAAGCTTTTAAATATGTCAAAAACTATCCTAAAGAACAGCACTATTGCAGATAGGATAATATCCACATGCCCATGAAAAAGAGCCGGCAAGATGGATATAATTTATATTTAGACAACAATTGATCACTAAAGCTAAAGTTGAAGAATTTGAAAGTTTTTTCCAACCTGTGCAACCTGAAATTGATCAAGCATCCAGTCAAGATCCATCAATGATTACAGTTAATTGGAATGCAATAAAAGAGTAGGAATTTTCCATTTCCGTTGGAATTGAAATGAGAGTGGGAAGTATGGCTTTGGTGATTCAAATACCCTTAGAGAGATTGACCTATAGATTTAATCATTGCAAATATTTTTTCGACACCATAAACAGAAACTTTATATGCAGACCTCATGATATGTAATGCACTAGAATAAAATAAATTCTATCTCTGTAAAAACATGATAGAGAAGCTCAGTGTAATTTGTAAAATGCCATGCACCAACTCTGGAATAGACCATCAGTTATTTATAAACAAGTTCAACTTTAAAGCTAAAGTGAAATTAAAACCAATCTGCAGAAGCCAACATTCAGCTGTGAATGTATTCCATATGAATTTAGAGACTCCTTCAAAAGTAGATTTGAGGCATTGAACACTAATTGACAAAAAACCAGATTAATTGTAGGATGACATCAAGGACATCATCCATGAAGAAAACAAAAGGCTATTACAAAGACAGGAAAGAAAGAAAAGACCAAAATGGATGTCAAGAGAAACTGAAACTTATTCTTGAATATAGAGTAGCATGGAAAAAAATGATAACAAAAGGAGAAATTCAGATGACCAACAAACCCATAAAAAAATGTTCAAAATACCTAGCTATCCAAGAGATGCAAATCAAAACAACAATGAAAAGTTGTCTAGTTCCAACAATAACAAAGTTCATCAGGGCACCAACCAACAAATGCTGAAGAGGATGTGGAGAGGTTGGAATTCACTTCCATTAATGGTGGTAGTGTAAAATGGTATAAACACCGTGGAAGGCACTTTGTCAAAAAGTTAGAAATACCATTTGACCCAGTTATTCCATTGTTGGAAAGATACCCTAAAGAAGTCAGAATCATGCTGTGAACAGATAAAGGCATACTTATGTTTGTTGCAGCATCATTCATGATAGTGAAGAGACAGAAGCAGCCTAACTGCCCATTAGCAAGCAAATGAATACAAAAACTGTGGTACAGTCACACAATGTAATATTTTGCAGCACTGGAAAGCAATGAACTTGTAAAAGTTTACATGCATGAGTCTGGAAGATATGCTGAATGAAATATCACAATCACAAAAGGAGAAATACTTCATAATGCATTTCTCTTATGAAATACAATTGACAACATAGGGCTGCTTGTTGTGTACCATCTAGTTGGAATCAACTCATAGTTGACCTGCTAGCAGGTTTTCAGAGACAGTCAGTAGCACAAGAGGAAATTGTGCACCCTTCTCCCGCAGATGGATTTGAACCACATCACATGCTTTTAGGATTGCAGCACAGTTTCTTACCACTAGGCCACCGGAGCTTCCTAAGGAGAGGGTAGAACAGGAAAAGAGTGGATAGAAAATAAACATTGCACTGGAACAGCTGAAAGAAAGAACTGTCTGTAGCAGGATACAAGATCAACATAGAAAAATCAGTTGGATTTTTCTACAGTGACAAAGAGAATACAAAGCTGGAGCTAAGAAAAGCAATACCCTTCACAATAGCTAATCACAAGATTAAATATTTGGGAGTAAATATAACTAGAAGCACAAAAGATCTA
>NW_006399752.1:20444068-20446510 GCF_000299155.1 Elephantulus edwardii
GTGCAACAATGAATGAATGGAATTCCAAAATCTCTGTAGATGTTCATTGAAGTGAAAAATAAACAAACTAAATTTTAAAAAAAAAAGAAAGAACTGTCTGAAAGGAATGTATGAATAGGCACCATATGTATGGTAATCTAGAAAAAGAAGTGCATTACAAAGTGAATTGGGGGAAGAGAAAGGGGCAGGATGGTAGGGAAATGTGCAGCAATTAATTAATTAAGGAAAATAAACCTTTCTGTAAATTTTATTAAAATTACAATAAAAACTTTTTTTAAAAATGGAATTTAAGAGATTACAAAGGGTGGTCCTGAAGGCAAAGTATTGTAATGAAATGTGCAAGGACCTGTAGTTAGAAAATAAAAAACCAAGAATACAGTTGGCATTTCCATTTAAAAGAACTGAAGGGGAAAAAAGTCAAACTTTGAGTTATGTACAGGCACAAAGGATTGTGTATGGGCAAGATGTGGATTTTATGATAAAATATATGGAAGGAATACAAAGTCACTATACCGAAAAAGTATTGATCAGTATTGAATCACTTAAAGAGATAGCATTTGCTCAAGAACAGATGATAATTAGCAAAGAAAACCAAGCTGCATTGAATGTGCTGGTGAAACAAGTTTCCAGGAGTTGTGGTGTTTTAACAAACAAATGTGACACTATACCTGGAAGAAATTTGCTCTGGAAATATTCTGGAGACAGTTAACTGGCCTGAAGAAGGACATCATCTCTAAGTTTGGTAATTTGGAAAATCAGTGTCTCAAATATAGCCATGATTGTGAGGATGGCTCAGGAACGGGCAGCTTTTCATTCTGTTGTGAATAGTTACTGTGTGTTAGGACCTTCTTGAGAGAACCTTCAGCGGATCAAGAAAACAAAGTTCCTAGCCACTGCACTGATAGGCAGCATCATGATGGACAGAGAAAACATTGAGATTGACAGTGACTTCATCTAACTTGTATTCACCACCAATACACTTGAAAACAGTCAGGAAATCAGGAGACATGCTCGACTGATAGTCTATGGAAAAGTCAGAGACCTCTCCAAATTACTAAGGAGTAATGCAGTCAGTTTGAGGACTAAGGTTTGAGGACTAAAGTGTACCTCATTCAGGCCATGGTCTTTTCAGTCACTTGTTAGGCATCTGAGAGCTGGGTAATGACTTAAGGATAATAGGAGAAAAATTGGTGCCTTGAGCTGTGGTGTTGGAGAAAAGTGCTGCATATCCTATGGACAGCCAAAAGAACAAACAGATATATCTTGGGAAAGTGCAGCCAGAGTGCTTCCTGGAGGCAAGGATGATAAAGCTTTGTATCATATACTTTGGACATGTTGCTAGGAGAGACTATTTTTTTGGAGAGGGACACCATGCTTGGGACGGTAGAGGGGCAGTGAAAGAGAGGAAGACCCTTGACCAGATGTATTGACAGGATGCCTGCAGCAATAGGCTTGAGAGTGTGTCAGAGATTGTGAGGATGGCACCTGATAGGGCAGTGTTACAACAGGAGGAAAAATCGTGTGAGTTTTAGAAGAAACAGAATCAGGATGTGTCTTAGAAGTGAGACTGACAAGACTTTGACTCACCTTGGACACATCTTCATCACAAAAAACCAGTCCTTAAAAATGGGCAGCATCATGGTAGAGGATCAGCAGAATTGAGAGAAACTTTCATTTAGATAAATTAGCATGATAGCCCAAGTAATGAATTCAAACATACCAGTCATCATTTAGATGACATAGACTTGGGCAATGTTTTGTTCTATTGTTGTTGTACCATTGGGTCAGAACTGACTCATGACTCTTCCTCCAGTGGGTCTTCAGAGACAGCGAATTACAGGGGAAGTGACTGCCCATCTTTCTCCCATAGAAAAAATTATGGATTTGATTTGGCAGCACAATTTCTTACCTCTAAGCCAACAGTATACCCTGTTTTATTGTATATATAGTCAGTATTAGTCAAAGATGATTCAACAGTAACTGAAAATAATGGATGTACCTCATAGATAGTGCAGGTTCTTTTCTTGACTACCAGTCACAACAATTCACATATCACAGTAAATGTAATCCCATTACTGTATTTTACCCCAGGATGTAGAAATGTTTTATTTACAATATATTAGAATCTACTAAATATGTTATAGCACCATGAAAAAGTTTTAAATATTGTGAGATGCAGTACCAAAATGTAGCACAGAGAGAGTTCTTGCTGATGGAAAGATGCAGGATTACCCAAACCTCCTGTTTGTAAAATGTTCAGCAAAACAAAGAGCAATTAAAGATATGTCTGCATGTATAATTAACAGGTAGTTGAAAGTCTTAAGATTCCTTGGTTATTTTATAGAAATTAGTTGGGTTATATCCTATTATTTATAATTCATTTAATGATCTAGCTGTAGGTTTCTTAACAGATTTCAGGATATTTATATTTCATAATATAAT
>NW_006399752.1:20446610-20473740 GCF_000299155.1 Elephantulus edwardii
ATTATATTATATTATTATATCGTATCGCATCATATCATATGATTAATTATTACATGACATGACATTACATTATTATTTATTATATTATTAAGTGGTGTCCATCAGGGCCATTTTCCGTTTTATAATGCCCATCAGAGCCCACTCCCAGAGCTTGAAGTTAAAGGGAACTGGCACATAAGCTCATGTGTAGCTATCACCTGCGTCCACTGGAGTTGGAAATAGGAAGCATACAAGTATAAGAAGACAAGCTGAGCTTGGATGTGTTCCTTCAGCACTGTCAACCTAGCATGCCCAGATGTAGTGATAAGTGAAAAAAGTCTTGCTGACGTGATCAGGGAGTCATGAGGACCCCTGGCTTATTTGCTTGGCCCCATGCGAGAGCCTCATGCTGAGTGATGGGACCAGCTGACCTGGAATGCAGGAAGAAGGAGTTTTCAGCTGTTGAGACCTAGCCATGGATAGCTGAAGATAGTTGATCAGAACCCCAACCAGCTGAAGAGAAGACGATCCGTGCTGAGAGATAGTGTTGATTGCTGCATCCTGATGGTTAGTTGTGGACTGGACATTGCTTGTGGATGCAGATGCTCAAAGCTTCCAAACTGAACAGAATATTGTTAAGAAAAGGCACATGCTTGTTCACTGAGAGTAGTGGTTTGATAGGATGGGCATAGTCAGAAATTGGTTATCTAAAATGGGAATATGAAGGCAGGAGGCATTATGCATGAGGCTTGCATAAGTGTAGTTACTAATAAGATGATTTCAAAAGGGAAAAAATCCACAGTATACCTGAATGAAGTACAATGTAAATGAAAGATTGTATAAAACACAATGTACATACATGAAATACAATGCATATGAATGATTATATGCAAAGCAATAAAAATATGCAATAAAAATATTTCATTGGTGAGCTGAAGTTCTTCAGTCCTAATTAATCATCTTTAATTTCTCCATACTCTCTTAGCCAAAACTTGTTATAATTAAAAATGGTGTTGCCTGTCACAAAGAAATACAAAATGGAAAATATAGTATAAACCATAGTATGACATTAAAAGAGTCGATTCTCTGGAAGTTTAATTCCCCATGCTTGTCAAAAGTTGTTAAAACATTGCTTGCCTTTTTGAATATAAAATGTGGGCAGGCACGTAGTAATATATCAAAAAATGACACTTTGTCAAAGAGGGCTTTTATGGGAGAATGTTCTGAATAAAATGTTTTCTTTTAAAAAGAATCCGACCTGTTTAACATTCCAAAGCAAACACAAAAGAACACAGAATGCCTGAACTCACTGTCACAGCTCTCAGTCTTTTACCCATTAAAACTTTTTTTCCTGTATTCTCAAAATTGTTAGCCCCAAAAGAATTATCAGTTTTATTCTATGGTAACCCAGGTTTGAAGTGAAATAAAAGTCGTCCTGACCCCCCATCAAAATGGATTCTTTTCAGACCTACTCACACTCCTAATAGTATGATGATGATGATCTGGTTAGCTATGTCTACCCCTTGCGCTCAATGTAATTATATGTGAAGCAACAATTCCCTTATCTATTAGGAACACTTGCTGCGGCTAACTGCATTTCACTGTCTGGCAGATGAAATAGAGAATTAAAATCTTAAACTAGTTTCTCAAGAAGTTGGTCCTCCTTCCCCCACGCCCTCAGTCTTTTTAAAATATTTTAGCCTAGGGGAAGACAGTAGCCAGAAAGGAATGGAGAAACAGATGGTATTTAAAGGCCTTAGCAAGATTAACAAAGCAGATGTGCCTTTACTTCTGAGGCTTTTTGTTCCTCTAATAGTCTTTCTCTGTCATGTGTAATTCTTAGAAACTTTTGTACCTACTGAGATGTCCAAAGTTAAGACAATGATTGGTAGTTGAAACTTTAATCTTGAAAGTTGTAGGTTTTTAGCTTTGATCACAAGCTAATACAGTTTTATCTAAACAGGAGGGATATGTGGATTTGCTGCCCACATTCTTTGCAGGGAACACACCTCAAGTCTGGCTCCAGAGTGGGAATTGCCTTCATTATTTAGGGAACCAGGGAGAATGACTGGAAAAAATAGAAACAGATGGTGGTTGTGGTAATTGAGATACAGTATTGCTGAAAGCCATCCCGGAATGCCACATAATAGTACTAGTGTGAGAAGGAGAGAAATTTTCTGTATCACTTCACTTGATGTGTAAGCTGAGCCTAATTTTATGGCTAGCGCAAATTAAAGTGCCTATGAGGCAGAAAGGAGGGAGTAAACATTTTTTGAGCTAATTTTGTCGAAGAATAGTGAGTTGACTTCCCTAGTGGTAAGGGTTCATCCAAAAGTAAAAAACTAAGGCTCCAATAAAATATTAGAACATTCTGCATATAATGGTGTATGTTGTTGCTTTTGTTGTTAAATGTCATTGAATCTAGTATGACTGACACAAACAACAAACCTGAACCCTGTCCTGTCCTGTCGTATGCCACCCTCGTCATCTGAGACACACCAGAGCCCATTGCTGCAGTCACTATGTCAGTCCATCCTGGTACCAGCAGTCAGGAGATCAGGAAATGTGTGGATTGCATTGGGCCAGTCCACTGTCAGGGTCCTCTCCTAAGTCCTGAGGAGCAATGATGTAATTTGAAGACTAAAGTGTGCCTGGTTCAGGCCGTGGTCCTTCAATCACTTGCTATGCATCAGAAGAATTGATGCCTTTGAGCTGTGGTGTTAGAGAAGAATATTGAATATCCTGTGTACTGCCAGGAGATGGTGGTATGAGAAGATACTAAAATGAGAGTAACAGATTTTAGTAACTAGTTGTTATGTTTTTGTTCTTACGTACAATCAAGTTGAAACTGACTCATGGCTGACCCTCCAGCATGTTTTCAGGGACAGTAAATTACATGAGAGTTGATTGCTCAACTTTCTTCTATGGAGCAGTTAGTAGATTTGAATAGCCTGCTGTTGGGTTAACACTGCAAATCCAAACCACTCCGCCACCAGACCTCCTTGGCTTACCGGTAGTCAAGTCAAATGTGTTCCCTCCACTTTTTGATTAATTAATTAATTAATGCTATTTATGCAAAACTGTTTATGTGGGGGCTGTGGTAGGAGTTGTGAGGATGGCAATGGTATAAGCATCTCTCAGTTGAAAACACTGCTTGTAATCCTCTCAGATGGGGAGTGGAGCAGAAAGGTACGTATCTGTGAAGTGATACTTCCAATCCCACTTCCATCACTGATACTGTGACACGAAGCAAGCACCTGATGGAGCTCTGGCGGCATACACTAGAGTGTGTTGCACAGCAACTAATCAGAAGAGGTCATGCCTCCAGCCATTCAAGTTCACGAGCAGTTCCAAGAGAGAAAGATGGGCACATTCTCTCATTAAAATTTACAGCCTCAGTCTCAAGCAACTCGATGACAGTGATCTTTTTTTTTTATATTTTAATTTATTTCTTTTTCATTTCAATGAACATCTACAGAGATTTTGGAATTCCATTCATTTATTGTTGCTCCCCTCTCCCCCCTCCCCGCCCCCGTTTGCTCCTCTCCTTGAAAAGCAAAAGAAAAACTCCCTCATTGGTACACAATCTCCCCCCTCACCTCCCCCAAACCCACCCCCAACCCCAAATATAATCCATTCTGCAACCCTCATTGCATACTCCTACGATAAACATAATGCCCTAAAATATAATACTTTTAAACTATTCTCTCCCCCATAGACTTCAGTGCCATAAACATATTTCATCCAGTTTTTCTCAGTCTTACCCCCACCCCGATGCCAGCCTCATTCTACAACAGTGGCACCATATAGCATTTGGATGACAGTGATCTTAAGTTTTCCGTTTTAGAGCCAGTGCCTCCGCTCCAAGCTTCTCTTTGTCCATATGTAAAATAGGCTGGAAAAGACCACTTTACTTGGCATTTAGTTCAATACCTAATGTATATTCAGGCAGTTCTGGTGGCCTAGTGGCAAGAAGCTGCTCCACAGAAGGATGTGCAGTTTCCTCCAATGCCATTAACTGCCTCTGAAAGCTTGCTGGAGGGTCAGCTTGGGATCAGTTCTGACTCTGTAGTACACAATAACAATGTCTACTCAGTGCTTAATTGTAGCAATTAATAGTAATAAGTGATTTTTGTGTGTGTTTCTTGACCACCAAACACATTAAGAATTGTAGGACATTCATGAGTGTCATCTCCCTGCCCCAGGAGGCTATTGTGTGTGGTTTAGAATGTCTTCAGAAAAATGGCTTTACATTACCAGCAACTCTTGATTTTAGTGTGTGTAGAACACACTGGTTGTTAGAGGAAAACGGAAATTGGAACACTTTGCTTAAAAATACATTCTCAGTTGATGTATTGAACTTAACCAAAAGAAAGTTGCATTACACACTTAAGTATTGTCTACTGAAAAGCATGATTTCTTCTAAATGTTCTCAAGTTCAGACTCACTGCTTTTGAATCATGAGTCACATCCAACTCTTAGTGGTGCACTGTAAATAGTAAAAAGAAGAGACTTCCAAGCTTTCTTCTGAGAAGCCAGTGGTAGATTTGACCAACCAGAAATGTGTAACTTTTGGGTAGATAACATGACTCCCTAGGGACTAGGTTGTCAGAACTTCCTAAATGCGCTAAGGTCAATATTAATTTCTAAATCTTGGATCCTTTGAAAATTTAAAACTTAGCTATCAATTGTATTTCCTAGGAGGTTAAGTATATGCCATATGTGTAAAGGATGTCAGAGGCATGTCAATACTTGATTCTGTTACACAGTATCCGTACAGGGTTGCTGGTTTTGCCAAAAGTTCACAAATGAAACCAAAAAAAGGTACAAACTTATTATAATATACTTTAATATTTTCATTTTATAGTACTTTTAGAGCTAGTTTATCAATTAATTAATTTTATAATGGATGAGGCAGTAACATTAACTTTTAGCTAATTATTATGTGTAAATTAAATATGAGCATTTTAAATACCCATTTAATTAAATGCAAGGCTCAAGCAACTAATCATTAAAAGTGGAATTGGTAACTTGAGATTTATCACTCTGAAACCGCTTGTACCTTGTTTCTAATGGGTCCTTTCCTCTATTTAAATGAAAGACTAAATGTGTCTCCCAAAGACACAGTGAGTGAAAGATCACCCTGTTCTGTGTCATGGCTGTCCATTGGATATTGAATCAGAACAAAGAAATCTACTTTACTAATGTCTTTAAAATAAAAACTGAATTACCATTTTCAATCCAGCTCCAGTTTGACCTACATATTAGTTCTATAAACATCTACCAAAAACCCTAATAGTTAGGGTAGGCTTTTTTTAATTGCAAAAGAGAACAGGCATCATTTGTAAAATTCCTTATGCTTTAGTAGAGGTTTAGAAAAAAATTTGAAATAATTTTCTGATTTAATTTTTATTAAGAAAATCTAAATTATTTTCTAATCTTATTTTTAAATATAAAAATAACACTGCAGCTTTCTTTTATAAACTACTGAATAAATATTTGAGATTTTATAGGAACATATAATTATATATATTTTCTTAAAGGAAAACAATCATTGTACTTAGGATGCATTGTAACCATTAATTAGCATAAACTTAGATACATGGTAAATGCTTAACAAATATTTGCAAATGAAGTGAAAACCATTGCTCAGTTTTATAAGCTGAAGTAAAAAGGACACTTAATAAGTCACAAAAGGACAAATACTGCATGGTGAAACTGCCGTAAAATGGGACTGATATCAGTGTTGGGATAAGACTGAGAAAAACTGGATAAGTAGTGTATACTGCATTGAAACAGATGAGGGAGAGAATAATTTAAAAGCGATATACGATAGGGTATTATAGTTATCACAAGAGCCCACAATTTAGGTTGTATAGTGGAGTGTACTCGGGGCGGTGGGAGGGGTGCGGAGGAATTGTATACCAAAGAAAGAATTTTTCTTTTACTTCTCAGAGAGGAGCGAACTGGGTGAGGGGTGGGGGGCTGGGAAGGGAGAAAAGTGCAACAATGAATGAATGGGAATCCAAAATCTTTGTAAATGTTCAGTAAAATACTAAAATAAAAAAATTTTTTAAAGGGGTGGAAAAATCATGTATTATTGTCTCTTCTACTTTAACCTAAAAAATTAGTCCTGGTGATAACACTGAGGTGTATCTACTCATACATTTTGCAGATAATATGTTTGTTCTCTGTTACTTTTCTGTGTCATAAAAGTTAAAACAAATGTTAAAAATATAAGCAGAAGCACTACCTCAGCTGCTTCAAGACTACCATTTAAAGACAAGTTAGGCGCTTTTTTTTTTTTTAGGTTCTGCTACACTAAACACCTGCAATTACTGATTGTTACATTCTTCTGTTGTGAAAACTGAGCTAATTGAAGGTGCTACCCTTAGGGGACATGTTCTACAGTGTAATGAATGTTGAGTGCCCTCTTGAGTGTTGCATTTTAATTATTCATAATTATAATGTTTTCTGCTTATTTGTAAACCTTAGAAATAATTCCAATTTATCAAATAGGTGGAGAAGGAAGCTTTATTTTGTTGTGTTTTATATTGAGGCCAGAAGGTCTGTGGGAAAACTGTACATTCTCATAAACAATAGAGCCTGTATTATGCCCTGAAATAACAAGATGTACTTTTTTCCTGTTCATTTTCTGATTTTTCTAGTTAATCTGGCAATATTAGAATTGCTAGTTGTGAGGTAAAAAGTTGACAAAAACTTAAATAGAAGAAGGCCTGGTCATAATGCCTGAAAGTTAATCAGAGAAGAAAACCTCACAAAAAAAAAAAACCAAAAAAACACATAAAAAATCAGTAGCTAGTAATTAGATGTATCCATTTTTAAGTTCTTTTTTGAAAGAGTGAGGGGGTGAGTGTGTGTGTTTGCTACAAATCCTAAATATATTTGTATACAATAGACCCAAGTAAAAGATTAATTTCATAGGTCATTTAGAAATAGAAACATTTTTGTGGCCGCTTTTATTGAATACATATTAGTGATAGTGATATATTGGGACCAGACTCATACAATCTATTTAGATGCCATGGAAACATTTAATAATAGCCTGAAATAACAATGAGATATTACTAAGGAAGAAAAAGTTTGGCACTGCAATTTATTTTCCCCTTCTTTTTATTTTTCCCCCCTATTCTTCTAATACAGCACTTTAGGCTATTGCCAAACATGTAATCTGTAGCTAGCAAATTACTCAAATCACTTGGTAATCTATATAGTATTTAGGAACAAGCTATTTAATATATTCAAGTGGTTACAAGGGTAAGAATGACTGGTGTGGATAATCATCATATGGCTTGAAAAAGGTCAACCTGGAGGTCCACAGAGTGCTGCATATTTACAAAACATAAAAGTACCCACCCTTACCTGAAAATCTCAGCAGGCATATCAAAAAACAGTGTTGGCACAAGAACATTATTTGAAAGTATGCTTGGGTTGTTAACAATTTACAGGCCATCTACGATCAAAGGGAATTTAATAATTACTTATCTCAGGGTTAATGCTCAAATGTAATCACGACTCTTTATCAGCAATTGTTTAATAAAGGCACTGGAAGTATCGTGGGGAAAGTGAAATGTTCTGATCATCCAAAATATACTTCTTCCTCCAAGAAATCTTTAACCGCAGGGGAAAAAAAAATAAAATTACTAATTGGAGCATCTTTTTTGCCTCCATATCCACCCTCAGGTGCTCACGAGCAGCAAGCAAACCTAAAGGCCCAGTGGTGGGTGAGGAGAGGCCATGGAATATCCACCATCGAGATAATCATCGCTGGAGTGATAGGGAAGTGTCTGAATGTAGGTATGTGTACTGGAGACTTCTGTATGTGCTTGCAGTTTGTGATCTACATTCTCTCCTCCCAACCTTAACGGGATAGAGTGAAACACGTCAGTCTGTTAAAAGTGAGGCTCATGGTTCTAATCCACCAGATCTACTACTTCATAGAATTACTTCTGTCACAGCCTCAGACAGCGAGTGGAGGGTTTAAGTCAGCTGGAAGGCTGCAGTCAGAATCAATACTAAATTGAATTTGAGTCCCTATGAAATGATGGTTTCTTAAAAGCTCTCTTGTTTCACCTCCTCCTGTTTGTTTTGTCTTGGTCTTTCAGAATGGAAACTTTCTCTCCACTAAAATAGATCCTCAGTTTCCTGGACCCATGCTCCTACCGGAAGGAATTTTCCTACTTTTCTTGCTTGTTTCAGTTGCCTAAGTTAAGTTCACTCATATTAGAAAATCTTGCTTATTTCTTTTTTTCACACATTTCTGAAAAATGTGTGGAAACTCTGTGTCCATCCATTAGCACTACTTTGATACTGTATTACTCTTTATCTCTTTATGTGTATGACCTTTGTCCTAAGTACAGCTATTTCTTTTTGGAGAGGCAGGAACTTGTATTATTGAAGCCACAATCCAACATGCGGGGAAAAGAGCACATAAAGCTGCTATGATGAAATGAGGCAGTACAGGAAAATAATTACAGGTGTCGACTCTTCAGCTAGACAGTTTGCATTTCAACTCTTCACTCAGTTACTATCTGGGTGAATTTATCGTGTTTTGTTGGGTTCTTTCTTAGGAAAATAAAACTACCTTAATTTTCTCACATATAAAATAGGGATAATAACAGTATCTATCTTATTAGATTACATGAGCTAGTAAGTGGTAAGGAGCTATGCTGCCAACCCAAAGGCCTGTGGTTCGAATCCACAGGATAAATATGAGCAGTCTCCTCCCATGTGATTTATTGCTCGTAAAAACCTGCTGGAGAGTCAGCTCTGAGTCAGTTCCGACTCAAAGGTGTAAAGCAACAGTAAATAAAAATGCCTTTAAAAAAAGGACTTGATATAGAATGGTGATAGTGATATGTGGCCTCAAATTTGAACTGACTGACAGTAAACCCCCCCAGCATGTTTTCATAGGCTGTAAATCACATAAAAGATATCTTCCATCTTTCTCTTAGGGAGCATGAACTGCCTGCCTTTGGCTTGGCAGTGCAATGCTTACCATTAAGCCACCAGAAGTCTCTTGGTGTATATTAAACATGCAAAAATTATGACACATTTTTTAGTGCATCTACCGTAATGTTCAACCATAATCATTGTTACATGCCATTGATTTGCTTCTGACTGATAGGAACTTTAAGGGGAGAGTAAAACTACTCAGTTTATCTCCTAGGCTTTAGTCTTTACAAGAGCAGACCAGCAGATCTTTTTTATGTTGTTGTTGTTGTTATGTGCCGTCGAGTCGCTTGCGACTCATAGCAACCCTATGTACAACAGCCCTAAACCCTGCTCTATCCTGTGCCAATCTAATTGCCTCTGACACACCCATCCCAATTACCCCAGTCACTGAATCAGTCCACCTCATAGAGGGTCTTCCCCTCCTGCGCTGTCCCTCCACCCTACCAAGCATGATGTCCCTCTCCAAAGACCTGTCCCTCCTTACAACATGTCCAAAGTATGTTGAACGAAGCCCCAGAATCCTTGCCTCCAAGGAGCAGCCTGGTTTAATCCTCTCTAGGATGAATCTGTTTGTTTTCTTGGCGTCCATGGTACATTCAATACTCTTGTCCAGCACCACAGCTCAAAGGCATCCTCCCTAGTCATTGTCCAACTCTCTGATGCATAACAAGTGATTGCAAAAACCATGACCTGTATCAGGAGGACCTTAGTCTCCAGAGAGACACCGTTATGTAGAGCAGCAAAAAGGTTTAAAGAGATGAAATTTTTCTTAGCAACACTTAACCATTGTATCAGCTAGGGTTCTCTCCATCTCAATTAATTACTTCAGTAATTTTATACAGTTGTTGTTATGTGCCGTTGAGTCTCTTGCAACTCATAGTGATCCTATGTACAACAGCCCTAACCTCTGCTCTGTCCTGTGCCAATCGCACTGTCTCTGACACATCCAACCCGATTACCCCAGTCACTGAATCAGTCCATCTCATAGAGGGCCTTCCCCTCCTGCGCTGTCCCTCCACCCTCCCAAGCATGATGTCCCTCTCCAAGGACCGGTCCCTCCTTACAACATGTCCAAAGTATGTTAGGCAAAGCCTCAGAAACTTTGCTTCCAAGGAGCCACCCATTTTATCTCTCTCCAGGAAGAATCTGTTTGTTTCCCTAGCAGTCCATGGTACCCTCAATACTCTTCTCCAACACCACAACTCAAAGGCTCCTTCTATCCTCCTTAGTCATTGTCCTACTCTCTGATGCATAACAAGTGATAGCAAAGACTATGGCCTGTACCAGACACACCTTAGTCTCCAGAGAGACACCGTTGCTCTTCAGAACTTTGGAGATGTTCCTCACAGCAGACTTTCCCATTCCAATACGTCTTTTAATTTCCTGGCTACTGGTGCCAAGACTGTTGACTGTGGAGCCAAGCAAACTAAACCTGTGAATAATCTCCATCTCTTCACCATCCATCCTGATGCTGCCAATTGGCCCAGTGGTGAGAATCTTTGTCTTCTTGACGCTGAGCCTAAATCTATATTGGAGGCTGCAGTCCTTGACCCTCTGCAGCAGGCGCTTCAGGTCCTCCTCAGTTTCAGCGAGCAAGGTTGTGTCATCTGAATAACGTAGATTGTTGTTAGATCTTCCACCAATCCTGATGCTGCGTTTCTCCTCATAGAGTCCAGCCTCTCAGATAATCTGTTCTGCATACAAGTTGCAAAAGGTATGGAGACAGGACACATCCCTGATATATGCCCTCCACAATTTTGAGCCATACAGTGTTTCCTTGCTCCGTTCTGATGATTGCCTCATGGTCCAAGTATAGGTTTCCCATTAGCTTGATCAAGTGTTCTGGGATTCCCATTCTTCTCAGAGTCAGCCACAGTTTGTTATGATCACAGTCAAATGCCTTTGCATAATCAGTGAAATGCAGATAGACATTCTTCTGGTATTCCATGCTTTCAGCCAAGATCCATCTAACATTAGCTACAATATACCTAGTACCACAACCCCTTCTAAGCCCAGCCTGGACTTCTGGCAGTTCTCTGCTGATGTGCTGTTCCTGTAATTTTTGGATAATCTTCAGTAGAATCTTGCTTGCATGTGAAATCAATGATATTGTTCTATAGTTTCCACACTCTGTTGGGTCACCCTTCTTTGGGATGGGAACAAATGTAGAGTAGAGAGATTTATTCCCATTCTAAAAATAGGACCACTTTGATCTTGAGAGGGAAGATTACTGGCTAAAATCACAAGGAAAGAAGAATAGCAGTATCTGATTTTTGGTGCCTTGAATCACTTTTATGTGGTGAGAAAGACCAAATGATAGGGTCACATCAAGTGTTTGTGATTCTCTCCCAGGGTAATTGGACAGCTTTTCAGCAATTCAAATAAGGTGTACAGCACTCTTGAGAATTTCAGACTGCGCAAATATGATGTATAGATCCCTGATCAGGAGATTGGTTGTTTTGCCACAGCAAGTTACCTTATTTTATTAGTGAGTCGTCCAATTCCTTTTGTAGCCACAAACACCTTATATTTTCATAGACTTACCTACTTACTACCAGTGACTGGGTTAACGGTAGTAGGTGTGTCAGAGACAGTGAGATTGGCTCAGGATAGAGTTCAGAGCTATTGTATATAGGCTCACTATGAGTCACAGGCAGGCAACTTGGCAGGACATAGCAACAACTACAACAGATTGCTCCAGATGATGAGAGTAAAAAAGATAATGTAAAAGCCATTCTAAGTAATCAACTATAGTTTACCATCCCCCAGGGCAAGAAAGACAAACAGCTTCTGACAGAAGGCTTACTTACAGTCAGAATTGGACACATCTTGGCAAAGCTCACCTATGTTTCCTGATTCATGTAGCTTGAGAACTGAGAGTTGTTGCTGAGTAGTATCCCTCTAAGCCCTTAATTGTGGAGCTAAAGAGTTTTGTAATACTTGCTTGAGCAAGACAGAAGCCAAGTCAACCCAAGATGCCCAAAAGGTCCAAGTGGAAGGGTAAGTAACCTAGGGAGGAGGACAGAGACCTGCCTGAGAGCACAGCAATGAGCCATTTCTGAAAGAAAATATAATGATATTTCATTATTGTTGTTGTTATGTGCTGTCGAGTCATCTACAACTCATTGGAACCCTATGTGCAATAATAGCTCTGAACCTTGCCCTGTCCTGAGTCAGTCTTACTGTCTCCAGCACACCTAGCCCCATTACCACAATTACTGCATCAATCCATCTCATCTTGTGTCTTCCTCTCCTGCAGTGTCTCTCCACTTTTCCAAGTATGATGGTCCTTCTCCAAGAAATGGTCCTTCCTGGCCACATGCCCTAAGTATGTGAGACAGAGCTTCAGAATTCTTGCCTCCAAGGAGGAACTTTGTTTAACCCTCTCCAATATATACCTGTTTGTTCACTTGGCAGCCTATATAATATTCAGTACTCTTCTCCAGCGCCACAACTCAAAGGCATTGACTTTTCTTCTGTCATTCTTAGTCATTGTCCAATTCTCTGATGTGTAGAAAGTAATCATAAAAACTGTGTCCTGAATCAGGTGCAGTGTAATCGCTAGACTGACATCATTGTTCTTTAGCAATGTAGAGAGGTCCCTGACAGCAGATTTTCCCAATGAAATTTGCGTTTTGATTTCCTTACTGCTGGTACCAAGAGTGTTGATTGTGGAATCAAGCAAGCTGAAATTGTTAACAATCTCAGTCTTTTCTCCATCTATCATGGCCCAGTGGTGAGAATCTTTGTCTTTTTGATGTTTAGCTGCAATCCATATTGAAGACTACAGTCTTCGACCTTCTGCAGCCAACACTTCAGGTCCTCCTCAATTTTAGCAAGCAAGGTTGTGACATCTGTATAAAGCAGGTTGCTGATGAGTCTTCCTCCAATCCTTCTCATTCCTCTTCATAAAGACCTGCCTCCTGAATGATCTGCTCTGCACATAGATTGAAAAGGTATGGAGATAAGACACATCCTTGACATACTCCTTTCCTGATTTTGAAACATGCAGTGTTTCCTTGCTCTGTTCTGACAGCTGCTTCTTGGTCCAAGTGTAGGTTTCACATAAGCATAATACATATTCTGTGATTCCCATTCTTCTCAAGGTTAGGCACAATATATCATGATCCACACATTCAGATGCCTTTGCATAGTCAATTAAACACAAATAGACATTCCTCTTGAACTCTTTGGTTTAAATCAAGGTCCATTAGATGTAGACTGTCATGTCCCTAGTGCCATGACCTCTTCTAAATCCAGCTTGTGTATCTTACAATTCTCTGCTCATGTACTGTGCCTGTCATTTTTGGATAATCTTCTGCAGGATCTTTGTTTAAATGTGATATTAATGATATTGTTGATCTATAATTACAGATGATGATGATGATGATAATAATAATACAGCCCAAACTGTGAGTGTTATCTGTGAGTTCATTGTAGCCACTGTAGCAAATAAAGTATTGTGCTCAACAGAGAAAGAGAGAGTACTCTACAATGGGAGGGACGTCTGGTCTTAGAATTGGTACAAAGGTTGAAGAGAGGATGTGTGGCTGACTGCGCCTTCATAGGAATCAGCCTTGAGCTGTTAATGCTGACAGTGCATTTCTTGCCCACTTGGAACTTAGAGGAGAAGATCTGATGCTACTTTATTGCATTTTTACACACTTGAAGCCTGAGATGGTTTCATCCTCTTGTGCATAGCCTTATTACATGGGTTTTAGTAAATAGCTGTCATTAGTAACAATGACATTTATTCTCCTTTATTCTTGCAGTTTAAGGCTAATCATGCCAATATTTATCTATGCAAAATACTATTTCTCTAGGTGTAAGCTTTTAATAACTTTGTTTAGTTTACTATATCATATGTTTGTTATCTTGATAGAAACTAATTGCCATTGATTCTGAACCCACTCATAGCTGACTCTTCAGGAGGGTCTTTTCAGGTCTCCTTATATTTCCATCAAATGAATAAATCTCCATTTCATTAATTCTTCTCTTCTATTTTAACATTGTGCTGTTGTTGAGTTGTTGTGTGCTGTTGAATAGGATCCAATTCTGCATCCCCAGCAGATTTTAAGAGCTTTTCAATCTCAAGGGAAGAAATTGCCCAACTTTCTTCCTCAGAGAAGCTGGTTGATTCAAATCCCGTGTCTTTGTCTCCTTACCACAAGGCTACTAGAGTGTTCTTCTATTTAATCATGGAGCTAAAATTCAGACTTTAATAACATATTGTGTAGCCACACACAATGACATAGAATTCCATCCAAAGTTTGATCAAAAGGCTAATCAAATGATGATGCAGTCCTGGAGTAAGGGTCAGGCATGAAACACATTCTCTTTCCACTTCAACTGTAAGTGGACTCAGGCATGTCATGCTACAACCCTGTATCTCAGTTTCCTCATTTCACCTTGACATTATTGTGGCCATCAAAACAGTATTCATAAAAGAGCTTTGACATTATTAGTGACTGTCTGACCATAAATGATAGTTAATGAGTTCAGGATATGATGTTGTTTCTATGTGCTGTCGAGTCGCTTGCAGCTCATTGTGACACTATGACAAATGCCCTAAACTCTGCTCTATCCTGTGCCAGCCTGATTGTTTCTGACACAACTACTCCCATTACCCCAGTCACTGAATCAATCCATCTTATCGAGGATCTTCCTCTTTTACACTGACCCTACATGCTTCTAAGCATGACATCTCTCTCCAAGGACCAGTCCTCCTTGTAACATGTCCAAAGTGTGTCAGATGAAGCTTCAGAATCCTTGCCCCCAAGGAGGAACCTGGTTTCACCTTCTCAAGGATAAACCTGTTTGTTCTCCTAGCAGTCCACGGTATATTCGACACTCTTCTCTAGCACCACAACTCAAAGGCATCAATTCTCTTTCTATCATCCTTAGTCATTGTCCAGCTCTCTGACACATAGCAAGGAATTGCGAAGACTATGGCCTGGATCAGGCACTCCTTAGTCTCCAGAGTGACACCATTGCTCTTCAGTACTCTGGAGTGGTCCCTGACAGCCAACTTTCCCAATGCAATTAATCTCTTGATTTCCTGGCTGCTGGTACCAAGAGTGTTGACTGTGGAGCCAAGCAAACTAAAACTGTTAACAATCTAAATCTCTTCATCATCCATCCATGCTGCCAATAGGCTCAGTGGTGAAAAACCTTTGTTTTCTTGATGTTGAGCTTCAATCCACACTGAAGGCTGCAGTCCTTGAACTTCTGCAGCAAGTGCTTCAGGTCCTCCTCAGTTTCAGCAAGCGTCCTCTGTATAACGCAGGTTGTTGATGAATCTTCCTCCAATCCTGATGCCACATTCTTCCTCATACAGCCCAGCCTCCCAGATGATCTGTTCTGCATAGAGATTGAAAACGTATGGAGACAGAATATATCCCTGTCATATAACCTTCCCAATTTTGAGCCATGCAATGTCTCCTTACTCTGTTCTGATGACTTTCTCCCAGTTCAAGTAAAGGTTTCACATAAGCATTATCAAATGTTCTAGAATTTCCATTCTTCTCTGAGTCAGCCATCATTTGTTGTAATTCACACAATCAAACCCCTTTGCATAGTCAATGAAACACAGATAGAAATTTCTCTGGTACTCTCTGCTTTCAGCCAAGATCCATTTAACATTAGCTATGATATCCCTAGTACCACGGCCTCTTCAATACCCAATCTTCACATCTGGCAGTTCTCTACTGACATGCTGCTCCAGTAATTTTTGGATAATTTTCAGCAGAATCTTGCTTGCATGTCATATTAATGATATTGTTCAATAATTTCCACACTATATCATGTCACCTTTCTTTGGAATGGGAACAAATATAGTTCTCTTCCAGTCACTTGGCCAAGTTGTTGTCCTCCAGATTTCTTGGCATAATCTGGTGAGCTCATCCAGGCCAGCGTCTGTTTGTTGAAAATGTCAATTGGTATGCTGTCAATTCCTGGGGGCTAGTTTTTGCTAATCTTTCAGAGTAGCTTAAACTTCTTCCTTCATCACCACAGGCTCTTACTCATATGTTGTTTCATGAAATTCTTCTGTGTCAGTCAATTCCTCCTGGTACAGTGACTCTGTATACTTCTTCCATCTTCTTTTCAATGCTTCTTGGATCATTCCATATTCTGCCCAGATCATCCTTAAGTATTGTCACTTGTGGCTTGAATTTGTTTTTAAATTGCTTCAGCTTAAGAAATGCTGAATGAGTTTGGTCCTTTTGATTTTCTGACTCCACCTCTTTGCACATATCATTATAATACTTTGTCTTCCCAAGCTGCCCTTTTAAATCTTCTGTTCAGCTCTTTAATTTGATAATTTTTTTAAAGCAGCCAGTAAGAAGTGATTTGGTTTTCTTCTCTGAATTCTCTTTGTTACTGTAAAGGAATTCCGTTGACTTTGGAATATTTATCTTATAACTTGCCACACTACAAAACTAGTCCACTAGTTCTAACAGTTTTTTGTTGAGTCCTGGGGGTTTTCTGTGTACACTATCATATCATCATCTGCATATAGTGATAGTTTAACCATCTCTTTGCCGATCTGGATGCCTTTTACCTCCTATATTTCTCTCATAAGTACTTCCAATAAAATATTGACTAGACATGTTTACAGCGGGCATCCTTTTTGCAAGGAAGATGTTTTTAGTATTTCTCCATTGAGAATTATCTTGGCTCTTGATTTTGCATATATACTGTGCACACTATTGAGGAAATTCCTTTCTATTCCTATTTTGATGAATGTCTTTATCAGAAAGGGCTGTTGAATTTTGTCAGATGCCTTTTCTGCATCAAAGGCTAAGATCATATGGTTCTTGTTATTTGCTTTGTTAATATGGTAAATTATGTTGGTAGTTTTCTTATGCTGAAACATCCTTGTATACTTGTTATGAATTCGACTTGGTAATGATAAATTCTTTTCATAACAGCGTTAATCACCATCGCAAGAACATGGAAACAGCCCAAATGTCTAACCATAACCGAATGGACTGAGAAATTGTAATGCATTCACACAATAGAGTCCTATGCATCACTCAGAAGCACCAATTTAAAAAATACTCCATAACGAGGGAGAGAATGGAGAGCATTATGCTGAGTGAAATAACTTTATATCACAATGACAAATACTGCATAAGATCATTATTGTAAAAATAGAAGGATAACTCGTAAAACATAAATGGGGATCCAAGAGGGGAAGAAGGAGAGCAGAGAGGTGAGGATAGATGGGGATGAAATCACAAGGTTACACAATTTGATGGGTGGCGGGAGGGGATAAAAGAAATGTAAAGATCTGGTGGGGACTTGAAAAGAAAAGGTAATGGTGGGGATAGTCTAATGATGATTAATGTTATAAAGCCTAATTAATGGAAATGATTGTATGAAACAGAATGTGAATGAAGGAAATTGTGAAACATAATGTACATGAACTTTGTAAACAAAACAATATAAAATATTTCTTTTTTTAAAAAAAGGAAGTGATTTAAAATTCCTGGATGGGGTTGTAAAGAGATAGAAGCAATGAAAGAAAGTATAAATATAGAAACTTCTTACTTATTTGGTTAACTGTACAACATGCTATGGGTGATGCTTCCAGAACCCTTCGCGAAGTGTTGGGCTTGATGTAGGCATTCTGAGACAAGCTTTAGAAGGCTATCCTAAATGCTCTAGTACCAATGCTATCCCAGCAGTCTCCAGTTACTAATTACTAAGTGACAGTTATCCTAATAACATAATATCATGTTGTATTGTTATTATGTTCTATCCAGTAAACCTCAACTCATAGCGACCCTATGCAAAATAGCTCTAAACCCTGCTCTATCCTGGGCCAATCTCACTGTCTCTGATACATGCACCCTCATTAACCTAGTTACTGTGTCAATCCATCTCATCCATGATCTTCCTCTCTAATCATGATGTCCTTCTTCAGCAAGTGGTCCCTCCTGACAACATACCCAAAGTATATGAGACAGAACCTCAAAATCCTTGCCTCCTCATGCACATTTTACTAGTTATCTTTCCTTGACAGCAGATTTTCCCAATGCAGTTTGTCTTTTGATTTGCTGACTGCTGATGACAAGAGATAATTGTGGAACCAAGCAAGCTGAAATTGTTACCAATTTCAACCTCTTCTCCATCTATCATGGTGCTTCCAGTTGACCCAGTGATTAGAATCGTCCTTTTCTTAGTATTGAGTGACATTCCATATTGCAAATGCTTCAGGTCCTTCTCAGTTCCAGTAAGCAAGGTGTGTCATCTGCGGAACACAGGTTGTTGATGAGTCTTTCTCCAATCATAATGCCATATTTCTCTTCATAAAGTCCTGCCTCTCAAAGTATCTGTTCTGTCTATAGATCGAAAAGGTATGAAGACAGGATGCATCCTTGAAACATACCTTTCCTGATTTTGAAACATACAGTGTTCCCTTGCTCTGTTCTGACAACTGCCTCCTGGTCTTAATATAGGTTTTGCATGAGCACAATCAGATGTTCTGGGATTGGGTTTTAAATTATAGATGTAATGGCCATAATTAGTCGACCAAGGCACAGGACAAAACATTGAAAATCAGTACTATTGTGCAGAAGAGTTGTGTGGCCAGATAATTAATACATGATTGTGCAGGTGCACATGCAGCTCGCTAAGTCCCTGAAACACCCTCTGAGCCCCAGTGAGATCCAGTCTGCTGCTTCTTGAAATAATCTGTTCAACAGTTTTTCCTAGTAATTGGCACTTCAGGTTATGGCTGGTGGTTTTGACCTTGGAGATTTTTAAGGGAAGTAAATGTATCTGATGAGTTATTCTGCATGTGTTCCAGTTATTATGATAGTAGAAACAGCTCAGCCTTAACAAAGCTCAGCCACATTCAGGTTCTCAGTGCTTAATTGCATTCCTACTGAGTTGGAATAATAAGTCACTGATCTGAATGGCATGTGACATAATACAGATATATAGAGTTAAGAAAGTCGCATTTCTTTTATTTATAGAAGTTCCAGAACCTACCTACAAAAGGCATTTTTAGTTCATTTTAACCTTCATGAGAACAGAAAACACATCCATACATAGATTTCCTTGATCAAAGGCTAACAAGCGGAAGCCTTTCCTTCTTAGATCCTGCTGCTGAGATGGAGAATCTGTGATCAGTTGCTCTGTTTTATCTGGCCAATTTCAGCTGTCAATTACATCTAAAAGTAAAGGTCAATGAGCGTAGCACATTTGACTGTTTAAAATATCTTCTTTCATATCGTAGGTTTACTTTCATTGTTAATTTTAAACTAAATTAATGGTAGACTGGATTGCAAGGTACAGGTTTTTAATAATACAGCAATAAATGGATAATTTGGGAATATTTGGGGCAGCTATTAGATTTTGTAAGTGGTAAGTCATTTTACTAATACCAAGCAGAATATTATTTTTTATAAGCCAGATTATGTTTTTCCTCAAGGTGGTGGTGGTGGTGGTGGTGGTTGTATACCATAGAGTCAGAATCGACCCATAGCTTACCTTCCAGTAAGCTTTCAGAGACAGTTAATTGCAAGATTGCCCATCCTTCTCCTGCAGCTAGTGGCCTCCAACCCCAAGTTTTCGTATTGCAGCGCAGCTTCTTGCCCTTAGGCCACCAGACTGCCATTAAATTCATTCTGACTCCTAGGTGACACTCCGTTGGGTTTCTGCGACCTTAACTCACAAGAGCACTCCTGTTGTGAGCCTCAAAGCTCGTTTTTTTCTCCCTCACAGTAGCTGGTGGATTCAAACCTGCAGAGATACAGAGTCTTCGGTTAACAGTGCAATGTCCTACAAACTATGCTACCAGAGCACCCTCTTGTGGTTGTGGTTGTGTACCTTCGAGTCGGAACCAACCCATAGCTGACTTCTCCCCCTGGTTTTCAGAGTCAGTTAATTGCATAGAAGATTGTCCATCCTTCTCATGCAGAGCAGCTGATGGCCTCAAACTGATTGCCTTCAGGTTTGCAGCTCAGCTTCTTGCCATGAGGCCATCAGAGCTCCCTAAAGTGAAATATAATGGAAATAGTTCTTTCTCTTCATTACTTTAAAAGTATTCATGAATGGGGTCCAGATAACACATGGCAGCATAGTGCCATCTTTAAGAACCCAAATTAAATAGACTTTGGTGTTGCTGAGTTGATTCTGACTCAGAGCAATTCTCCATTTAGTTTCCAAGATTGTAAGGAGGAGACTTCCAGTCTTTTTACTGAAGAACAGCTGGTGGATTTGAACCAATGACCTTTCAGTTGTCAGTGCAGTTATAACTCCTGCTATTCATAGAGTGCCTGCATTATGTATAACACTTTCAGATAGAGTATCTCAATAATCAAACCTCAAGGTGATTTTGTTACTATTCTCTTAAACACCTCAGGAAGCTGATGCTCACAGATAATAAAAATTGCATAGTAATGTGGTAAACAGCAAAGCATAATGCAAAGGTAGGTCTTTTAAACGCTTTAGAACATGCTATTAGAAAAAATCCTCAACCAGTACTAATAACTTTCAGCTATTAATGAAGTATTACTACTTGACTAGTTACCCTAAGGGCTTTCAATCTTAATAAACTAAAAATAATAAAAATCCTGTTTATTATCCTAATAAATAGCTCAAAATTAGTTCATTCAACCTGGGGTTTTCTAATTAGTGTATATTAATATTCCCATTTT
Source organism: Elephantulus edwardii (assembly GCF_000299155.1). Lineage (NCBI taxonomy): Eukaryota > Metazoa > Chordata > Mammalia > Macroscelidea > Macroscelididae > Elephantulus > Elephantulus edwardii. The sequence goes on from NW_006399752.1 coordinate 20,467,235, forward strand.
TCTTATGAGATATTTGAATTTTAAAAGCATTATGTGCCAAGAAGGCATACTGGTAGGTCGCAGAATCATGCTACCAGTTTAAATCTTGTTTAATTCCAAAACTCTCATTCTTTCTACTACATGATATTATAAAATTCAAATACGTACCTGCTTTGTAATATAGAGACTCTGGGTTGCTGTGTATATACTTTGTCCTCTAAAGTTACATTTAGAATAATTTGTTTGTTTAGAAATGACTAAGCTTCATATTAGGGTGTTCAGTGGCCCAGTAGTGAGGAATTGTGCTGTCAACCCAAAGGCGAAAGACTTGTGTTTCAGATCCACCAGCTGCATCGTGAGGGAAAGATGGACTGTCTCCTCCCTTATGATTTACAGCCTCTGAGAAACCTGCTGGAGGGTCAGCTAGGAGTCAGTTCTGAATCCATGACGCAGAACAACAACAATAAGCTTCGTGCTTAATGAGAACTCTCAGAACATTTTATTCTATGACTTTGCACCCAAACTCACAGTCATTTATTGGGTTGTAATTTCTAGCAACCTTCCACAGAGTTTTCAAAGCTGTTAATTGCAATGGGAAGAGACTGCACATCTTTCTCCCAAGGAGACACTGGGGGATTTGAACTGCCAGAGACATGCAGCCTTTGTGTTGGCAAACTAATGGTGTTCATGTTTGCATTAAAATCAGATTATAACATTACAAACCTATATGATGATTTACATTTCATAGTCTAGGATTGCATCAAGAACTTTCAAGTTATAACGGATTTGTTAACCTTGAGAGAATAAGGTAAACTAGGTAAATTGCTGTTTTAGAATACGCAAGTGACAAATAAAACTAGGTAGCTTTCACCCTAACCTTACAAGAAGCCTAGAGTAGAGCCTTGCATTATTTTATTAAACAAGTGTCTATTGATTTCTAACTATTTTCATAACACTGTGCTGGGAACATCAGCCAATATGAAGTTTTTTAAAAAAAATCCTGTTGCCAAAGACTTTTACAGATTCATTCATGAGGGAACACATGCTGGTGATTAAGGATTTTAAAGCAAAATTACTATTGCAATAGTGAGATAAATCATGTTAAAAAAAATAGAGTGCATCAAGTTCATGGGTGTGGTTACTGACTGGGATTGAAGAACTCACAAAGGGCTGATGTGTGGATGCAGCTGGTCAGGCAAAGAGAATGAAGTGAACTATCAGATAGGCTCTGCAAAGAACACCCTTGGCACCAGCAGTCAAGAAATCAAAAGAAAAATTGCACCGGGAAAATCTGCCATCAGGAACCTCTCCAGAGTGCTAAAAAGCAGCAGTGTCAGTCTAGAGACTAAGGTGTGCCTGATCCAGGCCATGGTCTTCAAAGTTACTTACTGTCAGCGAGCTGGACAGTGACTAAGGATGACAGAAAAAGAATCAATGCCTTTGAGTTGTGACACTGGAGAAGAGTATTGAATATACTATGGACTGCCAAGCAAACAAACATGTTTGTCCTGGAGAGAGTGAAAACAAGTTGCTCCTTGGAGGCAAAGATTTTGAAGCTCTGTTTCACATACTTTTGGCATGTGACCAAGAGGAACCAAACCTTGTGAAAGGACATCATGTTTGGAAGAATGGAGAGTAAAAAAGAGGGAGACCCTAGATGAAATGGATTAGCACAGTAATGTGGGAAATGGAGGTGAGTGTGTTAGAGACAGTGAGATTGGCTCAGGATAGGGTGGGGTTCAGAGCACAGGGGCCCTGTGAGTCCCAAGGGACTCGATGGCACACACCCACAACAACAACCAGGTAGATGATTCTAGTGGGTGTGATCACTGAATGTTTATTGTCCTGAAACATTTATGCAAAGAGCCAGAGAAGAGAAGACACGAAAAAGATGTTGGCCCAGGGACCAAAGGTTTTGATTCTAGCTAAGAACTCGGCCTTTGGCCTCCAGGTGATGGGGAGTCACTGAAAAATTTTGGTCAGGGGAATGACATAACTAAAGTGGTGCTTTAAAAAGATTCATTTGGCAGGACTAGGCAGGATGGATTGGCAGAGCAGAGAAACTACTGTAATAATTCAGGTATAAGGTGATGAGGTTCTGGAAAAAGTGAGAATGGAAATAGAAGGAAAGAAATAAATGAAAGAGATGGTGCAAAGACAGTCATGAGTAAAGATAATGACTGGATGTGAGAGGGAAAGACACAAAAATGCAACCATTTCTATTACTTTTATAAACTTGTATAATTTACAAAGTAGACTTCAATGGACGTTATACATAATACTCATTATGTGAGGTACAACTGAATCCAAGGAAAATTTTGCCTTTACTGAGTGCATTATTTCATTTAGTAAACATCTACTATGAAGTCTGATACTTCACAAGATAATAAATACTAATTATACAAGTGCCCAAGAGAACAATTTTAGTTCTGTATTACCACAATAATAATAATAGTAAAAATTACAGTACAAAATTACAACATAATTAGATGAATAAAGAAAATTCCACTAAATAGTTGTTTTTCACTTACTTTCAAGATTCTAATTGAATAGTCTAGCTGTTGCTATATATTCTACTAAATTGACTTTTAAGAAAAGAATTGATTAAGCCTAGTGTAGACTATCTTTACAAATAGAACTATGATTCCCTAGTTATTCAGGTTTTATTTGATGTCTTCCTCCTAGTATCAGTTCCATTGTCTGCCAAACATCTTTATATGGTAACTATTTTACCTTACAGATAGAAACCAAACCATAGAGTAAACGAATTGATGATAAACTCAAGTTAGTGTGAAAGTTAGGTAATCTTTGTGTCTGTCTTGGGAGTGTAATAGACAATAGACGAAATAAAACTAAAAAAAAATATAAAAAATCATGGGTTTAGGCACTTGTGTTTAGTAAAATATCAAGTGCCAAGCAAACGTAATCTACCTAAAACCAAAAAAAGTTAACAACCAACACTAGCTCCATTGCCTTACTATGATGCTTATCCAGCATAGCCAGAAAGTGGCATTTTGATATTGCTTAGATGCTATTTTTAATGCAGCAAGTAAGACCTATTGTGGCTTCTAATATTAATTCATTCTCCACTTAGCATTGTTACAAATATTTATGATCCAGTATCAAGCAAAACATATTGTTATCCATTTTCCCCAGCTTTGGTATAAAAGCATTCTTCAGCTATTTTCTAGGTAGGGACATTGTCAAAGTTTGATGGTAATTTATGTTGTCAGTCCATTAAGTTGATTTTATGGCAGCCAACATGACTGTTGTCCATTTATGAGAAACCCGAGGACCACTCTGGGTCTCCACGAAGGCCGTTTGATACTTGCCCTCTCATATAGCTGACCTTGAGGGGAGTTGAGTTTGGTAATTTATGACAAGCACCATCTAGGAAGCCTCATTTGCAAGATTCACTGTCATTTAGTGCTAAATGATCATTGCTGAGTCCAGAGACAATCTGAGCTCCTGACAGAGCAATCCCATAAAAAATATTGCCTACCCACCCAGGTGTCCTTTCCAATTATCCGGAGTAGAAATTAATACTTTTAAAAGCTGCTAGTTTTTGAAAGGTTATTACAATTTATTCCAGCGGTTTCTTTTGCACATTATGATGAATTGGTTTATTACGCCATTATTTTCCATGTCAGCTTTTTAGAAGATTGAACCATAATGCTGAAACATTAGTGTGAATGGCAAACATACTATTTTACAGCTGAGTAATATATTTCTTTGAGGGGGCAAAAAAAATGTGCTCAGTTTTTAATAACAGGTAATTTTATGTTTATGTGCCCTAATGCTGTTGTCAAGTATTATTTATTTCTGTTTGGTAAAAACTGGAGAACTTTCTTTTTAAATGTTAATGGTGCTTTAGACAGATTTTAGAGCCATACTAAGAATATATTACTTAAAAGTAGAAAATATAAATTGTAAGTGTTTTTCCCTGAAAGCTAATGTTTTCTGTGGTTTTCTTGACACCAACTTAATATATGGTTACTTCCAGGGAGAATAATACTTCTGTCTCAATATTTTCTCTAAATGTAGTAGAAGGAGGTGGGGACACTTTTTCAATCATTTTACTAAAGTCTTAGTGACTTGAAAGTTTTTCCTTAGTAGAACTTCTTAGATGATATTTAATAAACTTCTTTCAGATATGCTATCATTTACAAGTATTCTGTAAAGTATCATTAATTACTAGTTTGGTAGAAATACCCTTTTTAAGCTACAGTTCTGTATTATATGTCTATGGCAATAGTAAGAAATTATAGGTAATTTTCTATTTAACTGGATATAAAAACATAACCATTATACCTTAATGTGACAAATATTTACTAGAAGGATTCTAAATAGAGTCTCATATACTATAGCATATACTTTTCACATCCAATTACGTGCCAGGCATTATACATCTGTGTGAAATTAGGATATAGTCATAGCAATATTTTAGAAAACAAGATACTTTATTTCTGTTACAATTTTTCTTGTCTTTACAGGTTTGCTGTTGTGTTTTGGTTTGGTTTTTTAAGTAATGCAATTCTAAAAACTTCAGCTACTCGAATAAAATGAGCATGTTAGCACATTTAGTAATATTTTAGAAACTTTTAATTTGCCTTCCCCAGTCCAGCACACACTTGCCAAAGGAAATGTGGTATTTTGTTTTCTCATCAAAAGCAGTCATCTCTTTAGCAAACATTTTCAATATTGAGCTGTTTATTTTTGTTGCTATGGCTGAAGCAAATGTTAGTTCCAGCAGAATTAATATTCAAAACACTCAATAAATTTTTCCCATTGTGCCAGAAATGTTCTTGATAAAATAGGCTGTAAATACATTTGCCAACATCTCCTTTTAAAAAAATCTTTGTTGAAGTATAAAAATACATCTAAAGGACATGGCCTAGTGGATTTTTACAAAGTGAGTGTCCAAGAAACCAGCACCCAGATTAAGAATCAGGTATCACGAACACTGCATCAGAAACCCCAGAGTTCTTTTCTGGTTGTTATTCATGTTCACCAACCCCCTAGAGAACCCTGCAAAACTACTGTCTTGATTTGTAATCAGTTGTTAGGTTAGCCAACTTTTTAAACGTTGCATAATTAAATCAAGGCTTCTATCACCAAAATAATGTTTTTAAATTTACCCATGATTATATGTATAGTTAGTTGTGCTTTGTTTATTCTCATTGCTACATTTTATTCTATTGCTACAGTATACCACATTTTAATTTAAATCTGGTGGCCTAGGGAGAAAAGTTGTGCTGCAATCCTAAAGGCACATGGTTGAACCTACTAGTTGTTCCATGGGAGAGTATGGGCACTCTTCTCCCATGTGATTACTGCCTCTAAAAACCTGCTGGAGAATCAGTTGAGTTGGTTCTGATCGCACAGTAAACAACAACAAAAACTATTGCTGTTAGGGAGCTCTGGTGCCCTAGTGGTAAGAAGTTGTGCTTCCAACCTCAGCATGCTCTATAGGGCCATCGGCTACTCCTCAGGAAAAAGAATGGGCAGTCTCTTAACATTCATTTTACAGCCTCTGCAAACCTGCTAGGGCCATCTGTGGGGCAGTTCTTACATGATGGTAATAACTATTGATGTAAACAAGAGAAATATCCTATGAACTACCAGAAGAATGAACAAATTTGTTTTGGAAGAAATACAGCCAAACTGTTCCTTCAAAGCAAAGATAGTGAAATTTCATCTCATGTGCTTTGGATTATCAGATGAGACCAGCCCCTAGAGAAAGACATCATGTTTGTTTAAGTAGAAAGTCAGTGAGAGGAAGACCCTCAGTAAGATAGACTGACACAGTGCCAGTAACAATGGGCGCAGCCATAGCAACAGTTGTGACATGCTCAGACCTGGCCACTGTTCCTTTCTGTTATACTTAGGGTCACTGTGAATCAGAATAGACTCAGTAGCATCCAACAACACTGTGTTAAGCACTAGATTGATTCTAATTTGGAAGTATTGCAAAAGATACTATTGTAATCACTACATATGTCTTTTGGCAAAATAGAGAAGTATTTCTGCTGAGTATTCTTAGAAGTAGGGTAACTGGATCTCAGGACAGATATAGATGCAGCTTTAGTAGATAGAGGAAACCAGTTTCCTTGAATCTTGTTAATTTGTTATACTTACTAGTCTGATCCCTTTGGACCTCAGTTTTATCCTTCCTTAATGAAAACTGGAAGAAAATTGGAATAATCTCTGGGTTCCTTTCACATCCAGAAGACTCTAATTTGTTTCTAGTGCAGAGCATTGGCATCTATTTTAACAAAAGGCAGATAATGAGAGTCTGCTGTTTAGTTTTTCCATTATATTCCTCTGTTTGCCTTTGCGTCTGGATTTGACTGTTAATGAACCTGAGCATTCACATTTTATCTTAAGTAATGAAATTGCCCAATGCAAAGAAGTTGGAAAATTTTCTGGTTTGCCCATCATATTCTTTCAGTTTTTTTATAATCTGGTCCTCTCTTCAATGTTCCTGGTTATTTTGAGTGGAGTAGAGCAAGAATTATGCAAAAGAA
>NW_006399752.1:20474202-20503225 GCF_000299155.1 Elephantulus edwardii
TTCATTCATTGTTGCACTGTTTTCTCTACCTTCCTCCCCAGTTCATTCTTCTTTTTCCCCCCCCTTGAATGTCTGTTTTAATTGTCCAATTGCCACGGTGCTTATCAAAGCCAGTTCTGGTTAATCTCCTTTGTCAGTGTGTCCTTTGCCATTCCCTATCACTCCTCAGATCTCTTTTAATCTTTTATAGTGTTTTGCATATAAAAGCCTTCAATACATGTTTATTGAACATACTTCTCCATTTTGTTATATAGAGGCTGGTTTTAATTTTTTTAGCTGTTGGAGTGGCCTTGAATCCTGGCTCTGACATCTGAATATGCCCAATTATTGATCTTCCTTGACCAGGTTTTCATCATCTGAACATGGAAAAGATATTCCCTGCTTCACAGATCACTGTGAGGACACAAAGTCACAGCACATGGGAAGCACTTAGCATAGTGCCTGACATGTGATATATGCTCAGTAGATACTCTTGTCCTGTGAACAGCAGCTCTGTACCATGTCTTAGCCTGCACCATTCCTGATGCACTTGAGCCTGTTGCTGCAGTTACTGGGTCAGTTCATCACACTGAGGGTCTTCCTTTCCTTTGCTGACCCTCCACCTTTCCGACCCTGATGTCTCCTCCAAGGAACAGCTCTTTCTAACATGTAAGATGAAACTTTGCCATCCTTGCTCCTAAGAGCACTCTGCTGCACTTTATCCAAGCCAGTCCCTGGATATTCAGTACTCGTCACCAACACCACAACTCAAAGGCCAAGGGTGGGGATTTTTGTTTTCTTGAAGTTGAGATGTAATCTATATGGAAGGTTGTCGTCTTCCATCTTTTGCAGCAAGCACCTCAAGTTCTCCTCACTTTCAGCCTGCAAGGTTTTGTCATCTGCATAAAGCAGGTTATTGATGAGTCTTCCAACAATCGTAATGCCACATTCTAATTCATAAAGCCCAGCCTCTTGAATTATTTTCTCAGCATTGGATGGTATAGAGAAAGAACACGTTCTTGGCACACTTCTTCTTGGTTTTAAATTATGCATGTTCCCTAGCTCTGTTTGGACAACAGCTTCTTGGTCTAGTTGTAGCATTCATGTAAGCATAACTAACTTCTGGAATTTCCATTCTCCTCAGTGTTGGTGGTAGTTTTACACATTCAAATATCTTTACATAGTCAATAAAACACAGATAGATATTCTTCTGGCATTGTTCTCTTCTTTCAGCCAAGATCCATCTGGCAACAATATCCCTGGATATCTTACCTGATGGTAAGTAGTGGCTCTCCCATACCAAAGGCACCTGGTTTGAATACACCAGCCACTCTGCCGAAGAAAGATAGCAGTCTTCTCCTGTGCACCTGACAGCTTCTGAAAACCCCTGGAGAGACAGCTATGAGTTTTTCCCAACTCAGTGGTACACAATAGTAAATTAGGCAATTTCATTAAGTTGTTTGTTGTTGCTCTTAATCTATGAATAGACAAACATTCTATCGAATCAGTTAAAACTTTGCAGTAGATTTCTGCCTACATTTGAGATTTTTTCCCCTTAGAAACATTTACTGAGTACCTTTTTTTATGCTATGCACTATGCAAGCCACAGAGACACTACCACCAGCAGTGCAAGTACCTTACCTGGGCACACAGTTTTGATGAGGCCTGTATGTCCACAGGCAGTTAGAGTGCAGTGAGACCAGAGTAAAGAAGAAGTCTAGCCACTAAAGAGGAGTTTGTACAGGCAGCTCATCCAACTTCAAGAAAGAACACTGTCTAGAGGAAGTGACAGCTAAAAGGTGCCTAGAAATTGGCCAGATGGGAGAGGATTAAAAGCAACATATATGAATAAGAATGTAACAGGGAGAAAGAGAAAGCCTGGAAGATGTTCAAATAGACTAACCCTTAGAAGGTTGGTCAGAGGAAACAGAAAGGGAAGTAAAATAAGAAGAAAGTGAAGCTTAAAATCAGGGACTGACCAAGTGATCTGAAAGGGTATCCATAAACTTGGCTTGGACAAGAAGTTGCATAGTCAATCATATTCACTGAAGCAAAGAATACAAGTAAAGAGAGTGAGTGACAGTTGGGGATGCAAGGTGAAGCATTTCAATGGACACACTAAGATTGAAATTCCTGTATTTTATATGAAGGAGCTCTGCTAGTCTCCAGCGAGTCCTGCTAACACAAAGGCCAGGTGTGTCTTGCTGTGCGAATCCACCAGCAGCTCTGAGAAGAAAATAAGCAAGCTCCTCTCATGCTACTTAGAGACTAAAGAACCCAATGGAGGATCTGCTATGCATCAGTTCCAATTTAAAGGCAATGATTATATAAAGTGAAGAAGGTATGCAAGTACTAAAAAGAAAAAAAAATAGCTGTGAGTTCAAGATTTGTTAAGCTTTGAGGTGATTTTCAAGTTAAAGTAACTGTGTGTGATAGAGTAGAGCTACTCTATGGAGTTTTGTAGACTGTAGTCTTTATGTGAACTGATCACCGAATATCTGTGTGGCTTCAAGCTGCCAGCAATTCAGTTAACAGTCCAGTGTGTAACATTTGTGCCACCAGGGTCCCTGGAATTCAGGAGAAAAAAATATACAGAAAGGTATAAATACCATGGTGCTTGGAGCGTCCATGAACATAGGCTAAATAACCTTAAGTAGAGTTTTGTGTAAGAAGAGAAGAGACATATAGTGAAGCTTTGAGAGAAAGTCACATTTCATATAAAGTTTGTGGGAGGGGAAGGAACTTCAAAGAACATGGCACAGAGGTAAAAGGGAAATGTGCAGAGTGTGAATATCATGATGACCCATGGAATGATGTCCACGAAATGGAATGAATGCTCAGTAGCGTCAGATGCTGCCAGGATGTGAAATAAACGAGTGATTCAAACATGCAACTGCTAGATTTGGCAACGATCTTTGGAAAGTGCTTCAGAAGAGTCTGGCTTTACTAAAGACATGAAAGACATGCTCCAAGGGGCAAATGAAAACAAAACTAAGAGTTGGTGGAATCCCAAGAAAATGTAATTACTTTATAGAAATTATGTAACTCTATTAGTAAGAGAGTAACACTAGTATCCATTACACATTTTAAAACATAACAACTTTTGATCATGGATTTTTCTTTTTCTTTTAGTTTTGCATTAATACTTATTTTTGAAAACGTAAAAATGTTCTCTAAATTAGAAAGCTTCAGAGGCAAGGTGCTTCTGGTAAGTGATGGGAATATTAAAGAATGAATAACGGTAAAAGTTGTACCTGAATGTTTTTGTGTTTTGTTGTTGTTGTTGTTTTTTGGTAAATTGGACTTTATGTTTTCTTCTTCTGTAAAACTGCTTATAGACTTAACAGCTCTATGGAACACTGGACATCGCCCAGTGGTTGTGGGACTCATTTACACTAGGGATATTTGGTAAAGTATGAGAAGGCAGCCCTATCTCTGTCTAGAAGCCCTGGCATCATGGGCTTGCATGGTCTGAGAAGATATTCCAAAGTATGCATTGCCTGCCAGGTAACACAGGGACTCTCAGGCTTGATTACCACTTTGCGTCCATGTGCCTTGAACTTCCTGTGATGATGATCTGCAAATTTTGTATTCTTTACTCTCCAACATAAATATCTACTGTTCTTTGTTTGCCTTTACATTGGTTTTGATCTCTTTAGTCTAAGAGATTATATATTTTTATATTTTTAAATTTATTTTTATGTAAGTTTACAGAGACTTTGGATTTCCATTCATTCACTGTTGCACACTTTCCTCCCTGTCCACCCCTTCCCTCCCAGTTCACTTCCTTCGTTGAAAAAGAAAAAATAAATTAATTAAATAAATAAATTTTAAAAAATTACATTAATTCATTGTTCTACAATCCCAGTCTATTCTGCTATACAGTTTTCATTCTGGACTCCTGTCATGACAATAATATCTAATCATATATTCCTCCTAAACAGTTCTCTCCCTCATCTGTTTCAATGCAGTATACATTATTTAGCCCCTCCTAGATTCTCCCCAACTCTGTTGTCAGTCCAATTTTACAACAGTGGCACTTTGCAGTATTTGCTCTTTCATGACTGAGCTCTTTCACTCAGCATAATGTCCTCCAAGGTCACCCATTTTGTAATATTCAATGAATGCTATTGTGCTATAAATGTGAATATTGTAGAAATAAAATTCTTGTAACATATATTTAAAACAAGTTTTAAAAGTCTAAAAAATACCAATTGTGTACCTTCATCCAACTGCTGCAAACTTGCCTTGTGAGGAATTTAGTTGAGAATTCTAAAGAAAGAGAAATTGAAGTAGAGGAGGTTTCTCTACTGAACGTTTTCTTTTAAAATAAACTAAACCAGAATGTGGAAGTGTGGCTTAGAGGAACCCCAAGTGGAAAACTAGTCCCCATCGTGCATTACGTGAATGCACAGTGTCACGCTCAGAGCTAGGAGAAACTCCTCAGAGGAGGAAAACTAGTGATTCATTATTGTGAGTCAAGAGGGGACAAGTTATAAATCACACGCAGGAGAAGCGCAGTTCTGTTTTCCCTTCTCTGTGTTCCACTGTTGGAAATTAATTTTCCTCAGGATTTCCCCCCCTTACTGGCTGTTATTTACAGTATCATCCACCCATACTAGTACATTCATTTCCACAGGCGGTTCCTGTTGGTGCATCAGGGTGAAATGCACAGCAGATTAGTTTAAGGGCTCGTAGGAGCTTTGTGTGAAAAGCTCTGCTTTCATCATATGGATCCATAAACACCGGGTGTGATATCACCACATTTCATACCAACCCCAACCCCTGTTTAATACCTGAGATTTGTGTCTTAAGGAGGATTGAAAGTGCAGTATTTAGGAAAATGCCTTTTTATGAACATGACTTGTGACATAACGGATCCTTCCATGGGCCCTGCTTCTTCTTCACACAGGGGTTCTGTTGCTTTGAGGGTGGGGCTGAGGGAGGACGAGTTTTTGGAATAGGTTGGCACAGTCTGTGGCTTCACCTTTTTCACTTCTCATATGAATGCCCCTCTTATGAGGCTGCACACCCGTACCAGGCACTGGGCTATGTTTAAATGTGCTTCGTTCTCATAGGATCTCCATCAAAGACATGAGGTCAGTGTTGTGAGTTACAATCAAGTCACCACTGATTCATGGTGATTATCGGTGACATAGTGCTTAACAGGGCAGGATGCCAACCCAAAGGTCAGCAGTTCAAATCCACCATCTGCTCTGTGGGAGAAAGGTGGACAGTCTCCTCCCATAAAGATTTACAACCTCAGAAACCCGGCGAAGGGTCACTGTTGAGTCATGTGATTAAATGGCTACAGAGCTGAGTATAACAGAGCTAAACATGGCTTGGTGCTGTGCCATCTTCATGATTGCTAGTGTGTTCATGTCTTTGGTGTGTACTTTAGTACCTGCACGGTCCCTCTCCCAGAATTATGTCAGACAATACTCTATTGTGAGCCATAACTTTCAGAAGTAGACCATGAGACCTTTCATCCTAATTTGTCTTTGTCTTAGTCTGGAAAACCCTGACACCTGTACACACTGAGTGACCTTGCTGGTGTTTGAATATTGACTACAGAGCTTCCGGCATCAAAGCAACATGCAAGCCACTACGGCACCACACGCTGACAGGAAGAGGAAATAGAGGAGGCCAAAACTTCTGTTAAATCCATTTTCCAAAAGGAAAAGTCAGACCCAGAGAAATGAAATGCCCAAGTCAGATCTATTTAGGAAGCACTAGTGGTGTTGCTCTGGTGGCTTAGTAGCAAGAAGCTGCGCTGCAATCCCAAAAGCACGGAGTTTGAGGCCACCAGCTGCTCCACGATAGAAGGATGAGCAGTCCCCCTCCCGGGCGACTAACTGCCTCTGGAAACCTGCGGGAAGGTCCGCTGTGGGGCTGTTCTGACTCGATGGTACACAACATCAATGGTCTAGTCTAGAGGAAGTTGAGCTGCTAACTCCAAAGCGACACTTTCCTGGACATTCAGTTCCACCAGCAGCTCCATGGAAGAAGGATGAGCAGTCTCCTTCTATGTGATTTGCAGCTTCAAAAAACCCTCGGAAGGGTCAGCAGTAAGTTGGTTCAGACTCTGTAGTAGCAGCAACAATAGTAGTCACCTATCTAAGAAACAAGACCTGGACTCAAACCCAGAGGTTGTGGAGTTTTTTTTTTCTTTCCACTATTTAGTTCCAGTGGAACTAAAGAGTACATTATTTGTGATTTTTATTTCTTCTTCACTTTGAGCAGAATACGCTTGGTCAATGAACAGAAGGCTATTCTTTTTACTTTCTAATTTTATGAAGGTCCATAGGATCCTATGAGTCATAGTTGTTTTGAACGCACTTAATAACAATTCTATCTTTTATATTTATTTCTATCCTACTATCCAAAGGTGGGTGATTTTAATCTGTGGCCCTCAGGCCTGGCTTTGGTTTTGGTCAAACATTCTTCTTGGTGTATAGCCTTGGTCTGTCCACTTGCCGTACAGAGATAACTCGTGGTTCCTGTAATGCTAAACACTGTGACACTGATGTGTCAAATGCAATGATGGTTACCCATGGTGGACAGTGTTTGGTGGAGCTCCCTGATTAAAACAAGCTTGGAAGCAGGAGTAGGATCCACTTCCAAAATAGCTTGCCTCTGGAAACTGTATGAACTTAGAGGAACAATGAAAGTAATACAAATGTTCAGGTCTTTCATTCTTAGGGTCACCATGAGCCATCTATGACTTTGACGGCACTTAACAACAACAACAACTATTTCTATATCTGTTGTTAGTTGTTACGTACCATTAAGTCAAAACTGACCCATAGCTGACCCTCCAGCAGGTTTTCAGGGGCAGTAAATCACATGGGAGGAGATTGCCCTTTTTCTCCCATGCAGACTCTGGTGGATTCGAACCACATGCCTTTGGGTTAGCAGCACAACTACTTACCATCAAGCCACACAGTGGGATACTTTCAATCACAAGATAATCATTACCAAAATTTAGTGTCTTAATTGTTGTTGTTGTTGTTGTTGTTAAGTGCCATCGAGTCACAGGTGACTCATAGCAACCCTATGAAGGAGAGTCCTCGACGCTTGGGTGCCTTTCATCCTCTCTCCAGGTTCATAGGGTTTCCAGAGGCAAGCTATTACAGAAGTGGATGCCACTTCTCCTTCCATAGTGTTTTAATAAATAAGATATAAAACGAACAGTCAAACATGTTGATGTTAAGCTTGAGAGACACTATTCCATAAAATAACTACCGTAAGTTTGTGCAGCCAGTGCTCTCAAACAAGCATCAGCTCCTTACACTGTATCCACTATAAGCTGGATCTGTAACAGTGGGGGGAAACAGTGGCTGTGTTTGTGGGACTGGCATGCTCATTTAAGGAGAACGTCTGGAGAGAGAAGCAGTAAACAAATAGGTAAAACATGCAGTGGAAAAAAAGAAGTCCTGAGGGTAGAGAGTGCTGAAGGAATGGGATCTTCTCCCAAGCAAGAAGAGCAGTGTGCCTGCAGCTGTGTGGGAGACAAGGAGGTAGAATGGTATAAGATGAAATCAGAGAGGTAAAGACCCCAGAGACTTGGAGGTAGATAGTGGAGACAGGGGCGTAAGATTTTTATGTGTTGTTAAAACCATTTAAACCAGTTTCTCTGGAGCCAATTATGACTCCTAGTGGTCTTTTTTGTCAGAATGGAACTGTGTCCCCAGGGATCCCATTGACTGCCATTTCAAAAGCAGATCACTGTAGGAGACTAGAGTAAGCAAGGCACATTTGCAATTGATACTGTTTTAATATATCCAATCCAAAGATAGTGTATTCCTCTCTTTGGTTCTCTTTTAGTTATAAATAGTGCCAACTGGATGGTTTTGCCTGAAACACAGAAGAACAGGATTAGAAAATCCTAGGTTTCTAATCCTAGTCGAGCATGCTGACCCTGTCCTCCCCTCTCCTGTGGCAGACGGCAGTAACTCACCAGAGCTTTCATCAGAGCTGGCTAGGAAATGAACCAGGCCACATGTACCCTTCAGTACCCAGACCTTACACTTTCTGGCCATCTCATTAATAGTCCACAGTTCACAAGCCAGGCCACTAAGAGCCAATTTGCCTTTGTTTCTTCTAACACACCAGATCCAGGAATTGATCTTTTCTGTTCCTACTGAACCAGCTTCTGATTTGATGTTTACTCAGAGAGTGACCATGAACCCTTGCTAATGACCTCTGCTCATTACCCAGCCCATGGCCTATGCTCATTACTATCCACTTAGAAGGATCTGAACAGCAAACTTCTAAAGGCAAAATAATCCTGACTTTTCTGGATCTTAATTTCCTCAGCTGCAAAATGGGCCTGATCTTTCGCAGTTTGAAATTTTGTTGTCGGGGGCTGAGAGAGAGCTGTTATTAATTGACTATGGCTAATACCAAAGGAATCCTCTATCTATTGGAAGGAAACAAGCTGCCACATCTTTCTCCCTCAGAAGAGCTGATGGGTTTGAACTACTGACTTTTAACTGAGCACTTGACTACTGCTCTTTGACCCGACACAAAAAGGGGAGATAAGAGACATCATAGAGGAATTATTGAGGAGTAATGATGTTAGTTTGAGGACTAAGGTGCATATGACCCAGGCCATAGCCTTTCCAAACACTTGCTATGCATCTGAGAGCTGGACAATGAAAAAGGACCACAGAAAAAGAATTGATGCCTTTGAGTTGTGGTGCTAGAGAAGATCACTGAACATCCCAAGGACCACCAAGATGATGCACAGATATGTCTTGGAAAGGGTGCACCCAGAGTACTCTTGTAGGCGAGAATGATGAAGCCTTCTCCTCACATAGTGTGGGCATGTTGCTAGGAGGTGTTATTCCTTAGAGAAGGACATGATTCTAGGAAGGTGGAGGGTTGGCAAAAGAGAGGAAGACTCAACCATGGATTGACATTGTAATTGCAGCAATGGTCTCTTGTGTGTCAGAAGAGTGAGGATAGCACAGGATAGAATACAGTTGAGACCTTTTTTTCATAGGGTCACTATGAGTCTTACTCAGGCACCTAACAGCAACAACACATTTTTGTATTCAGTGTTTGGTAGACAGACAACTTAAATACAAGGAGTATTCAAGGAAATGAACAGAACCTCAACCACTGGCCATGAGTCAGAGGCAAGACACAATTCCTCAGAGTCTAGAGGGAAGAAAGAATTAGGAGAATAACAATTGAAATGAGGCAAACTAATGGTCTTGGATGGTTTTAGGCATAGTCTAAGGCAGGTTCAGTTAACAAAACTGTGATCTGCTAAATTAAGAACAAGGTAGAGAAGCTTGAAATCACAGCTCAGAGCACTGGGTCACCTCCACTTCTGAAAAAGGCTAAGTGAGACTGAATTGCCACAACCCTCCCAGCGGAGATGGGGCTGACTAGTCAAGGGGCAGGGGGTGGGAGATTAAACTGCATTTGGGAGTTTGGAGCATAGGAAGAGAATGGGCAGAGAAGCACACAGCTGAGTACACCTGATCCATCTAAGCTAGCAAATGCTCAGCAAATTCCATTTTAGCCTGTGGATTTTCCTGGAAAGTGAGATAAAATTATGAGTGGAAAGGTGAGAAAAGCGAATTTGTGGGTTTCCTTGGGGGTTTCAGTCTCTCCCTTGTTCAAAATCCAGAACTTCTCAGCCAGGCTGTTAAGAGAGTATTCTTTAATTACCTATTATTTCCCCTCTAACTGAATTTCAGTAGAGAAGGATGTTGTCAACAGCTCATAATTTTTGAGTCAAATGTAAATAGCATCAAAATGTTGGTGTTTTTGTTGTGTACCATAGTGTCAGAACCGACCCATGGCTGACCCTCTGGCGGGTTTTCAGAAGCATTTAATCACATGGAGAAGATTGCCCATCCTTCTCCCATGGAGTAGGTGGTGGCCTCCAACCATGTGCCTTTAGGGATTATAGCTCAGCTTCTTGCTACTAGGCCAACAGATGTGTAAATAACAATGACATCTTAGAGGATTATGTGCCATATGGATGTGGACGTTGAGGAACACACAATTGCACACTTGCTCATAATATTTTTTTCTTTAAAAATGGAAATGAGAATGTTAATTTTGATAATTGAAATGAAAATTTTCTTTTTACCACATTAAAAGCCCTAAAGTTGAAATTACCAGAACACACTTAACCCAGCTACAGAGGACAGGAAAACTGTGTAAATGAATATCCTAGTTTTTAAATCAATGACCTTATAAATACTGGCACAAGAACTTATGTTTTTTTCTATCTTAATTTACAGTTTGTGAAGTGTTGGTGTAATTTTCTGCATTTTATGTGATTTGATTGTGGTTTTTCAGAGGGGTTTTGAACGTACTGGCATTTGTTGAGAAAATGTTTATTCAGAAGTAAAGGGCTGTTCATCCACTTATTGGCTTCCAGAGAGAGAGGTTGTGTTGGTTCATTTAGGCAACTAGAATCCTGTCCACCCAAAAGCTAATCAACAAGATGGCTAGTTATATTTATGAGAATTTCTTTTAGAGGCATTTAGTTTCCATCCCACAGATGGTAGCTGTAGTCCATTAGCTGCCGAGCCAAGCCTCTCCGTATCCTATTGTACTTAGCAAGATTGCCATTGCAGCAACACAATTATTCCAAATCCGGTGAAACTCAGCGGGGCTAAAACAAAGCTATGTCATAACAATTTAATCCCAGCTCACCTTCCCCTTTAGCAGATAAACAATCAAACACCTGCTAAATTCTGTTCCCGCATAATAGGAACATCTGAGCAACCAAGATCAAAGAACACTGACATTTGATCTCAAAGGCAATACACCAGAACCCTGTTAAAGACTTTCATTACATGGTTTCGGGTGGCTATTCAGTGGGTCAAGTCCTGACACCCCAAATAAACAATGCCCAAAAAAAATCCTGATATGACATGGTTAATTTGCAAGGCACATGTTAGTTCTCTATCTTTTCGTTTGGGTCCCTTGAATGACTACAAAAGCAGTCATTTAAAATTTACAGGGGCAAAAGAACATGTGTTTTTTGGTTTGTAGGCAGTCTTTAAACAGCTGCAGTACAGGATGAAAGAATATGAAGGATGTTTATCTTCCTAGTTATACAAGTGTTCTCGCTTTCAATAACAAGCCAAATACCTTGAGCTTTGAAAAGGGCCAAAACGTGAAATTTCCAATGTAATTCACATAAGGCATCTTGATTGCCCCTTCCGGGTTTTTTCCTCCGTGCTTATAATGAGTAAATAAATATGACCACAAGAAGCAGTCTTTTCTTTGCAGAATTTTATTGGAGTTACTGAATAAACTTTCCTCACTCAGATGTAATATTCTTCTCTGGCCCTCCCCTCCACCCCCGCCTCCTCCATATTGTACACTATAGAATCAGTGTTCCCTTTCCTTCCCCCACTGCTTCTAAACAGCTTGACAGTGCTCTTCATATTTTCAGAACTTCTGGCTGAAAATGAAGCAGCGATTTACCCTCCAGTATTTTATATGAAGCTCTAACTGGAGCTGCTTGTTCCTGATGTTTTACTCCATGTTATTATTGTGGTTTTGAGGTATCATCTAATACAACTCATAGCAACTCTATGAGCAACAGACCTAAAGGCTGTCCTGTCCTGTGTGTTCACAGTCTCTGACACACTCAAGCCCATTGCTGCAGTCACTGTGTCAATCCATCTGGTTGAGGGGCCTCCACTCTTTCACTGTCCCCTCAGCTTTCCAAATATGGTATCCCTCTGCAAGAAATAGCCTCTCCTAGCAACATACCCAAAGTATATGAGACAAAGCTTTATCATATTTGCCTCTATGGAGGACTCTGGTTGCACCTTAGCTAAGACATCTCTGTTCTTTTGGCTACCCATGGGTTTTTCAGTACTCTTCTTCAGCACCACAGTTCAAAAGCATCTCTTCTTCTTCTGTCAGTCTTATTCACTGTCTAGCTCTCAGCACTGTCAAGTGATTGGAGAGACCATGGCCTGAATCAATCACACCAAAAGGAGGTATTGCTGGTTCACTGGGAGTCCTCATCTTCCATGTGAGAGACCTGGATGTGACTCCCAGCTAGTGCATCTTATGCCCACCCACCACCCATTGACCATGTTGCTCTGATGCCAGACAGGTTTCTCTAGAGCTTCTGTGCTAATATGAAACAGGAAGAATGTACTTGTAATTCTGAAAATCAGCCAGCAAAAACTCTATGGGTTCTAGGGGTCTGGCCTCCTTCTGGTGGGGATGGCATGGGACTGCATTCTGTTGTGTTGTAGATGAGGGCTCTGAGAGGTGCAGCCTGACCCTACAGCAGCTGAACGTAATGATGAGTTGAAAAGGCAGCACAGTCTCTTTGTTTCTGAAATTGTCTTAGTAATAATTGTAAAAGGAAACTCTGTATTGGCTGATTTATGCAATATGCAAATGGGGCTTAATGGAACTCATTGGTGATTTTTTTTTCTTCATGTTGTTTGAGGTGTAGACACAGGCTGTATGACATCTAGATCCATGTAAATGCCTGATGGCATGAATAAACACATAGTCAATAACTAACTTTACAGGACTTCCAAAAGAGCTGTATGTATTAGGAGTCTTGATAAACTTAATTTCATTTAGAGGTCAATAATTACCAGTTTTCAATAATAGTAACTGATGACAGCCAAGAAAAAGTACTTTTTTACTCCCTATGGACTGAGAGAGCTCTGGTGGCTTAGTGGCATTAAACTCTGCGGCAATCCCAAAGGCATATGATTTGAGGCCACCAGCTGCTCTGCAAGAGAAGGCTGGGAGTCTCCTCCCATGCGATTAACTGCCTCTGAAAACCTTCTGGAGGGTCAACTATGGGTTGGTACCAACTCGACATTACATATCAACAACATAGACTACACAGCGGAGGGTCACTGAAGGGAGGAAACCCTCAACAAGAGGGACTGACACAGTGGCTGTATCCGTTGGCTCAGAGATGATGAGGATGGCCCAAGACAGGACAGTGGTCCGATCTGTTGTTCAGAGTGTCACTATGAGTTACAGTCAATTTCTCACCACCATAGACTGGCAAGGTGTGTTATGTGTTACAAAGGGTCAGTCAGCAGCCTTAGGGTACAGGGTATACTTGCTGTAGCAGAGATAACTAAAGCAACAGAAGCTTCAGTAGAGTAGAAGCTAGTTTCTCACCAAAGTAGCAGTTTGGATGTTAGTAGTCCAGATTGAAAGAATGCTGCATTAGATAATCCCAAGACCTTGGTTTCTTTTGTTTCTGATCATTGTCATCTTCATAGGTGAAGTTAAGTCACTGTCCTGCTGATGCTCCTGCAGAAATGAAAAGCAAGGAATTTTCGTTGAAGTGAGTGATATATAGATTGTATGTACTACTACATCTCTTTCTCATCACAATACAACTTCTCCAAAGTACTGAAAAGCAGTGGTGTCACTCTGGAGACTAAGGTGTGCCTGATACAAGCCATGATCTTTGCAATCACATGTTATGCATCAAGGAGTTGGACAATGACCAAGGAGGATAGAAGGAGAATTGACGCCTTTGAGCTGTGGTGCTGGTGAAGAGTATTGAATGTACCATGGACTGCCAAGAAAATGAACAGGTTCATCCTGGAGAGGGTTAAACCGGGCTTCTCCTTGAAGGCAAAGATTCTGAGGCTTCATATGACATACTTTGGATGTGTTTTAAGGAGAGACCGGTCCTTGGAGAGGGATATAATGCTTGGGAGGGTGGAGGGACAGCGCAGGAGGGGAAGACCCTCTAGGAGGTGGATTGATTCAGTGACTGGGGTAATCAGGGTGGGTGTGTCAGAGACAGTGAGATTGGCACAGGATAGAGCAGGGTTTAGGGCTGTTGTACATAGGGTCACTATGAGTTGCAAGTGACTTAACTGCATATAACAACAACAACTGCTACTACATCTCACGTATCGTTGTTGAGAACATAGTCATAACGTTGCAAGGAAGGCTGAAAAATGTGAGCTGTGGCAGTATCCATCAAAGCCTGTCCATTTGGCCAGTTATGTAACTCTCAAAGTCCTGGTGAGTCTTTGCAGACAGCATGAAGTGATGCCTTGTCCTTTCCATCAGGAAAGCAGGGGGAACTCATCATGTTCCAGTGCCTTATGGATAAACAGCTGAATAGTCTGGTTCCACTCCATATTTCCAATGTACAGTGCTGGAGTAGGACAGTGACAATAGAATCTCCATTCTCAAAGGAGAAAGAGAAACACATAGCAGTTCCTGATCCGTACATGTAATGAACTTTGACTGTTCAGTGATATCATCATGGCTGCCTTTCCTTGGTGACACAGAGCAGTAGTATGTGTTAGGTTGCAAACTGAAAGTCAGCAGTTTGAATCCATCAGTCACTCCATAGGAAAAAGCAAAGTTGTTCTGCTGTCCTAAAGATTTACAGGCTCAGAAACCTGATGGAGGGTCACCATGCATTGGAATCAACTCTATGGCATTGAACTTGGTTTGGGTTTTAGCTATCAACGTATGCTTCTTGTAGAGATGTAATTTGAAAAGAAGGGGTATCTGTAAAATCACTGGTGCTGGGTTACCTTTTTTTTTTTATAGATATGCAATCTGGTGCAAATGGGTTTTTTTCTCTTAATTTTTATGTTATACTGGTTTGCATACAGAATTCTTTTACACTGTGTTTCACACTATCCTTCATTCACATTATATTTCATACAATCATTCCCATTCATTATGCTTTATAAAATCAACCACCATTGAACTATGCCCACCATTACCCTATCTTTTCAGATCCCGACTGGATCTTTCCCGTTTCCTTTACCACCACCCACTGCCACCAGATTGTGCAACCCTATGATTTCACCCTGCCCGTCCTCACCTTTCTGCTCCCACTCCTTCCCCCCTTGCATTCTGTTTTTACAATAATGGTTTTATGCAATTTTTCCTTATGAGACTGAATTAGTTCATTCATCATAATGCTTTCCAGTCTCTCCAAAGTTATGTAGTAATTTTCTAAATCATTATTCCTGAGTTGTGTAGTATCCCATTGTGTGACTATACTACAATTTCTCAATCCATTTAATTGTGGTTCAACATTTGGGTTGTTTCTATGTTCTTGTGATTGTGAAAAAAGCTGTTGTGAACATTGGTGTACAAATCTCCATTTGTGTCTCAATTTTAGTTTCCTCAAAATATATTCTTGGCAGTAGAATAGCTGGATCATATGGGATTTCTATGTTCCGCTTTTTGGAGAAACCTCAAACTGCCTTTCAGAGTGGTGGTACCATTTTACAATCTGGTGGGAGTGTCTTAAGACAATCTTTCTCCCAAATCAGAAGACCAATTACTTCTATTGAAAAGAATGAGGATTTGGGTCTTTTTTTTTTGAGGGGGGTGACTCTCCAATAATAAGCTACTTCAATAGGACCCCAGGAAGATGTACCTTTCTGTCGTACCTTTTTTTTAAAGTGGTGAAGGAGTGTGGTGACAACACAAAGTCACTTTCTACTAACTCCTTAAATTAAGTGATAACCAACACAACACAATTTTCGGAAGAACGAGGCCCAACCAAGAAGGTTATGGCAGCGAGTCAGATCGTCATATTCCTGACAGATGCCACATGCACTTCCCCAGACCACACCTTCATGAGCACCACCTCTTGTGTGCAGTAACCCAGAAAGCCCAAGACTGAGCTCTTGTTTCTCTACCACTGCTTTGGTGTCTTTCTGACCTTAACCTGCTCCATATGATTGGCCCCTATCACTTAACTTCCAAGGATCCCTGGTGGCTCATTTCCTTGCAGGTTGGGCTACTAACCCATGGTTTGGTGGTTCAGGCTCACCAGTAGTAGCTCCATAGGTGACAGTCTCTTCCCATAGAAAGATTTAAAGCGTTAGAAACACAATGAGAGGTTGCTGAGTTGGGCTTGGACTTTGTCTGGGGTGCGGTTGGGGTTTTTTTTCACTTCTATTGCCTTGGTATCTCTTGTTTCCTAGCCGCCATCACCCTTGGTCATTTTGAGATGGAAACTTGAGAAGATGACAGAAAGTCAATATGAGTTGTTGATACTTCATTATTTATTATTATTATTAGTTTCTTATTTTGTTGGAGGGAAATCCTTTGAATTGTATGTGTAATAAGACCGAAATTAGGACTTAGAAATGAAATGCCAAATCCTGAGTATAGAACTTAAAAAAAAAAAAAAGAATCTCAGATCAAGTTTATATAAAAGGTATTGGGTATAGTTCAAAGCCAATTTTATCAAGGGAAATAATGAGGAGTGCCAAAAATGAGGGTTAGAACATGGACAGAAACCAACATACTAGACAAATTGGAGCGAAAGAAGTGAGCAGGCAATAAAAATGTTCATGAGTGTCACCTAAGTGCGTAGGAAGAGCCCAGATTCTATAGACACAGGTAAGTCTCATCTGATAAAGGCTTCCAACTCGTCAAATTCTAGCTAACAGCAGGGTGTGGGCAGACGCATATGTTGAATAGCTGTTACATATCAAGCACTATCATAGGACTTAGAGAAAGGTCTCTCATTTAATTCTAGCAATTTGAAGTATGATCCACTGTTAAATTGTATGTATGAAGAAACTAAAAGCATTCAAGCCTCAGAACTAGTAAGTGCCCGAACTAAGACTAGTGCCACATCTACCTAATACCAAAGACTTTGCTATTTCTGTGGAACAGACACTACAGAGTCTTTTAAATCATCTGCAGCTTTTTCTGGGCCAGCCACTTGCAGTTTTCACACCTCAGCTTATGTACTGTAGCTGCTTTAATGTGAGGAGAACTTCTGAATAGTGATTTTTTCCTTTTGTACAATGGTCAGATTTCATCAGATTGTGGGAACTTTTAAAGAACTTATTTTTAAACCAGACCATTCTGCCATTTATCAAATACATCCCAAGACTGAATTGCAGGGGGGGGGGGGGCGGGGGCGTATTCCTTTTATGATGTGAGGGAGGAAGGGAAGGAAGCCCTTATTAGGCTTTGATTTTTATTTGTAAAATTTAAACAGTTTAGCAGTGACTGAGAAATTTAGGTTTTAGTGTGACCATATCATTAAATATATTGATCACAAGTCTCCCAAATGTGCTAGGAAGTCTGTCTCTGTATTGTGGCAGTGTTTGCATGTATTGTCTGCTTTTTTAAGAGTTTATCTTTTTGGCTTAAAACCAGAATGAAAATCTTTGAGCTTTGTAGTATTGGAAAGCAGTGTATCCAGAGCTGTTTTATGCCATTCTTCTCAGGCTACATGCAGGGTGAATACACGTACCACTGGGAGATCTTGGGGTACAATTACTTTGCCTTCTGTTTCCATTTTCTCACAGGAATCTCATACACCAAAATAATATTGGAATAGCAATCCTACATACCTCCCCAACTTCTGTTCTACACTAGAGAAGCCAAATTTCCTAGGAGCAGCACAGATCTAGATGAGAAGTTAGGTTATCATTATAGTATGATTACCCATAGTGGACAGTGGTTAGTGCAGCTCCCTAATTGTTGCTGTTATGTGCTGTCGAGTTGCCTGCAACTCATAGTGACCCTATGTACAACAGCCCTAAACCCTACTCTAGCCTGTGCCAATTGTATTGTCCCTGACACACTTACCCCATTTACCCAGTCACTGAATTAATCCATCTCATAGAGGGTCTTCCTCTCCTTCGCTGTCCTTTCACCCTCACAAGCATGACATCCTTCTCCAAGTTCTGGTCCCTCCTTGCAACATGTCCAAAATATGTCCGATGAAGCTTCAGAATCCTTGCCTCCAAGAAGCAGCATAGTTTAACTCTCTCCAGGATGAACCTGTTTGTTCTTTTAGCAGTCCATGGTACATTAAATACTCTTCTCCAACATGACAGCTCAAAGGCATCAATTCTCTTTCTATCATCCTTGGGCATTATCCAGCTCATTAGGTATGGGAATAATTCCATGTGCTTGATATACATTGACTCATTTAACCTTAGAGCACTCTTATGAAGTAAGTGGTATTATTAACCCTATGTCACTTTAATCAAGTTACTTGTACAAGGTACAGGAAACAACTACTAAAATAATGCTCCCTGACTAAAAGACTTGGTAATATGACAAATTTGGTGAGTATCAAGTCCTTAACAAAAGTTTATAGAACACTCCTGGGCCTTTACAAGAAGTAGTCTGATAACCCAATTACAAAATGGGCAAAAGGCATGGAAAGAATTTTCACAGAGGAAGATATTTGAATGGCAGATACATGAAGAGATTATCCAAATCATTGGCAATAAGAGAGATGAAAATAAAAGCCAAAATGAGGTACCATCTCACTCCAGTAACAGTGGCAAAGCTTAACAGGCAGCAAGTAATAGATGTTGGAGAGGATGTGGCAAGAAAGGAATTCTTCCACACTGCTGGTGGGATTGTAAAATGGTATAACCATTCTGGAAGGCAGTTTGGCACTCCCTCAAAAAGCTGAACATAGAAATTCCATATGGCCCAGCTATTCCACTACTTGAAATATACCTTGAGAAAATTAGAACTGAAGCACAAATGGAGATTTGTACACCAAAGTTCATAGCAGCGTTATTCACTAAGAACATGGAAACAGCCCAAATGCCCAACAAATGGATTTATAAATTATGGTACATTTAATGGAATACTACACAGCACACAGGAGCAATGGCTTTGTAAATTATTGCCTAACTTGAGAGGAATTGGAGAGCATTATACTGAGTGAACTAACTCAATCCCACAAGGCTAAATAGTGTATAAAACCATTATTATAGAACTAGTATAAGAATCCAAGAGAGGTAGGAGAGGGTGGAAGCAGAGGAATGAGGATGTGCAGGGAGAAGGTGGATTATTCATGGAGTTGTACAATTAGTCATCTAAGACAACGAGGGAAATTAAAATAATTTGCTCTTGAAAACGATGTATTTGAATTTTGTAAATAAATTAGTGTTGTTGTTGTTATGTGCCATCGAGTCGTTTGCAACTCATAGCGACTCTATGTACAACAGCCCTAAACCCTGCTGTATCCTGTGCCAATCGCATTGCCTCTGACACACCCATCCCTATTACCCCAGTCACTGAATCAATCCACCTTATAGAGGGTCTTCCCCTCCTGCACTGTCCCTCTACTCTACCCACCATGATGTCCCTCTGCCAAGACCTGTCTCTCCTTGCAACATGTCCAAAGTATGTCAGACAAAGCCCCAGAATCCTTGCCTCCAAGGAGTAGCCTGGTTTAACCCTCTCTAGGATGAATCTGTTTGTTTTCTTGGCAGTCCATGGTACATTCAATACTCTTCACCAGCACCACAGCTCAAAGGCATCAAGTCTCCTTCTGTCCTCCCTAGTCATTGTCCAGCTCTCTGATGCATAACAAGTGATTGCAAAGACCATGGCCTATATCAGGTGCACCTTTGTCTCCAAAGAGACACCGTTGCTCTTGAGTTCTTTCGAGAGGTCCCTAACCGCAGACTTTACCATCGCAATACGTTTTTTGATTTCCTGGCTGCTGGTGCCAAGAGTGTTGACTGTGGAGCCGAGCAAACTGAAGCTGTGAACAATCTCAATCTCTTCACCATCCATCCTGATGCTACCGATTGGTCCAGTGATGAGAATCTTTGTCTTCTTGACATTGAGCCTCTGTCCATACTGAAGGCTGCAGTCATTGACCCTCTGCAGTAAGTGTATGAGGTCCTCCTCAGTTTCAGCAAGCAAGGTTGTGTCATCTGCATAATGCAGATTGTTGATAGATCTTCCACCAATCCTAACGCCACGCTTCTCCTCATAGAGCCCAGCCTCTCAGATAATATGCTCTGCATACAGGTTGAAAAGGTATGGAGATAGGACACATCCCTGGCGCACACCCTTCCCAATATTGAACCATTCAATCAGTAGAAAATTTAAAAAATTAAAAAATAAAGAGAGGAGAAAGACCTTAGTAAACCCTCACATAGAATCCATTTGTTCAAGCACTCATTTCTCTGGCCAGAGTCCCCTGCCTTTATCTTTCTCAAAAAGCTCAACTACTGTTTTCTGTGAATGTGTTTAAGTGAAAAGTTTGTGTTACTGAGGCAGACATTGGAAACTGGATAGGAGAATGTTACCTAATAGCATTCCAAAGGAAAGGATATCATTCTATGAAACTGTAAAGCTTCTCCTACTTATTACCTATCACCTATAAATGGATATATGTGTTATGTTCCAATTCATAGCTGACCCTCCAGAAGGTTTTCAGAGGCTATAAATTATACAGGAGGAGATTGTGCATCTTTCTTCCAAGGAGCAACAAGTGACTTCAAACTGCCTGCCTTTAGGGTAGCAGTGCAAGTCATTACCAGTAGGCCACCAGAGCTGCATCATAAACAGATATACATTTAGAAAATCCTTGATGTAGAATTATTCTTTGCAGAGTTCACAAATACTGTTGTTGCTGTTGCTGTTAGGTGCTGTCGAACTGAGTACAAATCATAGCAACCTAATGAGCAACCAATCTGAAAACTGTCCTGTCCCATGCCATCTTCAGAATCTGACACCTTCAAGGCCATTGCTGCAGTCACCATGTCAACCCACCTGGCCAAGGATCTTCCTCCCTTTTTCTACCCCTTCACCTTCACAAGCATGACATCTGTCTCTAAGGAATAACATCTCCTAGCAACATGTTCAAAAGTATATGAGACAAAGCTACATCATCTTTGCCTCCAAGGAATACTCTGGCTGTACCTTTTCCAAGACATGCCTGTTTGTTCTTTTAGCAGTCCATGGGATATTCAGCATTCTTCTCCAACTACACAGTTTAAAGGCATCAGTGCTTCTTTTATCATCCTTTCTTAGTCATTGGCCAGCTCCCAGAAGCATAGCAAGTGGCTGAAAAGACCATGGCCCAAATCAGCCACAGCTTAGTCTTCAATGACATCATTACTCGTCAATAATTTGGAGAGGTCTTTGACTACAGACTTTCCCAGGACAATATACCTCCTGATCCCCTGATTGCTGATACTAGGTGATTATGGATCCAAGTAAAATTAATTTGATTTTCTCAATCCTTTCTCCATCCATCATGATGATGAATATTGGTCCAGTGGTAAGAATTTTCATCTTCTTAATGATGAGATGCAACCCATATTTGAAGGTTGCAGTGTTTAACTTTCTGCAGTAAGCCCTTCAAGTCTTCCTCACTTTCAGCAACCAAGGTTGATTGATGAGTCTTCCTCCAATCTCGATTCCCTATTTTTCTTCATTGAGTCCAGCTTCTTCTGGATAGAATCCAGATGCACACCTTTCCTTATTTAAAGTATGCAATGTTCCCTTTCTATGTTCAATAGCCTTTTTGGTCTATATATAGGTTTTACATAAGCACAATCAAGTGTTCTGGAATTCCCATTCTTCTCAATGTTAGCCATAATCTGTTATTATCCACTTAGTCAAATGTTTTTGCATAGTCAATAAAGTACATACAGACATTCTTTGTTCTAGTATTCTTTTCTTTCATCCAGGATCCATATGACATCAACAATGAAATCTCTGGTGCCACGTCCTCTTCAACTCCAGTTAAATGCTCATCATTTAGCCACTTTTCTGAGGCACTGAAATAGTTCTGTTACACTATTTATAATAGAATAGCAGCATTTTATAGAACCCTTGGGTGTTACAATAGTTAAGGTGCTTGGTGAAAATCAAAAGGTTGGAGGCGTAATTCTATGGAGAAATGCTTTGGAAGAAAAGCGTGGAGATCTACTTTCAAAAAAAGCAGCCATTGGAAACAAAACTCTAAAGAGCAGAGTTCTACTCTGACACAAAGTGCCACCTTGAATTAGAGTTGATTCATGACAACTGATTTATGTGCTAGAATGAGACTATACCCCTAAGTGGAAATGTGTTATTATACTTCCTGGTGATAATAATTACTCATCTTTATAGACTGCCACATTTAAATTCCATAGGGCAAAGAATGTTTGCATCACCATAGTCATTCTTGCCGTTACTATCTCCCCTCCCCACCAGCCATCCTTTTCTTTCGTGGCATAGCTGCCTGTCATGTGACCACATTTAGAATTTCTACATACAATTTTTTATTAAAAAAACAAAAGACAAAGAAGGCTGACAGGTGCTATTCCATTTTACTAATTTCTTAAATGAGTTTATCAATTCCAAATTCAATGGCACATAACAACAACAAAACCAATTTGAACCAAAGCTTTGTCTGTTGTTTAAACCCTAATTACAATTTCATAGACCTTAAATGGCCTGCTCTTTGGTACTTCTTTCCTAGAATTCTATACAAAAATGGAAGCTTTACACCCTTGAAATAACCAGGCAATAATACTTGAAGTACAAAAGATTAAAGATGGGGAAAGAGAAGAAGTACAAGACTTGGAAAAGTTAAGAGTGGATTAGAAAGAGTAACTAAACCAGAAACAAAGAAAAATCATGACTATCACAGAAAATTGGTGGTAAGATATGAAAAAAGAGCATGTTGTTGTTATTGTTTGGTGCCGTCAAGTCATAGATGACTCATAGTGACCCTATGAACAAACAGCCTGAGCACTGTTAGTACGTAAAGTTTCCGGAGGCAAGCCATTTCGGAAGTGGATGCCACTCCTGCTTCCAGGCTTGTTTTAGAAAAATCATGATTATCACAGAAAATTGGCGGTAAAATATGAAGAGAGAGCATGAGCTAAATAATAAAGCAGAGAACTATTCATTTTATCCATACAGTGTAAGGAACTGAGAGATACTAAAGTATACTGGAATTGTTAGCATGGTAAATACGTGTGCAGAGAAACACATGATCTGTCTTCTTGGACCATGAAGATGTCAGAGTGTCAGATCAGGGCCTGTTTTCCATTAACTACTGTGTGCACAAGTCCCGTTGTGCTGATCTGCAGTGCATAATTTCACCTATCCCCTATCAAGTTACAGATGTGATGAAAACTACGAGAAATAGCTCACTACAGGATAAGCAAGTCAATTTTTTAAGCCTATACACACTTTGTTTAATGCAAACCAATGCGTACTGTGTTTACTGGTTAATCTGAGCCTGGGTGATATGCTGAGGGTGACATTCTTACGCTTGCTGTCCCCATCCACTCTCTACAGTATAGGAGCTATCGGGCAGGAAGGGCAGCCTCACCTTCTCAGCCTCACCTTCCAGATATCCTCTCCTGCCTTGTCACATTACACCTGAGTTTCATGCATTTGGTATTGTACATTTTGTTAAAATGAAAATTAAAACTGTCATACTTGGGTGGCTCGGGCACATTTATAATTTATCACCTTCCTTTATAGTTAAAAAAGAACAACCAGGGAAATGCAGCTTAGCTCTCACTCACAGACTCTCAGCTCCACATAAAGCATGTTTGAAGCTCATAGGGCAGATATACTGCACACATTTAGCATATTTATTTCTCCCCTTATGGAACTTTTTCTTATCCCTGGTATGCTTAGCTTTAAATATATTCAGAGGCTATAAATATTACATAAGATTTTGAGACCCGAAAAATAACTTCTTCCTCACTGATTTACTGATATGCTGAACAACACATTTAGTATCTATATTTGCATGATAAAAATTTTCATTTAATACACTGGACTGTTTTTAGCCATCCGTGGCAGAGCTGTGATTGTGTTTTGATCCTTGAGTGTAAAGGGAACCTGTTTGGAATGACCCTAGGTGTTTGTTGGGTGTGTGGAGATTCACTGAGGTAGGGAGGAAGAGAGACATAGGATTTTGGCAAAGTGGATAAATGTAGTTTAATAAAGTAATGAAGCCAGATGTCCAAACCCTTATATTTACCGTATTAGAGTCCTGAATAGAGCATCCATTTTCAATATCTCATTTGGCAACCTTATATGTGAAGACTGTAACTACTACATAAGTATTGAGTACCTGCCTTGTTGTAAGCAATGAGGAAATTAGGAAACAGACGTAAAGCTTTGGGAGAGTCTGCTGTCAGGAGTCTTTCCAAAATTCCACTAGAGAGCAGTGATGCCAGTTTAAAGATTAAGGTGCATCTCATTTAAGCCAAAGTCTTTCCAGTTATCTGCTGTGCATTTGAGAATAAAGATGACAGAATAAGGATTGATGCCGTTGAGCTGTAGTATTGAAGAAGAGTGGAGAATATCCCTTGGCCTGCCAAAAGAACCAGATACGTCTTGGAGAAAGTCAATCAGAGTGCTGTCTGCAAACAAGGAGTCAAAACTTCATTTTGTATACTTTGGACATGATATTAAGAGAGTCCATTTCTTAGAAAGGGTCATCATGCCTGAAAGATTGAAGGTCAACAAAGGAGAGGAAGACCCTCAACAAGATGGATTGATGCAGTGTCTGCGGCAGTGAGCCAATGTGTCAGGGATGATAAGGATGGCACAGGATAAGACAGGGTTCAGATCTCTTTTTCATAGGATCGCTATGAGTTGTACTCTACTTGACAACACTTAACAACAACAACAACGTATCACTATTATGAACCTTGGTGACACCATGGGTTAACCATTGGCTTGCTAATTGAAAGGTCAGTAATTCAAATCTCCCAACCACTCCACAAGGGAAAGACGAGGCAGTCTACTTCTGTGGAGATTTACAGCCTCGTGACCCTATGGAGGAGCAGTTCTTTGTGTTAATAGCATCGATGGCACTGGGTTGGTTTGTTGTTTTGATACTATCACAATTATAAGTGGAAAATCCATATTACTTTGCATAAATTGATGATAACCATAAAAACCATGATGAAAATAAATTAATGGTAAAACTATACCTCAATAATTCCAAAATCTTTTAAATACTCTTTTGTGCTGATTTGTCGTCAGTTGAGAGGTGTTAAAGACAAGGTAGCATTGAGCTGAGACATTTTTTTCTCCCAAAACTCATTTGCTCACTGCTACTGGATTGGTTCCAACTCATAGCAACTCACCATCTGGTTTCCGAGGCTGTAAATCACAACAGGTGGAGACTGTCCAACTTCTCCTCCCATTGAGCCACTGGGAGATTCGAACAGCTGGAGATGCTTGGCCTTTGTGTTAGCAACACAGCTCGCCATGGATTGTGCCTCCAAAACTATATCTTTCAAAATGAGGAGGACTAAGAGAGAAATTATGCCCAGGTGAGTTGGTGATATTTAAAGCCATATATATGTACTACCTGTCATCAATTCCAGCACACCCAGAGGTTTGCATTTATCACTTCTGAGACTCTGGTATTGTCTCATTTCCCCACATTTTTTAGGAAAAATAAGATTGAGAGACTTGAAGTGATTTCCCATATTCACGTGTCTAGCACCCAGCATCTAGGTTTTAGTAGATGGTTGGGGAATTAATAAGTAAATGAATGAATGTTCATATTTATGATGACATCATGGTCTTTAGAATCAAATGTAGATTCTAATTCTATCACAAACAGAACTTGGGCAACCTCTTGTTTCTCAGCAGTATTCTTTCTAAAGTCTCATACTACAGAAGAAAGAGAACTTGAGAAATTTAAAGTCACCAAGAAACTAGTTTGGGTTTGTTGGGTGTTTTGTTTTTTTTTTTTTTCTGCCAGTGTTTTCTTCTTCACTCTTTTGAAAAATTTAATATCTGTTTATTCATGCTGACTTAGCAAGCACTTAGAAAATACCACATCTAAACTTCACCCATCAGAACTATGCTGACATACATTTTAATCTAGGACTACAGAGCATATGCCTTTCTTTGAAGTCCGTAGCTGGGTATTTCTCTAATGATTTTTTAAAGGTGGCTTTCTCCCATATATGTTTATTTCCTATGTCTACAAGTTAAAGCCAGCATACTGCCACTTTTCATAACTTGAAAACTGAAAATAGGATATTTGAGAAGAGAGGGAGAAATGGGAATTGTTTTCATTAAGAGTGGAAATATCTTTTCCAGGTAACTTATTCAAGAAAGATAATTCTCGAGTTTCTACATCAGATACTGCCATTATCTAGAAAGTCACTGAAATAGAATTGCCATGATGCATTATATCATTATAATCACAAGTAAATTTAGGTGGAAAATTTTTTTAGTAAGAATTCCTCACCAGAATACATTAGTTTTCTGTGACTGAGTAAGATTGAGACAGCAGAATATTGACAAATGATAGACTCTCAAACAGTAATTCTTTATATAAATGCCAGGGCTTTGAAATTCCATAAATACCTTTTTTTTAGATGTTAGTATTTTTTAAATCAAAAGAGGTGAGGAAGCTGCAGAGCCCAATATGGAAAGTGGTGCTGCACCTCACTCCATGAAAGTATTTAGGATGCTTTTAAACACATGGATTATGTAAATGGAATGAAGACTTTTTCTGCAGTGACCTCTTCTTGAACTAAATAAGACTTCTAAATTGCTGGAAATTCCTTGAAATGGGCTCTGAAGTGAATCAGTGCCCAAAACGTAAAAATATGGGCTGCACATCACAGTAGTCAATAACCAAACAAACGTACTGAAGAAGCAGAAAGATATCAAACTAGTACCCAATTTATTACAAACTAAAGATGTTAGATTCCACAGGAATGCAGTCATCTTCTGGGTTGATAATCTAATGAGCCAGACAGATGACTGCTTTAGTAATTATAAAGCAAAGCCTTTTTCACAGATTCATTCAGCCAGTGTGCATTGAACTCCTACCATGTGCCAGTTTATAGCCAAAGTGCTGGGGATGAAACAAAGAACAAAATCTCTTTTTCCTGGCATGCAATTCTAATGTATATAGTATGTTGGAATGGTGGTGTGTGGCACGGAGTATGCCAGCTTCCTAGGGCTGGTGTAACAAAGTACCACAAGGTAGATGGCATAAAACATCAGAAACTCACAGTCTTGAAGTTCAGGTGACTCATAGTCCAAATTCAGCGTGTTGGCAAGGTACTATTTCTCAGAAGACTCTAGGGAAACATTCTGTCTGCTTTTGGTAGGCCCAGAGAGCTCTGGTAGCTTAGTCTATAGGAAGATGTGCTGCAAATTCAGAAGTTTGGTCTACTAGCATCTCTAAAGAGGAAAAGATGAGCCGTCTTCTCTCATGCAATGTATGGCTTCAAAATCCCACTCAATGGTCAGCTATGAGTGGGTTCTGACTCAACAGCAAAGAGTGTGAGGTTTCTCTAGTTGCAGTCCTTTGGTGCTAAGCTATATCTTCTAGTGGCTGGCTCTGTCTTTTCTTCTTTTGTATTGGATAGCGCTCAGATTGGGTTACCTGTCCTACTCCAGGATGATCACATGTCCATTTAGCTGGTACTCTTCAAAGATTCCATTTAAAAAAAACAAAACGAAACAACATGTTCTCGGGGATCAGACCCCATTTCCAAACAAGGGCACAAATAGCTGAGGTTAGGGTTTCTACAAAAACTTTGGAAGAGGCATAGTCCAATTCATAATATTGAGGAAAATAAAATGAGAATGGAGATACAGTGGTAACTTAAGGAACAAATAAGGTTACCAGGGGATTCTTACAGAAAGAGATAGATAGATAGATAGATAGATAGATAGATAGATAGATAGATAGATAGATAGATAGATAGATAGATATAGATATAGATAACCTGACAATAATTATGATGTTGATAAAGAATATTGACCGTACTATGAACTACTCTGCCAGTTCATCATCATCATCGTCATCATGACAGACGGAGAAGAGACTGAGATTGTTAACAGCTTCAGCTTGCTTGACTCCACAATCAATACTCTTCATACCAGCAGCCTGGAAATCAAAAGATGAATGACCTCTCCAGAGTGCTGAAGAAAAATGGTCTCAGTCTGGAAATTATGGTGTTCCTGATCCAAGCCGTGGTCTTTGCAGTTACTAGCTATGTATCAGAGAGCTGGATAATGACTAAGGATAACAGAGAAAGAATTGGTATCTTTGAGTTTTGGGGCTAGAGAAGACTATTGAACACACCGTGGACAGCTAAGAAAAAAAACTGTTTTGTCCAGAAGTGAGTGAAACCAAGGTGTTCCTTGGAGGTAAGAATTAAAAGTTCCATCTCACATACTTTGGACATGTTGCAAGAAGGGACAAGTCCTTGAGAAGGACATCATGCTTGGGAGGGTGGAGGGACAGCGCAAGAGAGGAAAACCCTAGGTGGGATGGATTGACTTACTACTGGCTGGGATTTAAGGGTAGGTGTGTAAGAGACAATGAAATTGGCTCAAGATAGAGCAGTGTTCAGAGCTATTGTAAATGTCAAGGCCAGCAAGCACCAAATCAAAAAAGCTCTAAAGAAGCTCTGTGACACTGAAGTGGCCAAGGTCAACACCTTAATTAGGTCTGATGGAGAGAAGGTGTATATTCGACCTGTTCCTGACTGTGATGCTTTGGGTGTTACCAACAAAATTGGGATCATCTAAAGGTGAAGAGATTGAGATAGTTAACAGTTTTAATTTACTTGGCTCCACAGTCAACACTCTTGGTAACAGCAGCCAGGAAATCAAGAGACCAATTGCATTGGGAAAGTCGGCTGTGAGGGACCTCTCAAAAGTACTTAAGAGCAATGACGTCAGACTGGAGACTAAGATGCGCCTGATCCAGGCTATAGTCTTCTCAGTTATGTGCTATGCATCACAGAGTTGGACAGTGAATAGGGTTTATAGAAAGAGAATTGATGCCTTTGAGCTGTGGTACTGGAGAAGAGTGTTGAATGTACCATGGACTGCTAGGAGAACAAACAGGTTTGTCCTGGAGAGGGTGAAATGGGAAGGCTCTTTGGAGTCCAGGATTCTGAAGCTTCATCTGATGTATTTTGGGCATGTTGCAAGGAGGTACTGGTCCTTGGAGAGGGACATCATGTTTGGCAGAGTGGAGGGGTGGAGAAGGAGAGGAAGACCTTCAATGAGATGGCTCGATTCTGTGACTGGAGCGGTGGGAATAAGTGCATTTGAGATGGCTAGGTTGGCACAGAATAGAACAGCATTTAGAACTCTTGTACATAGGGTCGCTATGAGTCACAAGTGACTCGATGGCACATAACAACAACACAACAAACTGAGTCCAACTGGCTAATTCTAAATATAAATTTTTCTCACAATAATTCTCTCAAAATAATTTTATCTAAATGTGTCCTGAAGATGGCACATGGCTAGCCACCTTTTTTCAGTTGTCCAG
>NW_006399752.1:20503325-20504874 GCF_000299155.1 Elephantulus edwardii
AGAACAAACAGGTTTGTCCTGGAGAGGGTGAAACGGGAAGGCTCTTTGGAGTCCAGGATTCTGAAGCTTCGTCTGACGTATTTTGGGCATGTTGCAAGGAGGGACTGGTCCTTGAAGAGGGACATCATGTTTGGCAGAGTGGAGGGGTGGTGAAGGAGAGGAAGACCTTCAATGAGATGGCTCGATTCTGTGACTGGAGTGGTGGGAATAAGTGCATTTGAGATGGCTAGGTTGGCACAGAATAGAACAGCATTTAGAGCTCTTGTACATAGGGTTGCTATGAGTCGCAAGTGACTCGATGGCACATAACAACAACACAACAAACTGAGTCCAACTGGCTAATTCTAAATATAAATTTTTCTCACAATAATTCTCTCAAAATAATTTTATCTAAATGTGTCCTGGAGATGGCACATGACTAGCCACCTTTTTTCAGTTGTCCAGAGACTCCATGAGTTAAAGATGAAGGGGGTGGCAAGTTGGCAGCAGCTAACCACAATCACTACCATTTGGCTGCGGAATTATCATAAAATCTTCTTGGAAGAAGACATATTATCTTAGTCTTAAAAAATAATTGGTATTATCTCAGTTATAAAAAAGGGGGGGGGAATAGAGTTGACAGATACAGGAAAACAGTGAACTTGATACTAATGGAAGCTCAGTCAGCTTGGAGACTCCCCTTGGAGACAAGAATAGAAATTATATGAGATTGAAGAAGTACACAAAGTTCCAATCAAGCAAGGTCTTGTTTACCATTCTAGGGGGCTTTGTTATCCTATGAGCCCTGAGCGATCATGGAAAGGTTTGACCTGGGGTGTTTTAACTTTTAGTTGGCTGTCGAATGAATTTGAAGGTAGCAAAGTAAGAGGTTGCTTCAGGAATACAGATAACAATGATGAGTGGATGGAAAGGAGAAATGACTTATCTATTACCTGTCTCATTCTATCATACTTCTAAGGTAGAGGGTAATAATCTCTAATGTTCTAGATTTTTATTATAAGAATACATTGTATCTGAAATGAATCTAAGGTGGTTGTTACAGCATCATTTCCAGCACATGATAAGATTTGGCAAACTTAACAGTAAAAGTTTAAAAGTCAAAAGCATTGCCATCATGTTGGAATCAACTCATAACTGACCCTGAAGCAGGTTTTCAGAGGCTGTAAATTGCGTGAGAGAAGATTGCTCATCATTCTACTGCAAAGCAGCTGGTGGATTGAAGGACCAGAGGGATGTGGCCTTTCTGCCAGCAGCACAGCTCTGTGCAGTATGCCACCACCACTCACTTAAGACTAAAAACTACAGCCTAATCTTGATATATATTCTTGATAGATTGAATGGCCTCAAAACAAAATTACACTTGCCAATAAGTTTTAATTAATCATGGAAACAAGTGGTACTTTTTTAAACTAGAAATTGATAGAATAATGAGATTTGTATTAGTAACAAACCAGCTGTTTTCTGTACCATGCTAAGCACATACATAGTCACTGCATGTATGTCATTGCATAGTTCTTCTTTTTCTCATTTTTATCAGTGGCACCAGTTA
>NW_006399752.1:20508308-20519401 GCF_000299155.1 Elephantulus edwardii
TCCTGATGTAAATAAATCAAAGATGATCTCCTTCAGTCTGGACCTCATTTCATTATAAGGGAAACAAAAGTCCCCACAGCTAGGCCAATAAACAGCATCACCATAAATTGTACTTTTGTAATAATATCAAGAAAAGTGTCAAGTGGATAAAGCTTTTGCTTAGGTCCACCCACAATGAATACACATGGAAGCAGCAGTCAAGAAATTAAGCGACTATTGCAATGGGCAGATCTTCAACCAAGGACCTGTTGAACGTGATGTAAAGTAAGATGTCATTTTGAAAACTAAGGAACACTGGACCCAATCCATGGTGTTATCATTTACCTCATGTGCATTGTAAAGTCAGAGAGTGAGTTACAAAGATTGAAGGAGAATTTGAATTGTGAGGTTGGTGAAGATAATTAAATATACCCTGAACTGCCAAAAGAACAAACCAATTTATCTTAGAAGAGCTGCAGCTACAATACTTCACTTGAAGCAGCAATGGGAGACTTCATCTCTTATATCAAGTACATGTTATCAAGAGGATCCAATCCCTGGTGAAGGACATCATGCTTGGAAAATTAGAGGGTTAATGAAAAAAAGAGATTCAGTGGCATCTAACAACAATAGTAACATTTTTTATATTTTCACACCATGAACAATTTTTGTCAGAAGGAGCAAATATTTTACAGTTTTTTCTTCCCTAAATTTATAGGAAAAGCAACTAACTTTTTAAAGTTTAAAAGTTTGCTTTTACTACATATTAAGAATAACAAAACCTATAATAAGGTCTGCTGATTATTTTCTACTTGCTTTCTATTTTATTAATCTTCTTTATATCATGGTCTACTTAAATTTCATTTATCACCTTTTTCTTCTTTTTGAAGAAAGATATTTCTGTGTAGTAGATATTTGCATTAAATTGCTATTGAAATGTGTGACAATTGGAACATTAAAGTGGTTCTCCCCATTTCTGACATGCCGCTTCGATGCATCTGTAACACTATACATGCTATGATGACTGCCCAATTTTTGCATGAAATATTTATGTGCTAGGTTTGTCTTTAAGACATTTTGTGCTGAGATAGATTATTCTGTTTGCTAGCAAAGATAGTGGTCATTTGAGAAATATACTTGAAAAGCCAAAATTTTAAACTTATTGCATACGGGAGATTCTGACTCCTGACAACTCTGAAGGACAGAGTAGACCTGCACCACAGGGCTGCTTAGGTTGCAAAACTATAGAAGCAGGCTGCTAAAATTTTCTTCACTGGAGCAACTGGTCGGCTCAACCACCTTTTGGAAAACTGTGCCACAAAGTTCCTCAGAATTGAAAAATGTGCTCAGAGTGTACAATAAGTTCTTTGCTCATTATAAAATTTCCTGGTAGCAATGAGAAGTTACTTTTCTCACTGCATAAAACTAACATGGTGCAATCTGATAAAAGCTTTTAGGATGACAGAAGTGTCCTACATATATGATA
Source organism: Elephantulus edwardii (assembly GCF_000299155.1). Lineage (NCBI taxonomy): Eukaryota > Metazoa > Chordata > Mammalia > Macroscelidea > Macroscelididae > Elephantulus > Elephantulus edwardii. Next base: position 20,509,774 of record NW_006399752.1, read on the forward strand.
TTTGTCATGGTAGCTGCTATTCATATAGGAGTTCTGGTGGCCTAGTGGTAAGAAGCCACACGGCAATCTGAGAGGCACCAGGTTTGAATCTACCAGCTGCTTCACCGGAAAAGGATGGGCAGTCTTCTCTCAGACAGTATACTGCCTCTGAAAACCTGCTGAAGGGTCAACTGTGAGTTGGTTCCAACTCCACAGTACATAACAACAACAGTCACATGTCACTACTAAGCACTTGAAAAACCTAACTGGTTCCACTAAAGAGATCAATTATTATTTTACATCATTTTCATTAATTTGTATTGGAAAAAAGCACATGTGGCTACTGGCTTTTACCATCCTGGACAGCATAGACTATGGATGGGTGCCTGTATTGTTATGGTTAACAGTTTTTGTATTGGCTCCATGCACCGTGGAACCAAATGCCAGTGGGTGCTGCTGTCTGTCTTCTATAGTTGCATATTGGATCATCAAGTCCATAAGATTTCTAGAAGTTATTTAGCACTTTGTTTTATTAAGACCGGGTTTACATGCCAGCAGTCCAGTGCTTTGGTGTACCTCTATTTTCTCTTCAGTGGAATGTGATTTCAAATGTTCTTTTCTGCTCAGACTTCTCTGACTCTCTTGGCCATCTCTAAATTTCACACTTTACAGTCCATTTATATATTATCACCAACCTAAACATCAACTCTCATATAGTTTGATTTCTCTCACATACACTGAGCATGTTGTTAGAAGAGTCTGTTCCCTAGAAGAAGACATCATGCTTGGAAAGGTGGAGGGTTGGCAGATGAGAGGACAATCCTCGACTAGATGGATTGGCACAGTGACTGCTGCAGTGGGCTCGAGTCTGTAAGAAATGGTGAGGATGGCACGGGAGGATAGGGCAAGGTTCAGATCTGTAGGGTCTCTGTGAGTCATGCTTAACTCAGTGGTACCTAACAACAATCGCCAACGTCAGTGTTCATGAGCGTTAGTGCTATCAATGAGAATACCCCTAGTCTTTTGATTTCATTGAAATCTTTTGATAAGCAAAACTATCACAACCACTTTTTACACAGATGGCAGATTTTGGTGGGTTTTTTGTTAATTTTATACTAGTTTATTTACAAAATTCTAATACATTGTTTTCAAGAACATATTCTTTCAATTTCCCTCAAACCCCTCACCATCAAATTGTACAAGGCCATGATTAATCCCCCCTCCCCATGCACAGCTTGGGTTTGTTTTTATGGGTTTCTTTTCATGCTGAAACTGCCTTTGCTGAGCTGCAGTTACATCAAAAACCAGTGTGGAAATCCTGCCTCCTTGGAAGCTCATTGATCCTCCCTCCTTCCCTTCCTTCTATCCTGGAGAACAGGCCTCCTCGTAATGATGTTGGCCTTGAGTCTTACAATAGCAGCTACCATTGCTTCCTCAGTTTGCTCTTCCTCCCTCTGCTGGATGATAAGATGCTTGTTGGCAGAGCTGCCTCTCCTTTGTCTTCTGTATCTGCAGTACCAGAAGGGGTACTTGGTCAACAGGAGGAAATAATTTACTGCAAAACTTGTGTGACTACTTAAAGTTTGTAGCAACAGAGTCGAAAGAGCAGGGCTGAGGTGATGTAAGGAGCCCAGGTGCATTTGGTGGCAACCCCATAGGACTGATTTAATTGCCAGTTCTGTTTTCCTGTACCTTTTATTATCAGCAGTTTTTAATCACCCAATCGTGTTCCTAAACTCTTAATTCTATGTTCTCCATTAAATTGTATGCTAAAAAATTACAAGTTGTAATGTGTACACATTTGTTTGTTGCATTTTTTGGTTGTTATTATTTTAATCTATTGACCAGAGTCCAATGTGTTGCCTATTAAATAGCTTCTTTTTTTTCTTATGAAAACCTATATTTAGGGTTTAATAGAATTGGCCTATTGCTAAAATTTCCCTTTACCAAAAACTAGAGTGTAAATTCCCAGGGGCCAGGACTCTTGTCTGTCTCATTCCTGTCTACACATATTCCCAATTCCTAGACAAATGTCTGGCATACAGGTATTCATCAGTATTGGCTGAATAATGGCCAGAGTTCCAAGTATTCAAATGAAACAGATTGGCACTATGTTCTGCCAAGGTTTTTGTCTTATTTTTCTTTGATTATTTACATAAACTACTCAGAAATATTTAAGGAAAAGGTATGCGTGCAGAAATTTAAGCTATTAGAAACTCTGGAAAATGTTAATTACTTAACAAGATTAAAAGAAGATTGTAAAATGTGGCCAGTATACATAGTCTTAATTGGGTGTATGGATCAGAATTGCCTGCAGGAGTTGCCTAAAACTCCACAGACTCAGATATTTCCCCCAGAGGTCTGGTTCATTAATTGTGGATGGAGTCTAAGAGTCTGTATTTTCATTAAGAACCCAAGATAATTTATTTTGTTAGGTTTCTTTTTCTTCTTAAATCAACCTTATGACATATCAATTATGCATGTTATAATACACTCATTTTAAACAGACACTTGGGTGTCTTTTGACAAATGTATGTTCCATATAACTACCCTATTCAAGATTTGGGTTGTTTTCTTCGCCCTACGAGAATCTCTCTGAGGCCTCTGCAGCCATTGATCATCTTTCTGTGTTTCTAGATGGGCTTGGTCTATTCTGGAATATCCCATGAATTGTCTCATGTAGTGTGCACTTTTGTGTCTGGCTTTTTCACTTAACATAATGTTTTAGATTCATTTTGTTACTTCTGTCTATAGATACACACACACAGACTCTCACACGTACACTCACACACTCTAAATCCCTGCTACTTTCATTAGTTCTCAGACACACTTGAAATCAGTATTAGATCATTTTACATTGTAGTATTTTCCCACTTTCATTTGCTTTCTGCCTATTTGTTGAAATTTTTAATTGTCCTTCACTAGTTGAGGGGGGGGAACCTCTAACTCTTATAGTGTGTTTCATGATTAGGAAATGGATCATTGTGTACCAGGTGACCAAGTTGGTAAAGAGTTATGCTACCAACCCAAAAGTGTATGGTTTGAAATACCAGCTCTGCAGAAAAAAATGGACAGTCTTAATTTACAGTGTATGAAAATCCACTAGTCAGCTATGAGTCAGTTCTGACCTGACCCTCTTGTGATAAGTTCACGACCAGGAAAAGGTATGAATCATGATAATGATCTGCATTGTATACCGTTTAGCATATTCCCATGTCCTGTCTCCTGCATCCTCTAAATAACCCTGTGATTTTCCATTATCCACACCTTACTCAGGAGATAGACTAGTCCTTGAAGAATGAAGTAATGGTGTCTCCAAGTTCACTTACTTGGCAAGAGTAGAACTGAGATTTGAATTCAGTTCTAATGAAGATTCTATGCTCACAATTTCTTATGCCTTTATTTGGTGTACAACTCATTCACCTGATATTCCAGAAGCACATTGATTTATAAGAGTTCGACAGTACTTTAGAATGCCTTAGAAAGGAGAACTGTCCTGGAAATGCTTTTAAAGTTACATCAACTCCACAGCTACCATTTACGGGATCTATATCCTATCTCAGCCTCTGTAGCAGGCTTTTACCATATTAGACAGTTCATTCTCAGAATAGTCCTCTGAAGGTGATATTACCATCTCCATATTATGCATGAATAAACTGGGCCTAAGAGTGGTGAAGTGACGTCCTCAACTTTCCACACTATGTGACTGGACGAACCTGTTTGTTAAGCTCAAATCTGCCTGATAGTATGGCACAGTATATCCAGTCACTATATCATCATGCTTTTACTACAGGCTCTCAGTAAGACATTCAATAGGGGAGATGAGATACAGGGACACCTTGAGGCAAGTAGCTGGGGAGAGGAATCAGGTTGTACCGTTTTGTAAGTTTTCCTGGAACTGCCTTAAACTACTTCTTGTCAATGAGTTGCTATTAGGTAGTTCTAAAGGTGCTCTGTTTTATTTTTACTCTTTTTTGTTTTTTAAACATATCTCTTAACACTGAATTCTTTGCTTATGTAGAATGTAGATTTGGTACTTTTCCCCTTGCTGTATCTCGGGAGTGTTTGCAAAAGGTTGTTTCTTACCAAGTGCCCTAAGGAACCAATGATATTAATCATCATGAAGAAAGAATAAGAATATGAGATTCATGCTGCTCTTTGATTAAAGTTTCTTCGATAGAATTTTACCTCCAGAGCTTTGTTGTTTTAATGGCTTCCTATAGGTATTTTTCTGAGAAGTCTCTGAGGGTTTTGTTTCCTAGCTCTTTGTAATAGCGCCTGTCAGCTTCCTTGCTGCATGTGTTTTACTTCAAAAAGAGAGCTGAGGTAATTTGCCTATTTCTGCATTTTAGAGAGTAGTCAAACAATGCCAAGTAGGCTATTGTGTGTTGACAAGAAGTCTGCAGGAAAGGCTAGTCAGGTAATTATTTGGTTGATAACATTAAGAAGCTGTACAGTCATTTCAGCTTCACATCAGCTAAGTATTTTCCCACATTGTGGGAATTGATTAATCTAGGGAGTTCAGTTTGGGTCCCAATGATGCCATTCATTTTGTTAGTGCCTTAAATAAAAATATGTGATGTAAGAATCTGTTATTGGGATAAACTCTACCTAGTTAGCGGAGAATTGTCTTTGATGCCGATGTTGGTAGAAATAGAGAGGCTTTTGATTTTGCTGAATATTTAATAACATAAATAATAATAACCATCTGAAAAAGAATATATTTGGAAAACTGGTTTCCTAGAATTTAGTGATCCTTTTGCTAGACCAAAATCAACCTCATGTATATTTAAAACTGGTTTTATGTATTACCCTGGGCTGTACAGTAAATTTGTCAGATTTTTCAAACATTTTAAGATGACCTTTAGAATGCTCTGGAATTATATATGCAATGTTAAGGGAATTGCTACTGAAAAACACAATTTTCAAGTTGTATGTATTTTTAAAAAGGAAATGTTAGATTGCTCTTCAAATGTGATGCTAGAAAAACTAAAATAGTAATTCTTTCTAAAATACTTTCACCTCAAAAGTTGTGTTGATTTTTTTAAGGACTAAGAAAAACCTTCAGTCTAACTTCATATTTTATGGAGAAAAATCAATTACAGTTTATTTGCTTTCCCTAGACTGAGTTAATGTCAATCTGAGATATGTAAACTTATATACCGGCTGTTTCTCTGAAGAAATTTTCAGCAAAAGTAGCCACCCCAGCAAATTACTTAATGCCACATGGACCAATTATTTATGCTCACCCCATGGGCCATGCTTTGAAATATTCCATCTTACTTGCTCATTTTATAGAACATTTTCATTGCTAGCATCAAGCAGCTTGCTAGACTCAAATGACTCAAAACCATATAAGTCTGAAAATCAATAGCTGACTCTTAATGATATCATCTCTTTATCTGCTGAAAAAAGTGATATATTTCAGTTGCATTGTCTTAAAATGTACCAAGAAAGAAAGATAAGAAACTTAAATTGTGTGTACTGTTTATTTTCCTATTAACAGGGGTTTGTTTTATCACCTGGTATCACTTAGATAAATAAAACTCTGTCTTATATTTCAGTTATCCATAAATAAAACCATTAACAATGGAAATTAAAAGCTGGAGTGTTTCACAAATTCACTTAAATTATAAGTCTAGTATGGGCAAAATCACCACGTATTCTTTTAGTTTCCTATATGGAAAAATGCACATGGAGACAAGCATAATTGGTTAATATTTGTAAAGTAAGAAGCTATGGACAGAGAGAAATGATAATCAAGACTCAAGAGTTTCTGCCTGGCAGATGTACATTCTCACTCCCTCTGGCTAGTACTTCTGACTAGTGCTAATAAGTCTTGGGAACTGGAAGTGTTGTCCACCATAACTGTAAGGTATAAAATTCAGGAGAAATGAAGTCTAAAGAATTGGGCCCACAGTCACAAACTCAGTCAGAGCAGGATCTAGACGAAAGAAGAGAGGAAGCAATGGAAAAATCACAGCTAGAGTGTTCAGAAAGCATCCCAGTGCAGCCTGTAGACAGGGGAGGGAGTTCTTTATGGAAGATTCTGTTGGGTAAGAGGGAACTGGGCCGTTCCGTATTGCCAGCTTTGACCTCAACCTTCCAGAGTAGAAGTAGTAGTGACCATGGTAAAGATAGGAATGGAAACAGTTGGTGTCCTTATGTAATGTTTAAAAAAAGAAATACAAGACCAGCATCAAATTCTCCCTGATGCATTCTGGCAAGTTCATAGAGTTGTAAAGTCTTGAAAAATAACAGTTTGGAGATACCAAAAACTGGCAAAGCCAAACGAATTTTTCAGATTCACATGAAAGTGAATGCAGATTCCTTACTGAATGCATGTGCACCACTGATCTATAGACAAAGTTGGATTAATTACACCTGAGCTGGATATAAAGGCCAAGGCCATATGTTAACCTTTCTGAATGGTATGACGTATTTATGTCCTGTGGTTAAGTGTGTTCAAAAATTAACCCGACTCTGAAACATATCTATAGAAAATAGTGCCTTCAGCAAACATCGAATTTGCATCCCTGTTGAAACATCTGACACTCATCTTAAATATTTAGCATCATCTTACACCTTGGATAATTAACCAACAACCAGAATTCTGCCTACTGGATCCAGTTATTAATTTTTATGAAAGAGAGACCATTTAAAAGACAAAACTGGCTCTGGACCCCAACTCCAAAATCTTTGACTCTTCTCCTACCTCCAACAACTTTTCTCTCCAGTTTGGTAGATTATGAAAGGAGAAAATAATCCCTAACATCTGGAAGGGAGGGGGTGGGAAGTGAGTGTTGGCCTTGCAGAAAAGTGAATGGGAGACCTGCACTTGGTCAGTGGAAGCCTTGAACACCTGGCACAGAGTGTCTCATTCAGGAATAGAGGCCACAGATGGCAGGTCTTACCTCTGTGGGCAGGGGACGGTGGCAACAGAGGCAAGGCTGAAAGTCATAGAAGGTCTCTCAAATAAGGAAGTATTAATTTCTACTTGTTGAACAAGTTCGTTTTTACTTGTTGAATGATGATGGCGACAGCTAGTGATGAAATGTCTGTGGTTAATATAAACCACTCGTTGAGGTCAGGTGGCTGCTAGGGCATGTGCCATACCTGTCATCGCCTCGGTACACCTTTTCTTTGATTTAGCTAGACAGGCCTTGGGTGTCAGAACTAAAGAATACACATTTGATTTAATTGCACAATTATTCATTAGGTTTTATATTCATTTTCTTACTGGTTTTGAAGAATTACTCTCCTAGGTATAGGCTTTGCTTCCTTCACTTTTTTTTTTTTTTTTTGCCAAACTCTTAAATACTTGGAATATCTGGTACTTAAAATAAGGAACTGCAGGTCAGTAAACATTGACTGAGTTTTCCCATGAACATCTTTGGCAAGATTTCTGAGTTCCCTTAACATTATGGACGATCTGCTCCTATGCGATTTACAGCCTCTGAAAACCTACTGAAGAGTCAACTAGGAGTCATTTCCAACTCCATGGTACATAACAACAGCAACGCCTGCCAAGAGTAACATATATGTAGAGGAAGTCCAGTTGCTTATATAATAATGTGCATATAACATGTTTTTAAAGATTTTTATTTTACTTTAAGCACCATAAAGGGGGTTTTTTGCAGCCTTCATTATGGACTGAGGCTCAATGTCAAGAAGACAAAGATTCTCACCACTGGACCAATTGGCAGCGTCACGATGGACGGCAAAGAGATTGAGATTGTTCACAGCTTCCGTTTGCTCAGCTCCACAGTCAACACTCTTGGCACCAGCAGTCAGGAAATCAGAAAGCATATCGTGATGGGAAAGTCTGCTGTTAGGGACCTGTCTAAAGTACTCAGGAGCAACGGTGTCTCTCTGGAGACTAAGGTGCGCCTGATACAGGCCATGGTCTTTGCAATCGCTTGTTATGCATCAGAGAGTTGAACAATGACTAGGGAGGACAGAAGAAGAGTGGATGCCTCTGAGCTGTGGTGCTGGAGAAGAGTACTGAATGTACCATGGACTGCCAGGAAAACAAACAGATTCATCTTGGAGAGGATTAAACCAAGCTACTCCTTGGAAGCAAGGATTCTGGGGCTTCGTCTGACATACTTTGGACATGTTGCCAGGAGGGACGGGTCCTTGGAGAGGGACATCATGCTTGGGAGGGTGGAGGGACAGCGCAGCAGGGGAAGACCCTCTATGAGATGGATTGATTCGGTGACTGGGGTAATCAGGATGGGTGTGTCAGAGGCAGTGAGGTTGGCGCAGGATAGAGCAGGGTTTAGGGCTGTTGTGCCTAGGGTCGCTATGAGTCGCAAACGACTTGACGGCACATAACAACAGCAACAACAGCATGCTAACAAGGATATGCTTGAATTTAAAAAGAAATAAACACAAAGTGACAAAGAAAACAAATACTTAATGACACAATCATCTGAAATTAAATATAATCTACCACCCCCTTGAATATTAATTACAGAGATTCTTCAACTAGATTCAATAAATGTCTCTTTTATGACTCTAAATTCCCTAACATAGATGCTCCCTAAATTGTATAATGCACAAAAAAAATGGGTGTTTATGTGAATGAGAAAATGTTGAATTACAGCCACAAAGGTCAGCAGATGATAATGGCATGTGTCCTAGAGAAGTGGCTCCCAGAGGTTCCATGATGGCGCTAAAGGCTTATCCCATGTTCAGGAAACTCTGGGTGGTTTATCATGGTTGAGTGAGCAAGGAGTGATGGTTGTTAAGTGCTGTACATAATTGGCTGTGACTCATAGTAACCCTGCGAGAAATGGATCAAAACTCTGTGTCATCCTAAGAGGGCCAGAGGGAACTCTGGAGGCCTACTGGTAAGAAGTTGCACTGCCAGCTCAAAGACATGTGGTTTGTATCCAGCAGCTGCTTCATGGGAGAAAGGTAAGCTCTCTTCTCCCATGTGATTTATAATAGCCTCTGAAAACCTGCTGGAAGGTGAGCTATCAGCCAATTCTGACTCAACAACACACAACAAGAGACCAGAGACTCAACACTTGGCCTGTTCTTCACCATTACACAGGACAAGTTCATCCTCTAGGACATGGTTGGTGTCTAGGCCAGACCCAGAGAGGAGCTTCAGTCTCAGTAAAGAAGAAATCAAGGCAAGGGGCAGGTCTCAGAGCCTCAGTTGTAGCCTCTGAGCCAAGGCTGGGACAGGACTTTCATAGAGTAGAAGTTAGGATAAAATCTCAGGACCAGTTCCTTATTCGTCAGCTATAATTGTATCCCCATCCCTAAAAGGTTATTTTTAAAAGTTTCCTTTTAAAAAATATTTCTTAAAATTAACAAACATTTAGACCAATAAAACCTTTTACAAAATAAGAATTTCATTTCTTTCAAAGACTATAGTAATTATCTGTAAAGAATGATATTCCAATAACCAAATATTGGATATGACATGACTATACAAATAGAACAGTTTGTTTAAAGAAACACAGAGCTATGTATTAAACTTACACAATAATGTAAAATTATTTGTATAGTTTTAGCATGCTTCAAATGAGTAAGCAAGGTTAAGTCGCTAGCATTGCACTATCTTATTTTATTTTTTTTTAAATTTTATTAGTTTTAATAAACATTTACAGAGATTTTGGGTTTTCGTTCATTC
>NW_006399752.1:20520721-20542917 GCF_000299155.1 Elephantulus edwardii
CCCACCAACATTGGGAAAAGGTTAAAAAGCTAGGCAGCTTTACCAGGATTTTTTGGTTAAGAATTTTGGTTTTAAGTAGCTGTGTTGCTAGCTGAAAGTTCATCAGTTTGGATTCACTGAAGGTACAAAAAAATGAGACAAAGATGAGCAGCCACCTTTCTTAAAGATTTACAGCCTCGGAAACCTGGCTGAGGGTCACTATGAGCCAGGATCAACTTGATGGTGGTAGATTTGATTGTTTTGTTTTAGTTGGGTTCTTTGTGTTGGCTTTACCCCTTTCTCTTTGCTTATCTAGAATTCTTTGGATTTTTTCAGTATTTTTGTTAAGAAAGTAAAGGGACAAAAAAAAAAAAAGTAAGTAAATTAACTAGAAGTAAAATTTCCCACTGTGTACTTGGTTACAGAAAGGACTCTGAAAAAAAGGTCACACTTCAGAAATCTCAAGAAAGAGGTTGAAGAGTACACCTGTGTTACCAAAGTGAGCGTTACCAAAGGACCCTCTGGCAAGCAGGTTTTTTTCCTGTTATATTTGAAGAGCTTAAAACTCTTTAAGCGGTATATAAACTATGGGTCAGAGTAATAATACAAACAATAAGAATAGTTTTGCTTCAAGAAGTCTAACTTAATTTAAAGCGACTGAATTGCAATTTATAAGCCTAAGGTATATTAGAGCTTGAACACTACTTTTTGTTTCCTTTCAAATCTACATTAATATTTGGCTCAACACTCACAGGAAAGCAATTCAGCACCAAAGGTGCAATTTTTCTTCGAGAATGCTAAAATCAATTTAGCTGTTTGACTTACAGTAAATGGAAGATTGCGTTCTCCAATGCCAAGTTTTCCTCCAATTATAAGTGTATATTACTGAGACTTCCAGAGAGAAAAAAGTAGGCGAGACCTCTCTTTTGAATTCTTGGAATTCAAGTCCTGAAGAAAAAGAGCTAAATGTTCTTAAAATATTCTACCCTCAACTATAAATTTGTAAACCCAGTTTGATCATTGCTTATATTAATAGAGAAAACTCTGTTCTTTAAACTGAGTTCACTTTTCCCCCTCTTGTTAACTACGATTTCTCAACTCTCTGGTGATAAGCAACTTTTTATTTTTCATATGACGTGCTACAGGATTCTCCAAATGTATCTTATTTGATTATTACTATATTTATTTACTATTAGTGCCCTGTGATTATCTAAAATCACCTTCCAAGTGAAGAACAAAAAAAAAAAAGACCAAAATGTAATGGCATAAAATGTTGTTCTTTTCTATGGCATATGCATACATACATACATACATACATATACATATGCATATATATACACACACATGCACACACATTTTCCATTTAAAGTATACACATCATAAACCCTTTAAAGTTGTGTAATTATGACAGTTTAAATGGATGCTTTCCTCTCTAAATATTATTTTTTCTCTCACTTCTCCAAGAGCTGAACGTTTGGACATTGAATGTTTTGGTCACTAACACCCCACATTTTTCTTTACTTCCTTAGCACTAAGAATCTCTCCCTTAGTGAGCCAAATTAAGTTCATTTTACAGTTCCCCTAATGGCATCCTCAGTATTTAAAAGACCACTTTGTCGGTTTTGAAAGAAATATTACAGTGTCTTCTGTGTAAGTAAAAGATTTCTAGGACATTGTCATTTTATCAGAACAGAATTTTTAATTTATCAGATGGATAACATCAGCCAATGGTGATCTGACCAACATGCCAGTTTTCCCATCTGTGTTAGGAAAGCATTTGGCTGAGGTACCTCAATGAGATCATTTCTCCCACTTCATTTATCTTCCCTCAGACACTTTGCAGTCTCCTCTCACCTTTGTTGTTATGAGCTGCCATCAGGTTAGCTCTGACTCATGGTACCCTTATGTGTAACAGAATGAAAAATTGCCCTGTCTCCTGCCATCCTTATGATTATTCATACGTTTGAATCCAACATTTGCCACTAAGTTTGTGGATCCATTCAGTGTGCACCTTTCTGAATCTTCTTCTGTTCTCTTAACTTCTTTTATATGTTCCTTTTGAATAATCTTCCTTTAAAATATCAGTTAGGAAAGTGTATATAATTGTTTGATTATTAGCAACATTTTCATCTAAGCAGTATAAAGTGCAATTGTGTTTCTCTCAAGCTTTGTATCTATCATGGATTGGCTGCTACTCTGTTCTGGGCCCTGATCCAGAACCAGACACACAGAGCAGTCGCTACCTGGAACATTGCCAAACCCTAGAAACTACAGCCGAGAGACTTGTGACAAATCTCACTTTGACTCTTAAAGTTTTCACCTCGAAGTGACATGTGTCACTTCTGCTCAGATCTTACCGGCCAGAACAAGTCTCTTGCTGTGATTGTCCTTGAAGGGGATCTGGGGAAGTGCACTTCTGTCATCTCCCTGAAAGAACAATCCGACACATCAAATCAAGTAGAGACTAAAGGCCTCAGACATGTAATTGAGCCTTGGTTCTTATTTTTGGGGCATCTTTTGGCCTTGAGTCCTGTCCTCTCAGTGGGAGTTTTTATTGCATTTCTATGTTTACAATTTCAGCTTTATTCATTAACCGTTTACTCATTAAAAAATAAAAATAGGAACTAGTCATCAAGATAGTGATAAATAATTTCAATAATCCTATACAATTCCTTTTCTTACATACTGATTTCTTTTAATATAGTTAACTCACAGCTGTAAGAGGTCTAAAACTAATTTAGAGTCACTGGTCTAGTCGAAGGGAGCTCTGGTGTCCTTGTGGGTAGGGAGATAGATGTGTTTTACAACCTCTGAAAATCCATTGGAGGGTGAGCTGTGAGTGAGTTGTGACTCTACAGTAATGAGTTGAATTTGAGTTAAGGTCTCATAGAAAAAACATCAACCTCTAACGAAAAAAATGCCATAAATTTTCCTCCTATCTCTGTACCACCTTCTGTCAATTTTTAAATCAGCTTCCTTCTCTATGTTAATTCTTCTAGTAAAGTGTACTACCTATGTTGTAACATAGTGTGTACTGTGTTGGTCCTGGTATCATAGTGTGCATTATGTAGAGGGCAGTGGATTTAGCATCTTTTGTTATGACTTACATGCAGGCAGTTGTGGTTCGGTAGTAGAATTCTTGCTTTCTATGTAAGGTGAAAAAACCAAGCCAAAACCAACAAAACTTACCTAACATAGCAGCCCTCCATTGGATGTTCAAGGGAGCTTTGGTGCCTAGTGGCAGGAATATGCACTGCATCCAGAAGTCACATGGTTCAAATCCACCAGCTTCTCTGCAGAAGGATGGGCAGTCTCCTCCCATGCCTCTGAAAACCCGCTGGAGGGTCAACTATGGGCTACTCCCAACTTGATGATACACAACAAACAGCAAATCTTTGTAGGAGGAAACTGTCCATCTTTCTCCCATAGAGATGCTGGTGGATTCAAACTGCTAACTTTCCGGTTAAAGTGCAACATGCAGTGCACTACTCTACTGGAGCTCCATGCCGTAAGGGAGGGCCCAAGGTCTGCCTGAACTGTCTGAATTGACCTCCTATTCAGTCACTACCCATCCAGGATGCTTGCTGGACATGTTTCAGCAGCATTCCTAGACAAAGACAGATTAGGAAGAAAGAGCTAGCGATCATCTGAAAATTGTAAGCCATGTATCAATCACAATTGTCTGATCTACAACCGATCATAAGAGTGGTACAAGGCCAGAAGACATTCCCTTGCATTGTTTAAAGGTCACTATGGGTTGGAGATCAGCTTGATGGCATGAGTTCCATGGGAATGGATAAGCAAGCAAGATACTTGTAGTCCTCCAGACTTACTCTTTAGTGCTACCTCAAAGTCACCAGCCTTGAAGACTGGTCATAAACTGGTAAGTAGAATTGTTTTGCAAATAGACTAAAACTAGAGGATGAAGGACTTCACTCTCTGCCATAGAAGAAAGTCCTCTGAATGTTAATATCGGCATAAATTCCAGGTATAACCTGAGGTAAATTACGTAATTGCTAGCTGTTTTCCTTTTATAATTTGAGGATACAGTTGATATACTCCTTTTGGTCCTTGTGAGACATAATACAAAAATGATTGCAAAGGCATTTTCCGAATGACACTACGGAGACTTTTATACACTGAATTCCCTGTAACCAGCAGTGGCCCTCCCCGAGGTGAATGTCTGTGAAGAGAGAAATATTTGAGGTAATGAGCTGTTACAGAGACCAGCAGCATCTATTCCTGAGCTCCCAATTAGCCAAGCTTGGTTATCTTGGTTGTGGATCGATCGAAGTTTTCTGAGGTACTGATCTTCCTCCTTTCTTTGGATTTTCGCTCTTCTCTGTCCTGACCACTTGGGAGAGGAGTTGAATTCAAATTAGTCTTTTGTATCTGGTTTAGTAGCTCTAGGAAAAAGTTAGATTGGAGAGCTGCTTATTTTTTAATATAAACTTTTTTAAAAATACTGATTAACAAAGTTTGTATATAGGGATTTTCACACTAGATCTTTCCCATTTCCTTAACCCACCCATCACTCCACTCATCAAATTTTGCAACCCTATGATTACACCCCAACACACATCCTCACCCTTCTGCTTTCCTCCTCCCTCCCTTAGATCCTTCTACATGTTTTACTAGTTATTTATTTCTATAGTAATGGTATTATACTTTTTGTCCTTACGGGACTGAGTTAGTTCACTTAGCATAATGCTCTCCAGTCTCTCCTAAGTTAGATAGTGATTTACAAAATCATTTCTCCTGAGTGCTGTGAAATATTCTATTGTGTGGTGGTGTTGTTGTTTTTAAGTGCCATGGAGACGTAGACAACTCATAGCAACCCTATGAATGAAAGACCTGAACACTTGTATAACTTTCATTATTTCTCCAAGTTGATAGAGTTTCTGGAGGCAAGCTATTTCAGCAGTGGATGCTACTCCTGCTTCCAAGCTTCTTTTAATTGGGGAGCTCCACAAAACACTGTCCACTTTAGTTAACCATTATTGCATTTGATGCATCAATGTCACAGTGTTCAGCATTACAGCAACCACTCATTTCCTCTGTACAGCAAATGAACAGACCAGTACTATACCACATAGAAGAATGTTGGACAAAAAAAAAAAAACAGAACTATTAAATCCAGGGCCCAGATGAATTTTCAAAGAAACCAAACTTGCATCCTGGGCTCTCATTGGCCAGAAAAGTGGCTTCCAGCCAGGCCATAGCTCCAGAGCAAGCCTCCAGACCGCATAGAAAGACAAGGCCATGGACTCATCCCTTTGAGGCCACATGAATTTCCCTCTATCGTGTGAATATACCATAATTTCTCAATCTATTTTTTTGTGGTTGGACATTTGAACTGTTTCCATGTTCTTGTGATGGTGAATAATACTGCTATGAACATTGGTGTACAAGTCTCTGTTTGTGTCTCAGTTCTAATTTCCTTGGGGTATATCCCTAATAGTGGAACAGCTGGATTTTACAGTGTTTCTACATTCGGCATTATGAGGAAATGCCAAACTGCCTTCAAAAGTGGTTGTACCATTTTACAGTCCCACCAACAGTGTATAAGAGTTCCTTATCTCTCCACATCCTCTCCAACATATATAACTTGCTGTCTTAAACTTTTCCACAGCTACTGGAGTGTGATGGCATCTTATTGTGGTTTTGATTTTCATCTCTCTTATTAGCTTTCATTTGAACATTTCTTCGTTTGTCTGTTGGTGAAGAGCCACTTTTAGAGAATATTGAAGCTACAGCCTTAGAGTTTGAGTAATAAAGATAGTAGTTTAGCACTTAGCTGACACTTGAATCTTTGTGTAACTCTGGATGGTGAGCTGTTGTTAGGTGTCATTGAGTCAAGTACACCTCATAATGACCCTATAATCAGCAGATCTGAATCCTGTCCTGTCCTGTGCTGTCCTCACAATCTCTGGCACACTCGAGCATTTTGCTACAGTCACTGTTATCAATTCACTTTGTTGGGGGGTTTTTTTCCACCACCACAGTTCAAAGACATAAGCTTTTCTTCATCATCCTTATTCATTGTCCAGTTCTCAACAGCATAGTAAGTGATTGAAAAGCATGCTGGGATGGTATCACCTTCATATGCAAAACACAAGACTGTGGTCTCAAAAAGGTTGCATATGTTACCCTTTGTCACTACACTGAAAAGAGGAAAACTCAAGTCCAGATTTTTCTGATCCCATGTGGAGTGATCTTTACTTTCACTGCCCCAGGCTGCCTCTGTGTTTTCTGACAGAAACAGCTGACGTTCACTTACATGTAAGCCTGATTGATAGAACCAGGATAGGGTAGGAAACGGGGACTTAATAGAGAATGTAAGGACAAATTATTTACCTTTTGAAGGCAAATCAAAGAAAGCTTTTGCTTCAGAAATGAAAGGAACTAACTGTTCTTTCAAGGTTGATTTTAGTATTCTAATGAATTAAAATTAATTCCATTAATTAATCAGTTATCTGCCACCAAAGCATTAGTGACACTAGTCTCCCACCAGGATTAGTGGTGGCTCGAGAGGAGGAAGAAGGGGTAATTTTTAATTTCCAGTAAGAATGATGTCGTGATTTATTGATGATAATATTAGCCAATGATTCAAACATCTTCTCCTTACAAGCTTTCAGCAAAAACTGATAAAAGAGAAGAGTTAATTTTTATCCATTCATTATGCAATCACCTACTACCATTTACCAAATAGCTTAGTCTAATGGTTTTGAGAGGAGGAGGAGAGGGGAAAACACAAGTGAGTAAATGGAGCCACTGATCAATCTGACCAAATTAGAAAGATCTGTAAAGCAGATAGATGTGGAGACAGGATAGTCTTGTCAGCTGACTCAGAAACATTGAAGGAGTTCACTCATGAAATCCAAGCTAGAAGTGACCAAGTAGGCAGAGGTTATGAGCCTCACCGTCTGCCAGTTAGTTCATACCTGAGCAAATCAGAAAATTGAACTCAGGTCCTCCCTGCTTACATTTCCCGCCTTCTTATCTTGCAATGGCTTCTTGAGTTGTCAACATTGTTCTTTCTTTCTTGTTATGTTGGCTGCAACTGTATTCCTTTTAGAATGTATGCCCAGGTGCCAGAATATTTTTCTTAAGGCAATTTCATTCTTTCTAGAACCAAATGCTCATCTTGATGATGTTAGAAAATTCTCACCAGCAGTCCCATTTTATGATCTTATTTGGATTTCTTATCATTTAGAGCTATTTTTATCTATGGAGGTAAAAATAAACTTGCTTTACATTTCCCTAGCTAAATATGTTGAACTCCAAATTTTTATTTTAAAGTTTGGAGGGGAAAATACAAAGATAGTATTTTTTTTATTTTGTTTCTCCATATCAAAATATAACTGCTCATTGCTAATGAGAATCATAGTATCAGTTCAACTGCCGTGCTAAGTTCAGAGCATAAAAGATCATATATCAACATGACCTCCCTCACCTTCTCTGCACTAAATTACAAACGGCTAGAAATAGCCTTTGGATCAGGTCACAGAAACACTAAAATACTTTCCCTTCACCACAGAACTCTGTTGAAATCGCAGAAGCCTACTGCAACGTTAAATAGAATTTCAAATAAATAAAAAGTAATAATAAAAGGGAAATAAATTATGCCAAATAATTCCATTTATAGTTTATTTAGCATCTCTTTACACTTTTGAAATACTATTGGAAAAGAAAGCTACATTGTGCTTTTTCAAGTACTGAAGAAGAATAAAGAAAGAATAGGTTTTGTTCTGGGATGTGCTCATTAACTCTTTCCATGAGAAATTAATCATTGCTACAAGCAGATGACATTATGATATTACTCTTTTCTTAACAGAATTGACCTAGCTAATAAAAATCTGGTTAAGATTACTAAGAGACAAGCCCTGGTGGTCTGAGGATAAGAAGCTTGCTTCCAACCCTAAGGCAGTGGATTTGAACCCACCATCTGCTCTGTGGGAGGAAGATGGGCAGTCTCCTCCCATGCTATTTCAAGCCTCTAAGAACCTCCACTGGAGGATCAGCTATAAGGCTGTGCCAACTCGGCACATAACAAGAACAAAAAAAAATAGAGATTTGGTTAAGATTTTTAAGAGAAAGAGAATATTAAACAGAGGGGTCCCAAGATTGTCTGCTTTATCTTTTCTTTTCTATGCTTGTTGAACACTCACTTATTTTCTTAAGACAATGTCTTCATTCTTTGTTCTGCATCTCTGTGTCTATGAACAAACTTGTCCTGTCTTTGTAGAAAGTATTTTAGGTTATATACCAATCACCATCAAACTCCTCTAACATCTCTGAGTTATTTTCCATGTCTTTTTCATGTAAAAGAGGATTATTTTAGAAGACATAAATCAAGCATAGATGTTTGAGCTTCATAGTTTGTCAATTAATAATTCTTGAGCTTTTATATTCTACATAGCAGCTACATCTTTAGCTGCAAAGCAAGTTACCTTGAGCAATTCTGTTGGCCCATAGGGACTCTGTCCTTATCTGTTAAAATTTAAGAGAGTATTGAAACCTGTGGTGGTTATTGTTAGGAGCCACTGGGTAGGCTCTGAACCATGATGACCATGTGTACAACAGAACAAAATCCTGCACAATCCTGCATCAGCTTCATAATTTCTGCTGTACTTAAAACCATTGCTGGAGACACTGTATCACTCTTGTTGAGTGTTGTCTTTTCTCATACTGATGCTTTATTATCCAAGCATAATGTATTTTTCCAGAGATTAATCCCTCTTAATGTGGTTGTTGTTGTTAGGTGCCATCAAGTAGGATAGGACTGATAGTGACCCTATGAACAAAAGCTCTAAACCCTGTCCTATCCTGTGCCATCTTCACACTTCCTGACATACTAGAGCTCATTGTGGCAGTCATCATGTCAATCCACCTGGTCAAGGATCTTCTTCTCCTTCATCGACCCTCCACCTTTCTAAGCATCATGTCCCTCTCTAAGGAATAGCCCCTATTTGCAACATGTCCGAAGTATTTGAGGCAAAGTCTCATCATCTTTGCCTCCAAAGAGCACTCCAGGTGCATCTTCTCCAAGACATATTTGTTTGCTCTTCTCCAACACCACAGTGCAAAATCATCAGTTTTTATTCATTGTACAGCTCTCAGATGCATAGCAAGTGATTTGAAAGACAGTGGCCTGAATCAGATGCATCTTAGTCCTCAAAATGACATTATTCCCCTCAGAGAGGTCCCTAAATGCAGACTTTCCCTTTGTAATACGTCTCCTGATTTTCTGACTGCTGGTACCAAGGGTGTTAATTGTGGATCCAAGCAAGATGAAGTTTCAATCCCTTCTCCATCCCTCTTAATAACATACTCAAAATATGTGAGATGTTATCTCATCATCCTTACGTAAATGGATATATATTGTTTATTTGAAAGTCCATGAAATATTTAGTATTTTTTGCCAACACGAAAATTCAAAGGCATCAGTTCTCTTTTAGCAATGCTTAGAGTTTTAAAAATTAATCCATGAATGGCCTTTGACTTCACTTAATATTTTAACACAAAAAGAGTACCTTTTGCAGGAGAGGAATACCCAGATGAGGCAAATGGATGTGGTAACTGGGGCAATGAGAATACGTGTGTCGGAGTCAGATTGGCTCAGAACAGGACAGGCTTCAGAGCTGTTGTAGATAAGGTCGCTGAGTCACAGTCGACTTGACAGCATATAACAAGAAGCCCATTTAACACAGAGACACACACAAACACATACACACACACACACACACACACACACACACATACATCATTTATAGTTTTAACTACAGCCTTTTCTTCAAACTTTTTTGTCATCTCATTACTTAAAACTATGCCTTCATTTGTATATGATGCTAAAATGACTCACAGGTGATTTAAGTAGATGAAGTATTACAATATACCTGGAGTTAGAAAACCAAAAGGAAATAGATTTTTCAAGGTTGGGGATAAAAGAGAATAGAAAATTCAAGCCGCTGGTTGCCGTTTTGAAGGAGTCTATGGACAAAATCTTGAATAATGCAAGAAGTATGAAAAGAAGATGTAAAAATATATATTCACTGTAGAAAAATTTGATAGTCAACTATTTCAGAAAGTAGCATTTCATTGTATTTGCATCCACAATCGGTGACCATGAAAGTAGCAGTCAAGAAATCAAGCTGCTTGCAGCACAGGACAGATTGTTGTAAAAGGCCTTTTAAAGTGTCAAAAGCAAAAAGAGCACTTTGAAGACTGAAAGGTATGGTATTTTCACTTGCCACACATGCTTACAAGACCTAGACAATGAATTAAGAATGCCAAAGAAGAATTAAAGTCTTTGAATTCTGGTATGATTGAAAAATATTATATATATTATGGACTACCAGATAACAAGCAAACAATTCTCTCTCTGAAGAGATAGAGGCAGAATGCTCCTTAGAAGTAAGGGTAGTGAGATTTCATCTCACATGCTTTGAAAACGTTATCAGAAAGGACTCGTCCCAATGTTGTTATTTTTGTTAGGTGCTGTTGAATTCGACCCATAGTGACTCTATGAAGCAACAGATCTGAACCCTGTCCTTTTCTGTGCCACCTCTACATTTCCTGACACACTAGACCCATTTTGGCTGTCACTGTGTCAGTTCACCTGGTTGCAGGTCTTCCTCTCCTTTCCAAGCATCACATTCCTCTCCAAGGAATAGCCTCTCTTTGCAACATGACCAGAGTGTGTGAGGCAAAGCTATATCATCTTTTCCTCCAAAGAGCAGTCTGGCTGCATGTTGTCCAAGACATATTTGTTTGTTCTTTTGGCTGTCCATGTGACTCTTCTCTAATGCCACAGCTCAAAGGCATCGATTCTTCTTCTGTCAACCTTATTCATTGTCCAGTTCTCAGATTCAAAGCAAGTGATTGGAAAGACCATGGGCTGAATCAGACGCACTTTAGTCCTCAAACTGATATCAACACTCAGTAATTTAGAGCAGTCCCTAATTGCAGACTTTCCCAGTGCACTATGTGTCCTCATTTCCTGACTACTGGTACCAAGGGTGGTGTTTGTAGATCCCAGTAAGATGAAGTAGTTGACAGTTTCCGTCTTTTCTCCATCTGTCATGATGTTGCCTACTAGTCCGGTGGTGAGAATTTTGTTTTCTTAATGTTGAGATGCAATCCATAGTGAAGGCTGTATTCTTTTTTGATCTTCTGCATCAAGTATTTCAAGTCCTCCTAACTTTCAGCTAGCAAGATTGTATCATCTGCATAACACAGGGTATTGATGAGTCTTCCTCTGATCTTGATCCCATGTTTGTCTTCACAGTCCAGCTTCTCAAATTATTTGCTTAGTATACAGATTGAATAAATATGGAGAAAGACTACAACCCTGACAAATAGACTCTCTTCTTAATTATAATGGAATTGAGTTCCCATAGAAAGGCATGAGGCTTGTAGAGAGTTGGTGAAAGAAAAACTCTCAACATAGTGGCTGAAATGATGGGCTTAAGCACAGCAGTAATTGTTGAGGATGGTGTTTGTTGTTGTTATTTGCAGCCAAGTAGGAATCAGCTCATAGTTAACCCTCCAGCAGGGTTTCAGAGTCAGTAAATCTCTTGAGAGGAAACTGTCCATCCTTCTCCCTTAAGAGCGTCTGGTAGATTCGAACCTCTTCTTTTGGGGGTTACAGTACAACTTCATACCACTTGGCCACTACAGCTTCCTGAGGATGGTGTTGCACTTGGCAACAGTGTGTTCTGTTATCTAAAGCATCACTAAGAGTCAGAATTGACTCAAGAGAGACTGACAACATATGAACAGCAGGATTAATTTAACCAATTAAAGAGAAAAATCAAGACAGGGAAATTGTGCCAATAAAAAAATACAAACCACATAGAGAGAGTGATAATAAAATAGATATTACCTGCCTGTAATCGGATTTTCCTTCCATCTTCCTTTGATATTTCCTGGGTCTACCCACAGCATACTTAGGTATTGCACCTAAAGCCTGGAATTTGTTTTCCAGTTCCTTCAGCTTAAGAAATGCTGATTGGCTTTGTCCCTTTTGATTTTCTGACTCCAGCTGCTTACACATTTCATTATAATTTTTTGCTTTGTCTTCCCATGCCGCCCTTTGAAATCTTCTGTGCAGCTCCTTCACATCTTGATTTCTTCCCATTGCTTTGGCTTCCCAGCACTCTAGTGCAAGATTCAGTATCTCTTCTGATACACATCTTGGTCTTTCTTCTTCCTCCATATTCATAATGACCTTTTGTATTATTCATGGATAATATTTTTATATCTTCCCACAGCTCATCTGGTCTTTGCTCATTAGTATTCAAGGCTTCAGACCTGTTCCTCTGGTGGTCTTTAAATTCAGGAGGCATAGATTCAAGGCCAAACTTAGATTCTTGTGGATTTGATATGATTTTCTTTCACTTCAGTTTGAACATCCAGTTTGAACAGTTTGCATACAAGTAGTTGATGATCTGTTCCACAGTCAGCACCTGGCCTACTTTTCACAGCTGATACTGAGCTTCTCCAATGATGTTTTTCCATAGATATAATCAAACTGATTCCTCTGTAGGCCATCAGGTGAGGTCCATGTGTATAGTCACTATTTTTATTTCTTATAAAAGGTATTTGCAATGAATAAATCACTGATTGTACATAATTCTATCATTCTGTCTCCAGTCTTTCTCAACTACTGATCCTTTGTCTTTGTTTCCAACTTTTGGATTCCAGTCACACATTATTGCTGATGTATCTTGGTTGTATGTTCGATCGATTTACGATTGCAGCAGTTGGTAGAAGCCATCTATTTCCTCCTTTTTAGCTCTGGTTGTTGGTGCATAAATGTGAATGATAGTGCTATTAACAGAGTCTTCCTTATTTGCATATGGATTATTCTGTCACTCACAACATTGTATTTCAAGATGGATTTAGAAACGGTCTTTGTAACTATGAATGTGCCCCTATTTTTCCTCGTCTTTTCATTTTCAGCATAGTAGATCATATGATTGTCTGATTGAAAATATGTGCTATCTTCGTAACTTTTCAATCTATATGCAGAACGGATCATCTGGGAGGCTAGACTTTATGAAGAGGAATGTGACATCAGGATCAGAGGAAGGCTCATAAACACCCTACATTATGCAGATGGTATAACCTTGCTTGTTGAAACTGAGGAGGAGAGGACCTGAGGCATTTGCTGCAGAAGGTCAAGGACTACATACAGCCTCCAATATGGATTGAAGCTAAACATCAAGAAAACAGAGATCCTTACCACTGGGCCAGTTAGCAGCGGCATGATAGATGGAAACGTGATTGAGATTGTTAACAGCTTCAGCTTGCTTGGCTTCACAGTCAACATTCTTGGTAGCAGCAGCCAGGAAATAAAAAGATAAATGCCATTAGGGAAATCTGTTATCTGAGACCTCTCCAGAGTGCTGGAGAGCAATGATGTCAGTCTAGATACTAAGGTGTGCCTAATGTGGGCCATGGTCTTTGCAGTTACTTGCTATGCACCACATAGTTAGACAATAACTAAGGATGAATGGAAGAAGAATAGATGCCTTTGAGTTGTGTTGCTAAAGAAGAGTATTCAGTATACTATAGACTTCTAAGAGAACGAACAGGTCTGTCCTGAAGAGGGTGAAAACAGGCTACCCCTTGGGGGCAAGGAATTTGAAGCTCCATCTGACATCCTTTGGGCATGTTGCAAAGAGAGACAGTCCTTGGAGAGGGATATCATGCTTGGGAGGGTTCAGGGACAGCACATGAGGGAGAAAGGCCCTGGATGAGATGGATTAACTCAGTGACTGAGGTAATGAGGGGAAGGTGTGTCGGAGACAATGAAGTTGGCTCAAGATTAAGCAGGGTTAAGAGCTGTTGAACATAGGGTCACTATAAGTCTCAAGCAACTTGACAGCACTTGAAAAGAATAATCCAATTTTATTAAAAATAGGCTTTCTTAGTGAAAAACATGTAACTTCATATAATACACATAGCATACTATGATCTGTGTCCCATTCTATCTTCACCATCTAAGCGTCTGAATTACGGTCCTACTAACACTAAATTTCTTTATAATTAAAAGTTTCTGTTGAAAAGCTCTTAGTATTTATATCATTAGCATCTAGGAAATCTCAGGCATGGTCTATTCTGAAATGGAGATGATTATTTTCTTATTTACTGCTGACTCTTGTTTACTTGCAGCAAGATGCATTGGCTAGATGGAGAGCATAGTGTCAGGCTAGAAGGATAGGACGACACCAGTAAGGCAAGCAGTAGCCATGACTCAATAGATGACTCAAATTTCCTCAGACATCAAACTCTTTCTAGAGGACCCGCCACAGTATTGCCAGTGTAGGAGTTAAGGACCTAGAAACAGTTTCTACAAGATCTCCCTTTCTAGTCTAAAAAACTAAGCCAGTGCATCTGCAAGAATTGCAGAGAGAAGTAGAGTCCATCAAGGATGTGTCAGAACAAAACTTAGAGTACAAGCACTCTGACTTAAATGTAAACTGTTAATTAGAGACAGTTAATACTCTCATTAGCCCTACCATGTAATCAACACAGGAAAAACAAACAAGTGGTTGGTGCTGCCATTCAGACCAGAGCAGCTTACAGGAAGATGTCTTATGTCCATATAATTGAAAGAAACAAACAACTATGTGAAAAAGGCTGATAACAACATTGCTCCTAATTTGCTTTAACTTATTTACCATTGAGGTAGTATTTAGCTTTTAGATATATGAGAGTTAGTAGGAAAAAATAAATTGTGCATATGTATGTCAAGCATGTATGCAGAGCAGATTATCCGAGAGGCTGGGCTCTATGAGGAGAATTGTGGCATCAGGATTGGTGGAAGATCTATCAACAATCTCCGTTATGCAGATGACACAACCTTGCTTGCTGAAACTGAGGAGGACCTCATGCACTTGCTGTGAAGGGTCAAGGACTGCAGCCTTCAGTATGGACTAAGGCTCAACATCAAGAAGACAAAGATTCTCGCCACTGGACCAATTGGCAGCGTCAGGATGGATGATGAAGAGATTGAGAGTGTTCACAGCTTCACTTTGCTCGGCTCCACAGTTAACACTCTTGGTACCAGCAGTCAGGAAATCAAAAAGCGTATCGCGATGGGAAAGTCTGCCGTTAGGGACCTCTCAAACATACTCAGGAGCAACAGTGTCTCTCTGGAGACTAAGGTGCGCCTGATACAGGTCATGGTATTTGCAATCGCTTGTTATGCATCAGAGAGTTGGACAATGACTAGGGAGGACAGAAGGAGAGTGGATGCTTTTGAGCTGTGGTGCTGGAGAAGGGTACTGAATGTGCCCTGGACTGCCAGGAAAACAAACAGATCCATCTTGGAGAGGATTAAACCAAGCCGCTCCTTGGAGGCAAGGATTCTGGGGCTTCGTCTGACATACTTTGGACATGTTGCCAGGAGGGATGGGTCCTTGAAGAGGGACATCATGCTTGGGAGGGTGGAGGGACAGCACAGGAGGGGAAGACCCTCTATGAGATGGATTGATTCGGTGACTGGGGTAATCGGGATGGGTGTGTCAGAGGCGCAGATTGGCGCAGGATAGAGCAGAGTTTAGAGCTGTTGTGCATAGGGTCGCTATGAGTCGGAAACGACTCGATGGCACATAACAACAACAACATGTCAAGCATACATCCTAGTGTTGTTAATCAGACAATAAAGGAATAAAGGAACAAGTACAAAAATGAAGAAGCAGACAATAGATGCACAAAAAACAAGTGGAAAAGTGAGTGTATGACAATTACATAAACAAGACTAGTATTTGTATGTAATGTAACAGAATAAGTTTGTTTGGTTAATGGTGCTTCCTTAGCAAAGATAATATTTTACTTGAGACATGAATGAGAAGAAGAGAACCAGTAGTGAAGGGGGGAAATCATTCTAGGAATAAAAAGCAGCCAGTAATGTAAAGTCCATGAGATGAGACCAAGCTTGTTAATTTGAGGACCGGAAAGAAGACTAGTATGACTGACTAGACAATCCTTTCATCTAGTAAGTGAAGGGAAGATTTGTAGAAAATTAGATTTGGAAAAGTGGACAAGGAAGGATCCAGTTGTCTGTGATGATGGTAGTTATGTGTGGTCATGTCACCTACGACGCATAGCAACCCTGTGTCAAACAACTCTGAAGCCTGCCCTGTCCTGAGCCAGTATTACTGACTCCAACACACCTACCTCCCATAACCCTAGTCACTGTAACAATCCATCTCATCTGGAGTCTTCCTCTCCTGCAATGTCCCTCTCTACCTTTTTGAGAATGAGATCCTTCTGTAAGGATTGGACCAGAATCTGGAAATTTTTTTTTCTGGTTTCAATGGAAAGACTTTTGAAGATTTTATGTGGGAAAATACTGAAATAGGAATTCTCATGTTGGAAAAATAAATACAATGTGTTGAAAACTGAAGATCGAGAGTGTATTGGTATTCATTCAGGTAACAGTGAGAAATTAGACTAAACTGTAAATATGGCAAAACTAATATGTCTCAGGGTTAAGTATAGCAACAACATGAACTGTTGTTGGATATAATTGAACAATATTATTGATGCTTCATTTGAATTTGGAATTCAAGAAGATAGGTGGAATTTATTGATTTCTGCATACTTTGAGGCTGTAAATTTCAGTGGGAGCACAAGACTCCAACTTTCTCCCTCAGAGCTCTGGTAGTGTTGTCTGTGGCAAGTTGTGCTGCTCTTGCAAACACTGCACATCTCTAGTGGGTTTTTCTTGAGGCATTGAACAAATAAAGTCGTGGTGGTGGTAGTTGTGGTTGTTGTTATGTGCCGTGGAGTTGCTTGTGACTCATAGCAACCCTGTGTACAATAGCCCTGAAATCTGCTCTTTCATGTGCCAACTTTACTGTCTCTGACACACCTACCCTCATTACCCCAATCACAGTATCAATCCATCTCATCAATGGTCTTCCTCTCTTTCTCTGTCCCTCAAACCTTCCAAGCATGATGTCCTTCCCCAAGTACTGGTCCCTCCTTGCAACATGTGCAAAGTATATTCGATGAAGCCTCAGAATTCTTGCCTGGTTTCACTCTCTCTAGGATGAACCTATTTGTTCTCCTGGCAGTCCATGGTGTATTCAACAATCTTCTCCAGCACCACATCTCAAAGGCATCAATTCTCTGTTGTCCAGCTCTCTGGCACATAGCAAACAATTGCGAAGACTGTGGCCTAAATCAGGTGCACCTCCATCTCCAGACTGATTACTCTTGAGTATTCTGGAGAGGTCCCTCACAGCCAATTTCCCAATGCAATTCATCTTTTGATTTCCTGGCTGCTGGTACCAAAAGTGTTGATTGTGGAGCGAAGCAAACGAAAGCTGTTAACTATCTCAATCTCTGCCCCATCTTTCATACTGCTGCCAGTCGGCCCACTGGTGAGAATCTTTGTTTTCTTGATATTGAGCCTCAATCCATATTGAAGGCTGCAGTCCTTGACCTTCTGCAACAAGAGCTCCAGGTCCTCCTCAGTTTCAGCAAGCAGGGTTGTGTCAGCTGCATATCACAGCTTGTTGTCTTCCTCCAACTCTGGTGCCCTGAAAAGTTAAGGATGGAATCAAGGTCTCGAGTGAGATTAACTTGAAAAGATATCATGGACAATTGATCTACTATAGAATGTGTTAAGTAATAATAAGTATGTAGCAATGGAATTTGATTAGGGATATAATATGAAACACTTATGGTTATTAATCCTATTAAATGACTGGCATAATCTGAGAGCAACCTGAGGAAAAGCACTGTTGGAGATTTGAGGCAAGGGATGGAATGGAATAATCATCATAAGGAGGGATGATATATAGAGAAACATGGTAAGTTATCTGGAAATCACAAGAGGTCAATTGCAGAATGCAGTCATGAATTTAAGTTCAACTAGCATGGTTGTATGATTTCCCCCCCCCCCTGATTAACTCTGTGGATGCAGGGAAAGAGTAAGTAGATGGTTGAGTTTAACCATATGTATTAGCTTCCTATTGTGCAATATAACAAATTATTACAAGATTGCTGTTATTGTCATTGAGGTAGACGACTCATTGCGACCCTATGAAGAAAAGACCTGAACACTTGTATAACTTTCATTGTTTCTCCAAGTTCAAGCTGTTTCGGAAGTGGAAGCCACTTCTGCTTCCAAGCTTGTTTTAATTGGGAAACTCCACCAAGCACTTTCCACCATGGGTAACCATTATTGCATTTGACACATCAGTACCACAGTGTTCAGCATCACAGCAACCACGAGTTACCTCTGTACAGCAAATGGCTAGACCAGTGCTATACCACTTAGAAGAATGTTTGACAAAAAGTAACTAAAACCAGGCCTAAGGGCTACAGATTAAAATCACCCACTTTTGGCTCAGCAGCATAACTTTCTATCCACTAGGCCAACAGAGCTCTCTCGTTGTTGTTGTTGTTGTTGTTGTTAAGTGCTGTCATGTTGTAGATGACTATAGCAACCCTGTGAATGGAACACCTGAACACTTGTATAACTTTGATTGTTTCTCCAAGTTCATAGAGTTTCTGAAGGCAAGCTGTTTCAGAAGTAGGTGCCACTCCTGCTTCCAAGCTTGTTTTAATTGGGGAGCTCCACCAAACACTGTCTACCATGCTTAAAACAGCACAGATTTGTTATTTTATGTGTCTGAAGTCCAAAACAGGTATCACAGAGCTAAATTTAAGGAGAGAATATTCCCTTGCCTGTCTTAACATCTAGGACACCTTTCTTGACTTGCCGTTGCCTTCTGTCTTCAGCCAGTGACTGGTTGAGTCTTTCTTACACTGCCGTCTCTCTGGTTCTCCCTCTTATATTCCCTTCCTCCACTTATAAAGACCCTTTTGCATTGGCCATACTCAGATAATTCAGAATAATCTCCCTATGGCAAGATAACTCTATTAACAACTTCAGTTCAATCTGCAGTCTTTAGTTGTCCTTTGCCATATAACATAATATTCACACTTACAGGGATTCAGATATGGACGTTTGTAAGGGTCCTTAGTCTGACTACCACATCATGGTTGGGATTTTACCACATGAGGAAGTGAAAGAGAGGAGGAAGGGTGGAAGTGAAAGAGAGGAGGAAGGGTGTGAGGAATGTTTTTTCAAATGGGTGTAGAGCCAAACTATAGAAACTATGTGAGAAGAAGTGCGCTGTATGACAGGGATGTGTAAGAAGATTCTCAACAAGGAAAAAATGTCTAAAGTGAAATATGGAATCAGTAAGCTGGAAGAAAAGAAGGCAGTAGCCTGAGAGTGGTTGTTAAAACTGAGACTCTGAGGAATTGGAATTGTTAGAGAAAGGGAGGTTAATAAATATTGAAACTAAAAGTACCCAAAGAAACGAATAACAAGTATTTCCTCTAAGGCAAGGCCAATATCTAGCTTTTTACTTAGGGTTATAATAAGGTACTAAATGGCTTTGTTTTGTTTCTGTTTAGGTATTTTTGCTTTGTTAATTTTTGCTTTAGAGAGTTAGTGTAATTTGTCCATTTTGAAAAGCCCATTTTCACATTTTGTTCCTGGTCCCTAAGCTTCTGTCAGGGAAGCAGTGCCTGCCTTAGCATCAGATGGGTGGATATACAAAGGGCAGTGCAAGGGCAGGGGACAGCTGGGAAAGACTAATGCACAAGACTGACCCTCCCTGTGAAGAGACGAAGCCTTTGTATTATTAGGTGGCTTAGAAAACCATGAGCAAATGTTTCCACTAACGTGTAGCCACGTTACCTGGGGTATCCACTGTGGTAACCAGGGAACAATTTGGATATAATTTGCTAAGGTTGTTTCTACTTTGAACTTGAATCTGTTTCATGCTTTATTTTGCAATACAAATATGGGTCATCTCATTGCAGTGTTCACTGAAATATTGCTCTGTGGTGCACTATGCCCAAAAAACATTGAATTAGTTCTGCTCTATTGAAACCAGTACAAAATTGGCTGAGAAGTGCATAATTTCCATGTCACATTATTAAAATATTATTTTCTTCCAGGCCCCTGCATTATAAATTTTTCCAAAATGGCACAAAATGACAGCTTACTGAAAACAGGAACTGAGGTTAGCATGTTCTCTATAATTTCAAGGTGAATATCAATTGGGTGAGAAGTCTAAATAAAATTAGAGAATAAATAAAATTATTCATTATGTGTTCCAAGGTCAATAATTAACTGATTACAATTATTGCCATGTTATTACTGGGAATTGAGCATTCCATTATGCCTTTTGAAGGGAGTTTAAAAACAAATGTTTGAATGTTTTAATACTTGGAAACTAGCATATTATAAGTCTTTCAAAGATATTACTAAAATAATAGAATTCATTTTGTTATGGAAAATGCAAATTACAATTTTTCAAAACTCTGATGGTTATTCTCATTAAACTTGTAATAGCTTCTTTGTGTCTTTCTTCCTCACACCCTTTGGTTTTGCTCTAATTCCTACCCTCCCCAAACCCTTCTTTCTTTTTCTAAATATTTCAATTTTCTAAACTCTCTGCAGCTTAGCTTTTCCAGAGACTTCTTTGACCATTATGACCACACACAGTGCCGTTTAGCCTTGGAGTCAATATCACGGTTCTAAAGACAAATTGTCTCTACTGGCTAGTTCTGAGAGTTAACATTTTAAGCCCTTTATGGGCAAGTTCACTTCTTCATATCCCTGCGGAACCAGATTAATCCTGAGCACATAATCACACTCAGCACCACCACCGCCACCAAAAAAGGTTTTATCCATTGATTTATTAAATCGTTGACTATATGCTTCAGCTCCCCACCCCACATCATCTTCGTCACCATTTGAAAAACATCCAGTTTAACATTCATTTTCTGATGGCAGTGGTGACAGTGTCCTGGAAATTGAAACTCTAAGTCACAGTCACATATTTGATGAAAAATTTTCATATTTAGGCAGTTTGCTTTAAAGTTGACTAAGGTAGGTGGTTTAAATCTACCAGCTCCTCCAGAGGAGCCTCTAGAAACCTTCAGAAGGGTGAGCTATGAGTTGTTTTCAATTCTATGCCAATGATTTCTTGAGATTTTTAAGGGAAAAGCACATCAATTATCTGATAAGCATTCAGCTAGCAAGAGGTCATCCAAAAGAGTGGACATCTGTGTGTGTGTGTGTGCATTCATAAGTTACATCATTATAGTGCACTGTTTCTGAGTTCCCTCCCCCATAGCTTAACAATAATTCTGGTTTGAAAAATGCCATAATGTATTCAAAAACAAATCACCACATTATGTTTGTATGGTCATAATACAAATGCATCTGAGGGAGGATTATGTTTTCTACAGTTTCTATTAAAATATAAACACCATTGGGAAAAAATGTCTTATCTGCCTTGCTCATTGTTGAGACTTTAATAACTGGCACAATGGCTGCATATGCCAAACCAAAACCAAATCAGTGATTATAGATTGCAACTCACAGTGACCCTGCAGGAAAGAGTAGAACTGTTCCTTACTTTTGAAGGCCAAACATCTTTACTGAAACAAAATGCCAACTCTTTCTCTCATAGAACAGCTTGTGGGTTAAGAACAACTGAGTTTTTGGTTAGCAGCTAACTATTGTGCCACCAGGGCTATTATAGGCAGTGAATAAATAAATACTGAGTTAATGCAAAATTACGCTTTTGACGTATAGAGACTGAAGCTGAGTGAAAGGGATTTTCAGTACTTTCTAAGACTGGACAGGGAGCAGACATTGGTATATAGCCTAGCCTATTGTTTAGTTTGCATGGTGAATAGTAGCTCCAAACCGCCATCCTCCAAGAGAAGTGAAGCTCAAAGTGTCCAATAATGTGCACTCAAATGGGGTAGCGAGGCTTGACTTTGGAGAACGGGGGGGGGAGACAACTTCTCTTTGGGACTTTTTTTGGGAATTGAAGATAACATCTACTCGTTATACATGCTCTTCCTGTAGAAGTCTCTTTATCTCTCACTAGCCAGTCTCATTACATTAAATCTTGTTAGGGTTAGTAATTATTTACATTAAACTTTCTCTGTTGCTATGTGGTTTTTCCTATCCTGATTACACAAAAACTCTCTATACAGCCTCTCCCCACCCCTCTCTTGTACCCTCCCACCTTTAGCCCCCAAAGCAAACACTGATTTTCTTTCTGTCATAAGAGGCAAGAATGAATTTTCTGGAAATGGGTGAATATATTTTCTTTGTTTTCTTCTGTAACTTTTGTAATTTTAAATGGAAAATT
>NW_006399752.1:20545495-20554489 GCF_000299155.1 Elephantulus edwardii
GGTCACTATGAGTCGCAAATGACTCGACGGCACATAACAATAACAACGACAAGTTGTTAAGTGCCCTAAAGTTACAAAACTCATAGTGACCCTCTGTCACTATGTCATAGTGGCAGACTACAGATTGGAACTCTGTCTTACACTATTCTCACCATCTCTGACATACGCAAACCTGTATCAGTTCATCTTGTTGAGGGTCGTCTTCTCTTTTTCTGTCCCTCCACATTTCCATGCATGAGGTCTTTTTCCAAGGACTGGCACCTCTTAACAGCGTACCCAAAGTATGTGAGAGTTTCACCATCCTTACCTCTTAGGAGCACCCTGGTTACTCTTCCTGTAAGGAAAATTGTTTGTTCTTCTGGAAGTCCATGGAATAGTCAGCATTATTCTCCAATAACACAATGCAAAGGCATCAGTTCTTCTTCTGGCATCCTTATTAATTGTTAACTTTCTAATGTATAGCTAACAATTGAAAATGTGAAGATTTAGATCAGGCACACCTTAATCTTTAAAATTACATCATTGCTCTTCATCAATTTAGAGAGGTTCTTGACAGCTGATTTTTCCCAATGCAATATACCTTCGGCTTTCTCGATAGCTACTACTGTGGATGTTATTGTGCATTCAAGTTAAGTAAAAGTATTAACAACTTCATTCTCCATCTATCATCGTGTTACCTTTTGATTCAGTGGTAAGGATTTTTATTTTCCTGATGTTGGAGTGTAGCCCATATAGAAGACTGTAGACTCTGATCTTTCGTAAGTAGTTCAGTCTTCCTCACTTTTTGCAAGCAATGTTGTGTTGTGTGCATAATGCAGGTTGTTAAGTCTTCCTCCAAGACTGATGCCACATTCTCCTTCATGTAGTTCAGCTTCTGGAATTATTTGCTCAGCCTGCAAATTGTGTAGATAGAAAAAAAAAAAAGAATATGACTCTGACAGACACTTTCTGATTTAAAACGATTCAGTGGACAATTCTTCTGTTTGAACAACTACTTCTTGGTCAATGTCTAGATTTTGGATGAGCACAATTAAATGTTCTGGAACTCTCATTTTTCTCAGTGTTATGTATAATTTCAATATACAAATATTACATATATTACATATATTTTTCAAATTTATTTCCTAAGTGTATCATATGTATGCTCCTGCGGTGGCTTTCGTTTTGTTTTTGTTTTGCTTTTAAGTTTCAAATTGATAATTACTAGTACATAAAAATGCAACTTTTATATATTTACCTTTTTAAACTTTAAATAGTTTGAGTAGCATTTTTATTGATTATCTCAAATTTCTACATTTAATTCAAATTAATGATTATATAATCTGTAATTAATGATGCTTGTTCTGTTTCTTTTACTTTAATGATTTTACTGGCTAGACTTTATAACACAATAATGAATACTACTACTACTCATTGCCAGTAAATTGGAATCAACTTCTAGTTAGTTGAGTCTCCAGTGAGTGTTCAGAGACTGACAATCACCTGAGAGGAGAATGTGTCTTTCTCCCTTGGAGTCATGGGTGGATTTGACCTGCCAGAAAGGCAACACCTTTGGGTTAGGATTGCAACTCCTTATAAACGGCATCAATTGTTGTTGTTGTGTACTGTCGAGTTGGAACCCATCCACAGCTGAACCTCTGACAGGTTTCCGGAGGCAGTTAATTGCACAGGAGGAGATTGCACATCCTTCTCCTGTGGAGCAACTGGTGGATTCAAACCGTCTGTGTTCGGGATTGCGGCACACCAGTGCTCTCTTGCATCACTAGAGTTCCCTAAATTTGAATGAAAGTGATAAAAATAACTTCCTTGTTATATTCCTTATCTTAGAAGCAAGCTATTAAGTCTTTCATCTTTTAAGATCAGGATGATGAGATCATCTTCAGTTACCCACACACAAGGAGTTTTTATAAGGAATGAATGTTGGAGTTTGTCTGTTGAGGTGATCATATGATTTCCCTTTTCAGTCTGTTACTATGGTGAGTTACAGTGACTTAGCTTGCCTTTTAAGCCTGGAATAAATACCACTTGGCCATGATGTATTCTTTTTTTAAAATATCATCTTAACTTTTCTTCTCAAAAAAAAAAAAAAAGAAAAGAAAAACAAATGTAGGAATTGAAGACAAATGAAAAGAGAAATAACCAGGAAAAGGTGATAGTTCATGTTTAATTCCTTACCCAATTCCTTACAAATTCCTTAGTAAATTTTCTGGGCATTGAGGAAGACTAAACCTATGTTTGCTTCCCATTCGTTCTCAATATGATTCTCAACACAACACTTCTTTCTGTGTAATTCTCTGAGATATGTTTAGTAGAGTATTTCTTTAATATGCCATCTGCTGGTGTTCTAATTTTAGTGTAAGTAAAAGAAACTGAGATTTGAGAAAAAATTGTAACACTGTAAAATTTCTATCTTGGAAATTATTCACCAACAGAAATGTTAATGTTTTATGGTCTTTTCTAGGAATAAATAACTTTATACTGTTTCAGATTCTTGTCATTTCAGCTTTTACATTTATCAAACATTTCTTAGTTACCATAAACAAATAATATCAGCAATGGCATAAACTTAAACTCTCAACCAGCAAGGAACATTTTTTTTCAAAAAAGGAAACTTAATCTCCATCCTAAATATTCTTTCTGACTTCTGGGCAATCCTTTTGCCTGTAGTTCCCAAAAGTCTGTGTATCATTTTATATACTGCATTAAAAAGGTAGTTATAGATAATATGTAAAAATTATGACTATATGGTCCATTATAAGTCATTTTCACTCTGTAATAGTATTTATGGGTTAGTATAAAGAGAACAGATTTTGAATAAGTAAGGAAGATTATTATCCTTTGTGTAAGTTGGGTTGTTGGTTGTTTCCCTTTTTTAGTTTTTTTATTTAGTTCAAGAAATATTTATGGAATGCCAATTCTGTGCAAGGTTCTTTCGTTAATGAGAATTTCTCGATTTGTTATTCCTTTCCTAAATGATGGTGTTTAATCATTTCATTCAATGAACCTATTTTAACAGAGAGATTGCTATCCTTAGATTAGTCATATGATGGATGATAATGTAATTTATTTTATTCAAGTAAGGACAGTGCTTGCATTTGTGGGAATCTCATTATCCTTAAAACTTCCCTCTATTTTCTTCCTCTTATTTTCATGAAATTACCTCCCAAGCTTAATTACAAGTGTTGTGTTTTCCCTCGGGCAATATAATATCTACTTACCCTAAACACCCCAAAGTCAAGGAAAGTTAGAGTGTTAAGTAAAATTGATTTGCTCAGTCCAGATCGAAGGCAGCATTACAGCTTACTGTTTAATCAATGTAAATTTTTCTAATGCCATAAGGAGCCTTTGTAAAGAACACAC
This sequence comes from Elephantulus edwardii, assembly GCF_000299155.1. Classification (NCBI taxonomy): domain Eukaryota; kingdom Metazoa; phylum Chordata; class Mammalia; order Macroscelidea; family Macroscelididae; genus Elephantulus; species Elephantulus edwardii. The sequence goes on from NW_006399752.1 coordinate 20,548,856, forward strand.
GTGCAACCTGTTTTAAAAACCTGAATCTTCTATGCAGTGTTTCATCTTGCTGAAGTAGTTTTGTGAAAAGGGAATATTTTCTCAAAAACTTTAATTGCGTATAGCATGTGTTGTATCCAGATAAGGCAAAGAATATGTGTGTTTGTTGACTTAGAAAACTACAAATTCCTGTTACAAAGTTAAAGCCCAATACAGTAGTTATTATAGTAGATTTTAAAAAGTGCTTACTAAAGGATATATTTTTCGTAGTGGCTGTAGAAACACTTTGCCCCTCAAATGTAATTCTTGAAAACTGTTTCTAAGCTGACAATAGTATTCCTTAATAGAGGGAGAAATATTGTATGGTTAAATTTTGTAATCAAATGAATATTTATTATCAGATGAATCACAAATTTAATCAATACTGTTGTCAAAAACTACTGTAAATGTCTTTGCTTGGATAGTTGAATTATGTTGACATTTATATCAAGTAGCACAAATGTACGAATTATTTTTACGTACAGAAACTCTGATGGTGTAGTCCATAGGAGTTTGCTCTGTTAACCCAAAGGTGGCACATCTCTGGCAGTTCAAATTCACTAGCTTCTCTTTAGGACAAAAATAAGCATTCTCTTCCCACACCATTTAGAGCCTTCAAATAAAACAGCATGAAGGATCATCAATGAGTTGGCTCTGGCATGATGTCAATGAGTATTTATCCACCAAGAAGTCCTATGTGTACATGTAATATCTAGTAGTTCCAATATAATTTAGATGATAAACTAAAGTTATAATTTCCCCTAATATATTTGCTGGCATAGAATTTAGGTGGGCTTTTAAGGACTTCTCTGAGTTTGTTGGGTTTTTTATTTTGTTTTAGTTTGCTTTTCTTTTTTTCAGCTGCCTTGAAACTATACAAAGACCTTTGATCTGCTGAGTGCTTGTTTCCTAATTTTTTTCTCCCTAGCAAGCAAAATCTTTCATTCATAATTATTCCACTGACATTTAAATTTTCTAGAATTAACATAGCCGTGCAGTACTTCTGTTGACAACTATGGTAGTAGTTCCCCCATGACTGGATAGGCATAAAAACCATCACTAGGTCATTAGCACAGGCCTGCTTTTCTTTTTCCCTGAAACACTTCGCAAGTGTACCCATAAAGCGTGAAGAGAAAGGTATTCCACACCACAGGGTCCAGTTCTGAGAAGTTTTCAGCATGTGGGAAAGAGAAGCATTGGATGTTAAGCCTGAATTGTGGAGGAAAACATTAAAAGGAACAGCAAAGGAGACTTTGACAAAGTTCTTAATCCAAGGGTGCTGTAGACCAAAAGCATTCATCCTTTCCTTTGTATTTGGTTTCACATCTCAATTCTTCAGAATTTTCTAAGATAAAATAAAAAGTCAGGTCAGTCTTTGGGAAAGCTGCATTAACTTTTCAAAGTGTGTGCTGCCTGTTTCATATCCAGCATGTGGGAACACCAAGTCAAGGAAAATTACAGAATAAAATCAGCTCTGCCCAAGTGCCACATAGTTGAGCAACAGGCAAATAGTAAAATGGGTGAGACCAACTTGTACTTGAGTTACCAAGCTTTACACCCTTATCCCCAAATATGGCCATGGCTTTGCCTCTGTAGACTTTAAATTACCATCAGTGAAGAATGGCAGTTTGCATTCAATCTGTTTGGATATACACAATTCCTAACTTGTTGGTATTTTTTCCAGATACTTCATACACATACTGGAGGTCTGAATGGCCTTGTCACTTGTTCATATGATTGGTATGACTTATGAAAAAATCTCTGTGTTTAAAATGAAAGTCAGATATTGTCCCCTTTGCGTCTCAAGAATGTCAGGAATATCAAAGGGGATCAAGTATGTAGGAGGGCTTTGGAAGTTAAAACACTATAGAAGCTCAAAACTGTCACCATCAAAGTGATTCTGATTTCATGATTCCAATGTTTTAAATCGTTGTTGTTGTTATATGCTGTCAAATCATATCCTACTGTCACATGAGGAGATAGCCCCTCCTTCTCCAGCAGAGCATCTGGTTGATTTGAACTGTGTACCTTCGGCATTGCAGCACAGCTTCTTGCCACTAGACCACCGGAGAGCCCTCCAATATTAATATTAATATTAATGAGAGCAAACGCCTCCTCTTCTAACTTTCATTTCCAGTCCCAGAGGTTACCCATTATATCTTCAGGGCTCCTGCCAGCCTCAAAAACCCACTGCCCTCAAGTCAGTTCCAACTCCTAGCAACCTTCCATCGGGTTGCAGAGGCTGCAAATGGTGGCAGAAGAGGAACACCCACCTTTCTCCTGCAGATCTGTCGGTGGATTCTAACTGCTCAGATACAGAGTTTCCCTGGCTTAGCAACACACCTCACTACATACCACACCATTACAGCATCCTTTTAGAGCACTACAAAAGATGTTATAAATACAGTCAATCAGAAGTCATGAATCACTAGCTATATTCTCTGCCGTCAGCTAGGTACTATGGAGTTATGACTCCCAAAAGCCACTCACACTGGGGAGTAAGAATTGGGGGTAAGAATTTCCTGAGGTTTTAGGTACACTCTTACCATCAGGGCTCTCACTTAATTTTCTTTCTTGAACCAACTCATTTTTTCCCTTTTGTATCTAAAAAAATCATACCCATAAAATGAGATTGGTATGTTTATATAATTTAAATAACATTTTTTTTGTTAGTTACAGTCAAGTCAGTTTCTGTTTGTGTGCGCAGAGTAAAATAGCTCCATGGGGTCTTTAAGGCTCTGACCTTTCAGAGGTAGATCTCTAGGCCTTCCTTCCGAGGTGCCCCTGGATGATTGTTAACCAGTAACTTTTTTACTAGTAGAGAAGAACTTAACCATTTGGACCTTTAAGGAGTCCAAACTTAAAAGTTTCTCATACTTACATTCTTTATAGCATATAATTTTCTGGTTTAGTGGTAAGGAGTTGTGCTTGCCAACCCAAAGGCACACGGTTTGAATCCACCAACTACTATGTAAGGGAACGGTGAGCAGTCTCCTCTAGTATGATTTTACTGTCTCTGAAAATCTGTTGGTGGGCCAGCTATGCCTCGGCTCCAATTCAGTGGTACATAGCAGCAACAATAACAGCACGTTTCAGAGTAAATACTACTAAAGAATGTTTTTATAAGACAAATGAAGCTTTTAAAAACATAAGCAAGCAGTTACTACAACATGATAGGAAATGGAAGATATTAGAGTTTTGATAATTGTTATTTGATCCTTTTCTGAAGCAGTCACTCTTCTTAAAAATATTGGATACAAGAGCAATATTTTTGTAAATCACGACCTAACTTGGGAGGGACGGGAGAGCATTATGCTAAGTGAGCTAACTCAGTCTCATGAGGACAAAGGGGGGCAGGAAATGGGAAAGTTCCAATGTGGAAAAACAATGTATTCGACTTTGTAAATAAACCAGTATAAAATAAAAATTTAAAAAACAAAATAATTTTTTAAAATGCAGAATCAAGTTACGGGATAGGGTAAATAAAGTTCAGATCTGCTGTTCATCTGGTCACGATGAATCATAGTCAGCTTGACAGCACCTCACAGCAACAATTGCCAGGTTTATAAAGATTTACAGAGAAAAATGCTTGGCCCCAAAGGAAGCAAATTGATGTTGATTTGTACACAGTCAAGTTTTTGCTTGAATAGAACAAATAACACAAAATATTTTTAGACCATGATGACTAGAGATTTAATTTTAGCAAAATATTGCCCATCATAGCAAATTAACATTGCTTTGAATGGTAGTAGATTTATATGCTATTTGTCTTTCATTTCCAGTTTTATTGGAATTTACAGTTCAATGGTTGTTGTTGTTATATGCCGTCAAGTTGCCTGTGACTCATAGCAACAATGTGTACAACAGCCCTAAACCCTAATCCATCCTGCACCAATCTTATGTCTCTGACACCTATCCTCATTACCCCAGTCACTGAATCAATCCATCTCATTGAGAGTCTTCCTCTCCTGCCCTGTCCCTCCGCCCTCCCAAGCATGACGTCCCTCTCCAAGCATGTTCCTCCTTACAGCATGTCCAAAGTAAGTCAAACAAAGCTTCAGAATAAATGTAACAAGTAAAAAAAAATGCTAGAATTGATTTGTTTTAGGATGAGAATTTTGAAATTTATTTTTTTTTAAAAAAAAAACACCTCTTTTTTGCAATATCTGTCTCCTGTTGCTGCATAATGGAACTAACTCAGAGCGAACCCTCCACTGGGTTTCCAAGACTGTAAGTCACACAGATGGAAATTGACCATTTTTCTTCCAAGGAGGGATTCAAATGGTCAGAAAGGCAAGGCCTTTGGGTTAGCAGTACTCCTCCCTCCGGACTGCACCAGTAGAGCTCCTTTTGCAATAAAGAATTCTCCACAAGAAAAACAAAAACAAACAAACAAAAAAAAAAACCCCAGCAACATACCCTCTGCTCTCAAGCTGATTCCTCCTCCTAGTGGGCCTCAATCAGGCTTCCAGGGCAGTAAATCTATGGATCTATGGGAAGAGACTGCCCGTCTGTCTGCTCTGCGGGCTGTGAGCTGCTAGATTCAAGCCATCGTCAGCCTTTCAATTAACAGCCCAACATGCTACTGGTGCTGCCAGGGCTCCTTGAAATAATTACAGTCATCTGGAAATGTGGGATCCCAAGAATTAATTGTCCTTAGGGTTTTAAATGTCTTTCTTGGTCCAGCAACTTCTGTTCACTAGGAAAAGGCACTTTGGTGTATTCTGGAGGTCAGCAGGGCAAGCTTTTATCACGTGTATGTTCTCAAAATACTACCTTTTAAAAATATCATTTAATTTCTTTTTATAGTTGTTCTTGTTGCGAATACTAAACGCGTAGCGACTATACACTAATTTAACAATTTCTGTGTGTACAGTTCAATGACGTTGATGACTGTTCTCACACTCCTTTTCCAAGTTTTTCCTCTTCCATTGGCTTATCCTTACTGCTCTCTCTGTCATTGCCTTCTAGTCAGAATCAAGTCATGGCAGACCCTCCAGCAGGTTTTCAGAGGTTGTAAAGAGCATGAGAGGAGATTGCCCATCTGTGTTCCGAGGATCAGCTGGTGAATTCACTTCACCTGACTTTGGGTTGACAGCAGAGCAGTTGGTGGATCTTACTGTCCAACTTTGGGTTGGCAGTGCCGTTCCCTACTTCCTAGGCCCAAGAGGGCAGTTTGTTTGCTTGTTAAGCTTACTGATATTTGACTTTATGACATCAGAGAACATTTTGAGTTTAAGTTTTAATTATTATGTCTATGAAGTAGTGTCAGTGGTTCATCTGGTCTCCAGATAGCCTAGCACCTTGTGTCAGTTTGAAATGCTACTAAATTCTTTAATCCATTTAAACTCAAGATTCTTCTGCTGACCCTTTGATCAAAATGTTTAGTGATGGGAACCAGGCACCATCCAGTTCTGGTCTGATGATTGTTGTTGTTGTTGTTATGTGCCGTCGAGTCGTTTGCGAGTCATAGCGACCCTGTGAACAACAGCCCTAAATCCTGCTCTATCCTGCACCAGCTGCACTGCCTCTGACACACCCATCCCGATTACCCCAGTCACCAAGTCAATCCATCTCATAGAGGGTCTTCCCCTCCTGCGCTGTCCCTCCACCCTC
>NW_006399752.1:20554589-20569181 GCF_000299155.1 Elephantulus edwardii
TTATTATATATTTTAATGAAATTTACAGAGACTTTGGATTTCCATTCATTCATTGTTGCACTTTTCTCCCTGCCCACCCCTCCCCTCCAGTTCGTTCTTCTCTTTGAAAAGTACAAGAAAAATTATTTCAGTGTTATATAATCCCTCCCCCCAAGTCCACTCCACTATGTAGCCTTCGTCCTGGACTCCTGTCATGACAATAATACCTAATCATATATAGTCCATTTTAAGTTGATTTTTTGGTATTGTACAAAAGTATGGATTAGGTTGGGTTTTTTCTAACTTTTTTGCATACAAATAACCAATTTTTAAACACCATTGAAAAAATATTTGCTTTCTCCACTGAATTGCCATTATACCTTTGTCAGAAATCACTTATAAGTCTAGGTATATCTGTTTGTCCATTTTTATGCCTGTGTCCTTCTCCAAGGATGAGTCTTTTCTAGCCATGTGCCCAAAGTATGTGAGACAGAGCTTCAGAATCCTAACGTCCAAGGAGAAACTTGGTTTCACCCTCTCCAAGACAGATCTATTCATTTTCTTGGTGGTCTGTGGTATGTTCAAGCTCTTTTCCAGCCCCACAACTCAAAGGCATTGATTCTTCTTCTGTCATCCTTAGTCATTATCCAACCCTCTGAGGCATAACAAGTAATAGCGAAGACCATGGCCCTTATTAGGTGCACTTTAGTCTCTAGAGTGACATTGTTGCTTCTCAGTATCCTGGAGAGATGGCCAGGAGATACTAGTCCATGGAGAAGGATACCATGCTTAGAAGTGTCGGAATTAGAGAAACTGGCTCAAGACAGGGCAGGGTTCAGGTGGCAGGCAACTCAATGGCCCATAACAACAACAATGCCTATGTCACACTGTATGAGATGACGTAGCTTTATAATAAGTCTCGAAATCAGAGCTCAAGTTTTCTAGTTTTGTTATTGTTTAAAATTTTTTTACCTATTGTAAATTCTTTGTATTTCCACGTCAGTCATATTTTCTTGTTAGTTTATACCCTTCGTCCAAAAAAAGGCTGTTGAGATTTTTATTGGAAGACTGCATCAAATCTATTGTTGTGGTTGTAGATGTTTTAGGCAGAATATTAAATGATCCAGGAAGTATTAAAAGAAGATGGAAGGAATATACTGAGTCATTGTATCGAAAGGAATTGGTACATACAGAAGAATTTAATGAAATAACATTTGAGTAAGAGCCTATGGTGATGAAGGAAGAAGTTCAAGCTGCTTTGAAGGAAATAGCAAAAAATAAGGCCCCAGGAATAGATGGTATACCAATTGAAGTATTTCAGATAACAGATGTTGCCGTGGATGTGCTCACCAAGTTGTGCCAAGAAATATGGAGAATAACCACTTGGCCAACTGACTGGAAGAGATCTATATTTGTTCCCATTCCAAAGAAAGGTGACCCAACTGAGTGTGGAAACTACAGAACAGTGTCATTGATTTCACATGCAAGCAAGATTCTACTGAAGGTTATCCAAAAACGATTAGAACAGCACATCAGCAGAGAACTGCCGGAAGTCCAGGCTGGGTTTAGAAGGGGTCGTGGTACTAGGGATATTGTTGCTGATGTTTGATGGATCTTGGCTGAAAGCAGAGAATACCAGAAGAATGTCTGTGTTTCATTGATTATGCAAAGGCATTTGACTGTGTGGATCATAACAAACTGTGGCTGACTCTGAGAAGAATGGGAATCCCAGAACATTTAATTGTGCTAATGCGAAACCTATACTTGGACCAAGACAGAACAGAGCAGGGTAACACTGCATGGTTCAAAATTGGGAGGGGTGTGCGCCAGGGATGCATCCTGTCTCCATACCTTTTCAACATGTATGCAGAGCAGATTATCCGAGAGGCTGGGCTCTATGAGGAGAATTGTGGCATCAGGATTGGTGGTCTGATGGTAGCAGGGGCAATTTTTCATGGGCATTATTAGCAACACATTCCATTTCCTCCAATGGTAAGCAGCTAGGCTCCAATCCCAAAGTCACACAGGTTGAATCCACCCGCTTCTCCACGGGAGAGGGATGGGCAGCCATTGCCCATGTGACTTACTGCCTCCGAAAACCTGCTAGTGAATGGACTATGAGTCAGTTCCATCTCAACAGCACACAGCCACAACACTGCTGATTATGGCACTCAGGTGACCTAATGATGAAAGCTGCACTGAAATCTCACAGGCACATGGTTCAAATCTCCTAGCTGCTCGAGCAGTCAGTCTCCTCCCATGTGATGAATGCCTTTGAAGAGTCAGTTACGAGTCAGTTCCAGCTCCATCCCAGTGGCACACGACAACACTCCGGACTACTTCCTGTGCTGTTCCGGGTGAAGAGACAAACACTTGCACCTTGAATGGTTGTGTATTTTATAAATCACATCCGGAGCTTCAGCTACAGCTTACCTTGTTGACATTTTACAAATATAATTTATTATTAAAGATTATAGTTTGTCACATTTTTGGCACACCATTTACTTCAATGAACTGATCATTCTAAAATTAAAAACAAAGACCATCTTAGTGTCTTCAAGCCAGAAAGCCTATTATTTCTTCAGGTATAGCTGTTCTCTCAAAAATTCATCCCTGCCAAGTAGGTTCTACCTCACAGCTGACCCTCTATTGGGTTTCTGAGGTTGTAAATTCATATAGGAGGAGACTGCTTATCCTTCTTCCACAGAGTGCCTGGTGGATTAGAAACACCAGAGAAGCTTTGGGGTTCTCATTGCAACTCACTACAGACTGCAAGTTTATTACTTTTCAGGTTACCTCTGTCTGTTCCCTCCTCCATCACCCTAGTTTTATCTTTTGCTTCTAAAGCATCGGGACCCGCCATGGACATGCCTACAACATTAGGAACACCAGACCTCATGTTCTTTGGGCAAGAGACACAAACAGCAGTACGCCCTCAGATCTGTTCCTGTTTTGATGCTGGGTGTCTGAGGTTCCAGAACTTTCTTATGCTCTGGGAATTTCAAAGTCCTGAGGTAGAGCTGGGTACAACTAACTGCTTCTAAACCAAGAGCTCCAGAACATGATCCACAATGGCTTGGCAGTAGAGAACACATCAAAGAAAAGAAAGCCTTCTTCACTGCAGGGACTTTTATGGAGTCTTTGGCATGATCATATTATTCTCATCCTTGAGTTGATTTCTGATCAAGTCAAGACTCTGTGGACACAACTTCTCAAACTGATTTTACCTCATAATCTGTTTGGAGGAGTGGCATCTTCCAGGGTTAATGTGCTAAGAAAACACCCTCTACATAAAATTATCATTACTGTTTATGAATAATATAAATATACTGCAGTAGAATATGGAGACTATCTTTTCATTTGTTTTTAAAGACTGGGGGATTTTTGGTCTGTTTTTTCTTTGGAGTTGGCCTAGATAAGTGTGTAGTGAACTTTTGCAGGTCTCTGCTTATTCAGCTTAATTACCCTTTTGTGGCTTGTGAATAATGTAAGAATTTGATTCATTATTTAGAAATCTGGGTACCTGCAGCTATAAGCTAGATAGTACATTTAATTGAGACTGCCAATAACACACACACACACACACACACACACACACAAATATTCATATTTTCGCTCAGCATCAGACACAACTGAATCTTCATGTTAGCTTGAAAATAGAAATAATTCAGTCAAAAAGTTAAAGGAAACACTTTCCCACATGCTGGTGACCACTAATGTGACTTTTGGTTTCTAGAAAAGCACAGATAAATCGTGTCCAGTGCAGAGACTATTACTCTTAGCTAGCACTTTAATTTTAAACAAGTCCTACTTCCTATTTTGTCTGTGAGATCCAGGACATAAAGTGATACAGCTTGTATTAACTGTCCAACATGGTGTCAGCGAAAGAAGCCATACACTATATATGTTTTTGAACTAAATATTTCTTCTTGCCATTGACTCCTGACCCCCCTAGAACAACTGTCGCCTCCTTCAAATGCCTTCACTAAGTAAAAAGTCAATTGGCTGTAAGTGGTGATGAAGAAAATGTCATGTGATTAATGCCACAGTTCAGGCCATTGTGATTAGTCACGGGAAAAACAGTTAAACTTCCTCCCCAAGAAACTCAGTGTGTTAGAGGCAAATGGCCTTCCCGAAGCCCAGTAGGAAGAAATAGTTGGGCAGTGTTAAAAGCTGCCTATTGATTTGTGCCCCAACTGAAAGCCATGCGCTGATGTAAATGAAAATGTGTCAAGAGTTGATATCGATTTTTTTTTTTAAAACCAGACCATCTCTGGGGAAATACTGCCGGCCGTGCTAGTCAATGAGTGAAATAAGGTTCCTTTCCACAAGACTACACATGTCCAGACATCACATTTTTCTCTTTAACTGAGGTGTGGTAGGATGCTCGTAGATTGTCTGCAGTCTCAACTTGGAAAATAATTGGTCCTAATTTCCCAAATTCAGGAATGTATGAGAAAGAGAAGGAAGAGCTTGCATTAGTGGGGGATATGTGTGTGTGGAGAAGAATACAGGCCCACGCATACCTGCCACCAAGTTGACCTGTTTAAATGAGACTCGGAGCACACACTTGTAAGGCTGAGCCCAAGAATTTTCATCCCAAGTGCTTCAAAAGAAATCATAAGGCTCAGCTTGCATTTCAAGATCTTGATTCAAACATAGCAACAATATAGAACAAAAGAGTGAAAAATACTAAGTTGAGACTTTTATTCTCCTTCAGCCTTTTATTCTCCGCCCACCCTCCTTTGAAGTAATTTCCTGAGCTGTGCCTTAATCAGACTGTCAAGCTTGTAAATATTGACGAACAATATAAGAAAAGGCCAAGAGTTATAATAAATGTGGAACATTGGGTCAAATCGGTCAGGGTTTCAGCAGCGAGGTAAGGTCATAATTTTTTACCCAACTGGGATAAAGCCATAGATTCTAATACTAAACAATTAATATGGAATATTAGTATAGAAAGAAAGAGAGGTCCTCCCTGACAGTATATGTGGGCTGTTTGGAGATACCTATTGGAATTAGAGAAAATCCTAATAAAATCATATGGGAAGGATTATTCCATCCATGGTCGCTTAGAGCACTAAATACACTTAGTTTAATTTGCTGTCCTGAGGGATGAAAACCCGCCTTGCAAATCCATTCACTTCTTGTTGATTATTCTGTGACCTTTGAAATTGTCCTTATGATCTATCTGTATAGCTTATCCTTAATACTAAAGGAAAAATAATGAACTGAATTTGATCTTAAGGAAAGAGAAATTATGATAGTGAAGTTAATTTTATACTAAATGCTTTATATTAAAATTCAGGAACATGTAGAAAGAACTTTGAGGAGACCGTTGCTTTTCTAATAACTTGAGAAGATAAAAGAGGTAACATATGAGCTGAGTAAATGAACTTCCAATTTGTGCTATTTTAAAATTATTACAATGAAACTGTAGGTTTCAAAGTAGATGTTATATGCTGGGCTTGTGCATGAAGTTTAGGTTTATGGTTGATACACCAGTTTATGGCTGAGGAAATTATAAAGAATCCCAGAGACCTTTGAATATGATGAGTTGTAGATTAGCTCTTCACTTTGCAGGAAGAGCCAGTCATGTCTATGACATTAAATTACTTAGCCATGTTTCATTCTGAAATCAGAGAAATGCAAATCAATGGCCTTGTAGAGTTATTTACTCAAAGAAGCTCAAATCAGTTCAGAAAAATGTATTCAGTATAAAAATGGATTATTTTCCTTTCTTCTGCTGGTCCTGACAGCTGCTTAATATTTACATTTATCAAGTAATAATTGTCTGTCTGTCTTTCATGTTCAGGCATATAAAAAAATAATCTTCAAATGTGCATACTTGAGTCAATGAGATGAAGGAATTTTAGGCTGGTTCTAAAATTTAAATGCAAGGATGGATATGCACTACATTGATATTTCATATCATCTCTAATATGTTCATGAATCACTCACTACATACTTGCTTGTGTTTCCTGATTTACTGGACAGACACTCTGCATTTCCAAATATGCCACTAAATGTATAACTGACTAACTCAGTGCTGTCAAGTTGGAACCAACTCAGAGCTGGCTCTCAGCAGGTTAGCCAAGGCTATGAGTCACATGGGAATGGATTACCCATCTTTCTGCCATGGATTCAAACTTCCAGAGAAGTACTATCTCTGGATTAGCAGTCAACTCCTTATGGACATACTACCAGGCCTTCCAAACAGTATCATCGTTGTTGTTGTTGGTGTTGTTGTTGTTGTTGTTAGGTGCCATCGAATTGAGTACAACTCATGGTGATCCTATGAACAAAAGCTCTGAACCCTGTTTCTAACATTTCCCAACATACAAGAGCCCATCACAGAAGTCACCATGTCAGTCTACCTGGCCAAGAGTCTTCTTCGCCTTTGCTGACCCCCAACTCTTCCAGACATCATGTCCTTGTCCAAGGAATAGCCTCTCCTAGCAACATACCCAAAAGATCTGAGATGAAGCTTCATCATCCTTGCCTCCAAAGAGCACTCTGGCTGCATCCTCTCCAAGACATATTTGTTTGTTCTCTTGGCCCTCCATGAGATGTTCAGTGCTCTTCTCCAACATGACAGTGCAAAGGCATTAATTCTTTTTCTGCCATCCTTATTCATTGTCCAGCTCTCAGATTCAAATCAAGTGATTGGAAAAACCATGGCCCAAATGAGACACACCTTAGTCCTCAAACTAACATCATTACTCCTCAATAATTTGGAGTGGTTCCTAACTGCAAACTTTCCCCAGGCAATACATCTTCTTACTTCCTGACTGCTGGTATCAAGACTTATGTAAAGTAGTTAATGCATTCCAACTGTATATATTTGTAGTCATAATCACAGAGGTTTGGTTCAAGGACCCCATTTATACCAAAATACAAAGGTTCAAGTACCATATATAAAATGGTGTAGATTTATGTATAACTTATTCATATCTTCCTACATACTTTAAATCATCTCCAGATTATTAGTAAAAGGTAATACAGTATACATGCATTATAAGTGTCACTGCACGCTCCCTCATAAATATCATTGCATGCTCCCCCCTTCTTAGACTTGACAGGAGTGTTTTTGACATGCAATTACTCATTTTCACTCAAATTCTTTTTTTTCTTCAGTGGGTTTAAAATCTGTAGATGCAGAACCCATAGTTACTCAAACTCACTACCATCCAATCAGTTCTGATCCATAAGGACTCTCCAGCAGGTTTCTGAGGCTGTAAATCCTAATGAGAGGAAACTGCCATCTTTGTCTCTAGGAGCTGCTGATGGATTCAAACCACTGTATGTACAAGGTCTTTTACTTAGCAGTGGACATCTTTGGACCGTGCCACCAGAGCTTCCCCCACAGATCTAGAAAAATAGATTTCATATCAATGCATGATGATTTAGTAAGTAGTACAATAATTCTTTTGGTAAATTTTTAAATTTTTTTTCATTTGGTATTAATCAAAAAGTAAAATAACAGAAAACTAGATTAAATTTTTCCCCTTCTTGATTTTATTCACAAAAGAAATTGAGTTCATCAGAGCACAGGATGCCTTCCTCTATCAGGTGCCTATTTACATTTGCATTGCTAAATTATTTACCATAAGTACATTTTAACTTTGGTAGACCTTAAAATAATAAAGTTCCATATTCAGACTTTATACAAACATGCAAATGTTAATGTGAATAAGGACTATAAATTATAGATCATTTTTATATTGCCTCTGCTGCGAGAGTCCGCGCTTCTAACAATTGTGGAATGTTAGGGAGCCCTCTAGTGGCACATATATTTTTAATACATTTCCAAACAGAAAAAGTTGATTTTTTCTTAACGTCATATGTGTGCTGTATTTTTCCAGCCTCACCCCTCATGTATCTTAACATATACAATGTTTTTATTTAACATTTTTATATTTAAAAAGAAAACCTTAGCATAGTACTGTTATAGACATCCCTCTCCTGTTTATGTAGTTGTTGACCCTGGTCATTTTCTTGCAGTTATTGTCTCTACTGGAGGGTCAACTAGGAACCAGTTCTTACTTGACAGCACATAAGAACAAACAGCCATAGCACAGGAGGGTTCCGTCTTCAAATCCAGCTACAGAGAGAGGAAAATGTCACTACATATATATAGAATATCATCATATTCTGATAATACGAGTCCTGGGTACAATCCATCGTGAAGAGGAAAATATTATACAAAGACTCTTGAGTGGAAGAGGCGTTGGCTCTTCAGAATGACTTGATAAAAGAGACAGAGACATAAATTCAGTTTTGTTGTGTGCCTTAGAAATGCAACAGACCCTTCTCCCACAAAGCAGGTTGTGGGATTCAATTTACTTATGTTTAGGATTGCAGAACAGCTTCTTACCTCTAAGCCACCAGTGTCTGGTTATTTAAAGGCCTTAATATTTCCTTTGAAGGCAGCATGGTTGGTTACAAGTGGACAATCATGGTGTTTAGTGCTAGTCAGGCCTGGGCTCAAGCACCACCTCCAATATTTTGCAGCTCTGTGACCTTTTGAAGGCTCATATATTCGAACAATGTATGCAGTCTCCTGAGTTTATACATTTAGTAACATATAAGAAATTTGTAGCCTGTAAAAATTGTCAATATATTAGCCAATTTCTATTACATTCTTATTTTTGTTTCTCCATCTTTCCAAACCAAAATGGCTACCAAAGTTTATCTGTATTTCAGTCTTTCGTAAAAGCTGCATGACTTACTCTAAGCCTTTGTGTTTTGTGATCCATGAAGTCTGCCTTACACGTTTCAGTTAGCAGGGAATCGTCTTGGAGTTTGCTAAACTTTACCTTATATAAGCCAGTACCCAGCGATGGCATCAACTTCTTTTGAAAGGCTTCCTAGTGCTGAGTTCATCATAAGGCATAGCCAGGACTTGCTATTTCAACACATTCCAAGGTCCCACTTAATTCATTCATTCATCCATTCATTCAGCAAATATTTACTGAGCCACCCACTACGCATGAGGCACTTGTAATAGAAGAAAAGCTTAGTTTCTGAGAACAGAGCAAGGACTATATTACTAAAGTGAGAACAGGGTGACTTTTAAAAATGGAAGGGCCCTAACCAAGCTGATTTTACAAAAGTATGATGAAGGATCAAAGGGATAGTAAAACCGGCTTTTCATTTCTTCTTCATTGGCCAGTTTTTTGCCTTTTCAATCACTACTTTCAAAAGGCAAAGGGAGAAAAGTCTAGAATATCTTCACAAAGTGTCAAAAGTAAATCATTTTTCTTTCTACCATGTACTTGTGAATTTCAGCTTCCTCCCACTCAGTATATTGACAGGAACATTTTTTGCCAAAACACTGATAAGAGTTCTCTATAACTGTTATTTTTTTCCTTTCTTCTTCAGAGTAAAAATAAACTAACACAAAACCATCATGGGGGAGCGGGAACATTCCAAAAACAAAATCATATAATCCATTAAAAAAATACAATAATAATGTGGAGGGCAAAAGTACATTCTGCTTTCTTTTTCCAGAGGAAAACCAAGATGGTGGTTTCCTCCAAAGGTCCTTCAAGACCACTTGAAAAGATTATTTGAACATTTGTGTACAGATGCATTTCAATCAATAAAATGAGACTGGCGCCTACAGAGTGCTTCTAATCAAATTGTTTGCTCAACATCCTTCAATACTTGATTCACAAACTTATTTCAAGATTAGAATGCCAAGGTGAAGATTAACACTCCTAGTTCAGTAGGGTTAATGAGACATGACTTATTAATTCTACAAGAAAATCCTAATTAGACACTAGAGCACCACTTGTTTCATTGTTAAATACTATCCAGACCCTGGGGAATTGGAAAATAAATAAAGACTAAAATAGAAAACTGGTGTTATAATTAGGCCCACTGAAATGAGAGCAATACTTTCTTTCCCCCAGATGGAAAGTATTTGTCATGTTTTCCCCTAAATAACTCAGCATTAGCATTGGTAATAAAAGTTTGATACAAATGTACTTGAAATAGCTCGACATGTGGACACCAGAAAAATAGGGGCTTATGATTCAGCAGAACTCTACTAACAAGGCAGTTTTATTGTTGAGTTTCAATTGCAGGAACATTAGTCACAGTACGGATTAATTAGCACGATATTTTCATTATTGTTCCTTTAATGGTTTATATCTTTATTTTTAACATGAAAAAATTCATCATGAAAATACAGATATTTTGGAACCACTTCATTTTTTTTATTGGTGCCCATCATACCCAAATGGAAATCTGGTGTCCTTGTCTGTAGCGAATTGCACTACTAAACAAAAGGCCTTGTCTCCCTGGCAGTTCAAATCCACCTACAGCTTCAAGAGAGAAAGTTGATGGTCTCCTCTCATTGGATTTATAGCCCACTGAAGGAAAACTACTAAAGGGACAGTTATGAGTCAGTTCTGACTCCATGTCCATGAGTTTTGAGTCCTAATCCCAAAAGGGAAAATGGGATAATGGGGGTGGTTTATGGGAACAGGACAGGAGGACTACAACTCAAAGAGATTGAACATAATCATTCCAACTTCCTAAAAATAAAAAAGGGCAGTATGTTGTTGTTGTTGTTGTATGCCATTGAGTCACCTGCAACTCATAGAGACCCTATGTACAGTAATTCTGAGCCCTGTCCTAACTTGAGCCAAACTCATCGTCATACCTAATCCCTTTACCCCACTCACTAAATCCATCCATCTCATCTGGGTTCTTCCTCTTCTATGTTATCCCTCCACTCTTCCAAGTGTGATGTACTTCTCCAAGACTGATCCCTCCTGGCCACATGCCCAAAGTACGTGAGATGGAACTTTACAATCCTTCCCTCCAAGGAGCAATTTGATTTTATCCCTTCCACGACAGATCTGTTTGTTCTCTTGGCAGTCCACGCTATGTTCTAGACTCTTCTCCAGCACCACAACTCAAAGGCCTTGATTCTTCTTCTGTCATCCTTAGTCATTATCCAGCTTTCTGAGGCATAGCAAATATTGCAAAGATCATGATGACCTGGATCATGCACACCTCAGTCTCCACACTGACAGCAGACTTTTCCCAATGCAGTTTGTCTTTTCATTTCCTGACTGCTGCTGCCCAGAGTGTTGATTGTGGAACCAAGCAAGCTGTAATTAATTGTTAATTATCTCAATCTCTTCTCCATCTATCAGGATGCTGCCAATTGGTCCAGTGGTGAGAATCTTTGTTTTCTTGATGTTAAGCTCCAATCCATATTGAAGGCTGCAGTCCTTGACCTTCTGCAGCAAGTGCTTCAGGTCCTCC
Organism: Elephantulus edwardii; assembly: GCF_000299155.1. Taxonomy (NCBI): domain Eukaryota; kingdom Metazoa; phylum Chordata; class Mammalia; order Macroscelidea; family Macroscelididae; genus Elephantulus; species Elephantulus edwardii. The sequence continues at coordinate 20,565,852 of NW_006399752.1, forward strand.
TCAGTTTCCGCAAGCAGGGTTATGTCATCTACTTAATGCAGGTGCCATCAAGTTCATTCCTTTTTCCAGACTCCTGGTGTCCACAGAATGAAAGAGTGCCCCATTCTACAGGGTCATTGCAGTACTTGAGCCTCGTTACTGCGCACACTGTGGCAACCCATCTTATTGAGGGTCTTCCTTTTTCTCCTATGACACTGCTTTACCAAACATGACATCTTTTTGCAGGAACTGTTCACTTGTGATAACATGCCCAAAAGATAAGAGATGATACTCTCCCACCATTGTTTCTAGAATCATTCAGCTTGTACTTCTTCCGCAATAGTTTTGGTCTTATAGCAGTCTATATTCTATTCAGGGAGCTCTCGTGGCCTAGTGTCAAGAAGCTGCACTGCAAGCCTAAGGGCACGTTGTCCGAGGCCACAAGCTGCTCCGCAGAAGGATGAGCAGTTTCTTCCCATGTGATTAACTGCCTCTGAAAATCCACTAGAGGATCAGCTATAAGTCGATTCCGGCTCTATAGTTGTTGTTGTTGTTGTTGTTGTTGTTGTTGTTGTTGTTGTGTGCCATCGAGTCATTTGCGACTCATAGCGACCCTTTGTACAAGAGCCCTAAATGCCATTCTATCCTGTGCCAACCTCACCGTCTCAAACACACTCATTCCCACCACTCCTCTCACAGAATCTATCCATCTCATAGAGGGTCTTCCTCTCCTGTGCCATCCCTCTACTCTTTAAAACATGATGTCCCTCTCCAAGGACCAGTCCCTCCTTGCAACATGCCCAAAGTATGTCAGATGAAGCTTCAGAATCCTTGATTCCAAGGAACATTCTGGCCTCACCTTCTCCAGGGCAAACCTGTTTGTTCTCCTAGCAGTCTATGGTATATTCAACACTCTTCTCCAGCACCACAACTCAAAGGCATCAATTCTCTTTCTATCATCCCTATTCACTGTACACAACATAAACAAACCTACTATATTCAATACTCTTCACCAGCACCAGAATTCAAAGGCATCAGTACTTCTTCAGCCTTCCTTATTCACTGTCAAACTCCCAAATAGATACAAGGTGATTGCAGATAGCAGTGGCTTGAGTCAGGCACGCTGTAGTCTGCCAAGTGGCATCTTTGGCTTTTCCTTTTTCCCTGTGGTCATGTACATGATAAATAACTTTAGCCACGATTTTAATGTTCTAAAGGTTCTTTTCTTATGTTATTAAAGATAAAAACAAAGAAAAGAGAACTCTGAGAGTCGGAGAGCCAGCGAGAACCTTGATATATTCATTTACATCTTTAGGAAAGGCCCTTGCTAAGAGTACACCTCGCGTAGTGACTACCCATCTGACAATGCATGCTTGCTTGTTGCTATGATGTTGAACACTTTCAATTTGAGTGACGGGCTGCAGCAGAGTAGGAAGAAAGGTTTGTCTGCCTACTCTTGGAAACCAGCAATTGAAAGCTCTCCCTTACCTCTGTGGCCCTATTTGTGGCCACCCATGACAGGAATAGACAATGTTTCCTTCTTTGTTCCTGGGATCACCATGATTCAGGGCCATTTTCACAACAGCCAACAGCAGTAAGATATAACTGTGATGAATTTTGGGACATTTTATATACAATCAGCTACAAAATATACTAATGAACCAGATTGTCAAATTAGGACAATTAGCCCTAAATAACGACAATTAAATTGCCTTTCACAGATGGGAAATGTGGAAGACGCATAAATCGCTTGTGTAACATCAACTAAGACTTTTTCATTTTTTTCCCCCTGCTTGTCTATTTTGTTTCTTGAAGCTTAAAATTATAGCCTGTATTCTTTTCTCCTTCTCTTTAAATAAAATAATTCTCATTTAAGCCTCATAGTGTAAAATCTTGAAGTGTCCCAGAGTCTCCTAATGCTTAACAAAAGGGAGAAAGTCAAACATACAGGGCATGTCAGTGACTACTGCCCATCACTAGAGTTTCAGAAATGTGTCAGAAGCACTCATAGTACAAAGTTTTATGGAAACAGCTTACCAATTACTCTTATTATTGTCATGTTGTTGTTGTCGTGTGCCTTGGAATTGCAACCTACCCATAGCTGGCCCTCCAGTGAGTTTTCAGAGGCAGTCAATCACACATGAAGGGAATGTCCATCCTTTGCCCAGAAAGCAGCTGGTGGATTCAAACTGCATATGTTTGGTATTGCAGCACAACTTCTTACCACTAAGCTACCAAAACTTTGTTATTGTTATGTTATATTGGATAAAATTATTTTTAAAAAGTGGGTTTTCAGGGAGCCTGGTGGCCTAGTGGCAAGAAGCTGCACTGCAATCCTGAAGGCACGCAGTTTGCTGGAGGAAGGGCAATCTCCTCCTGTGCAAGTCAGATCTGATTCAATGGTACATCAAAACAAAACAAAACAAACAAAAAAAGGATTTAAAAAACAAAAGAGTTGGTTTTCAGGGAGCTCTAGTGATAAGGAATTGTGCTGCAACAGAAAGGTACCTAGTTTGAATCCACCAGCTGCTCTGGGGAGAAAGATGGCATTCTCCTCCCCTAAGACAATTTACTACCTTTGAAAACCCACTGAAGGGTCAGCTGTGGGTTGGTTCGAACTCTATGATAAAGAGATTCAGTATAATAAATTAGATGGTGAAGCTAGGATCATATGGTTGACCAATGACTTCTCTCTGTTCATTGACCACAAATTATATTCCTTGTCCCGGTGATAATGATTATATGTGTTCTTATTCACAATAAATAATGTAGAAAACAAAATATTTTAAAATAAAATAAAGCATGAAGTATAATATAAAACATACTCCCGTACTTGTCAGCTGTATGATATTTAGCCATTAGGGTAACTTCTCTGAGTCTTTGGTTCTACATTTGAAATTGGGTGTGCTGTACCAATGGACTTGAACATGGTGGGGACTGTGAGCATGATGGTGCAGGACAGGGCAACATTTCACTCTACTGTTTACAGGGTCCTCATGAGTCATAATTCACTTACCAGCACCTAAAACCAATAATGACTAATTAGCTTACTTTGACAGTTTTCTGATGTATGTAGAGAAAGCACTTTCTAAAGTATCTAGCAGTTAATAAATTATGTAAAGATTTAGACAAGAAGAATGGGAGGATGGAATTCTATCACTGCTATTTGGAAATTATTCAAAACACCAACCTCTTCTGTACAAGAGGGAGTCATCGGATCAGGAGGAGAAGGTATAAATCATTGTTGCAATTCAACATACGCTTATGATGCCCCTGCCAGAAAAATAGTAAATGGCTATAGGAATGAATATATATATATATATATATATATATATATATATATATATATAT
>NW_006399752.1:20570466-20572259 GCF_000299155.1 Elephantulus edwardii
CAGAGACAGTGTGATTGGCACAGGACAGAGCAGAGTTTAGGGCTGTTGTACATAGGGTCACTATGAGTCGCAAGCAACTCGACAGCACATAACAACAGCAACAACTCCAGCACCAAAACTCAAAGGCATCAACTCTCCTTCTTTAATCCCTAGTCATTGTCCAGCTTTGATGCATAGCAAATAACGGCAAGGACCATGGCCTGTGCCAGGTGCACCTTAGTCTCCAAACTGACATCGTTGCTCCTCATTACCATGGAGAGGTCTCTGACAGCAGACTTCCCCAATGCAATTTGTCTTTTAATATCCTGGCTGCTGGTACCAAGATTGTTGATTGTAGAGCAAAGGAAACTAAAGCTGTCAACAAATCTCTTTACCATCTATTATGATGCTTCCAATTGGCCCAGTGGTGAGATATTTGTTTTCTTGATGTTGAGCATCAACTATATTGAAGGCTGCAATCCTTGACCTTCTGCAGCAAGTGCTTCAAGTCCTCCTCAGTTTCAGCAAGCAGGATTGTGTCATCTGTATAAAGCAAATTGTTGATGAGTCTACCTCCGATCCTGATGCCACACTTCTCCTCATAGAGCCCCGCCTCCAAGATAATCTGTTCTGCATATAGATTGAAAAGATATGAAGATAGAACACACCCTTTGATATACATCCTTCCCAGTTTTGAACCATGCAGTGTTTCCTTGCTCTGTTCTGACGACTGCCTCCTGGTCTAATTTTCTGATAAGCACTATCAAGTGTTCTGGGATTCCCATTCTTTCTAAAAGTCAGCCAGAGTTTGTTGTGATCCACACAGTCAAATGCCTTTGCATAGTCAATGAAACACAGATAGATATTCCTCTGGTACTCTCTGCTTTCAGCCAAGATCCATCTGACTTTAACTGTAATATCCCTACTGCCACAGCCTCATCTAAATCCAGCCTGCACTTCTCTGCAGCTTTCTGTTTATGTGCTGTTCCAGTCCTTTTTGGATGATCTTCAGCAGAATCTTTCTTGCATGTGATATCAATGATACTGTTCGATGATTTCCACACTCTGTTGGATCACCTTTTTTTGAAATGTTAGGTAGTGATTTACAGAATTACTGTTTTTGCATGCTGCATAGTACTTCATCATGTGAATGTACCATAATTTCTCAGTCCATTTGACTGTGGTTGGGCATTTGGGCTGTTTCCATGTTCTTGTGATGAAGATTAATGCTGCTATGAGCATTGGTGTACAAGTCTCTTGTTTGTGCCTCAGTTCTCATTTTCTCAGGATATATTACAAGCAGTGGAATAGTTGTGTCATACAGAATTTCTGTGTTCATCTTTCTGAGAAAACACCAAACTGCCTTCCAGAATAGCTGTATCATTTTACAATCCACCAACAGTGTATAAGAATTCCTATCTCAGGGTGGGCAGGGAGGAAAATGTGCAACAATGAATAAATGAGGGGAAAAATAAATGGAAAGAATATGCTGTAAATATATATATATTGCATTAAAAATCATTGTCGTTGTTGGTATGTGCCATCAAGTCATTTGCGACTCATAGCGACCCTATGTACAAGAGCTCTAAACACTGTTCTATCCTGTGCCAACCTAGCCATCTCAAACGCACTTAATCCCACCGCTCCAGTCACAGCATCGATCCATCTTATTGAAGGTCTTCCTCTCCTTTTCCACCCCTCCACTGCCAAATATGTTGTCCCTCTCCAAGGACCAGTCCCTCCTTGCAACATGCCCAAAGTATGTCAGATGAAGCTTCAGAATCCTTGATTCCAAGGAGCATTCTGGCTTCACC
>NW_006399752.1:20572740-20574826 GCF_000299155.1 Elephantulus edwardii
GGTTGTGTCATCTGCATAATACCGGTTGTTGATGACTCTTCCACCAATCCTGATGCCACATTCCTCTTCGTACAGCCCAGCATCTCGGATGATCTGTTCTGCATACAGATTGAAAAGGTATGAAAAATCATTAATTTTTAAAAAAAGAATTTCTATCTTGCCACATCCTCGCCAATATTTATTACTTGTTGTTAAACTTAGCCGCTGCTACTGGAGTACGATGGTATCTTATTGTGGTTTTGATTTGCATCTCTTATTGCCAGTTATTTTGATTGAGCATTTCTTTATGTGTCTGTTTGCCATCCGAATATCTTCCTGTGTAAAAGGTCTTTCCATATCTTTTGCCCATTTTGTAATTGTGTAATCAGTACTTTTCTTATGGAAGCCCTGTAGGGTTCTGTAAACTTTTTATATGAGACCCTTATCTGTATTGGTTTTACCAAATTTTTTTCCCCAGTTTGTTAGTTTTCTTTTCACTCTGTCTCCAGTTTGGAGGCTCATATTTGAAGCAGTTGTATTCTGGAATGTTGGTTCTGTTGTTTTAATTGAAATTCAGGTGTAAATTGTTTGGTTGTTTATTTCATTCACAATAGTGTGTGAGCTGATTGGGTACCTGGGTTTGCTGTGTTTAGCTAACAATTAGCTGTGGGCTAGAAGCCTCTGTTTAAGTCAAACACCCTGGTGGGCAGGCCTTTGTATTTAAAAGTCTGTTGGGCCCTGACTAACTGAAGCCTTGGATTCTGAAGGATAGGTTCTCTTATTTTAGTTGAAAGTCAGGTGTACACTATTTGGTCGGGTTTTATTTCATTCATTATTTGTGTGAGCTCTTATTTCATTTATGCTATAGGAACATTTTAAATATAGCTCCTAATTGCATCTCTACTTCTTCTTTCTCTGTGGCAGAGTAAAAATCTCACTACTTTATGAGTTAGACATATACTCTCCTGTTCGGGATTCTTGCTCTCTTTGGAATGGTCACTGATTTCCTAAGGGTCAAGTCCTGTTTGGAACACAGGAGGTACAGCATTATACCGCTCACATCACTCGCTATCTAGCATCACTAGCTTCTCCATCCTCAGGTTTTTCACTTAAAATAAGATAGGAATGAATATAATTGACTCAGTGGTAGAATTCGCTCAGTGGCACTGGGTGGGGTCACTTTTTTATGAGTCTAGCAATTCTAATGCTTTATTCCCCTTTATAGATGTTCATTCTTTGTTATTTTCTGTAGAATCTTCATGTCGATCTCCCCCTCTTCATTAAATTATGACATAATATTTTGTATGTAGGGAGCTCTGGTGGCCATGTGGGAAGAAGCTGTGCTGCCATCGCAAAGATACATGGTTCAAATCTACCACCTGGAGTGAAAACACAAAATCCCTGTAAATGTTCATTAAAACTAATAAAATTTAATAAAAACAAAACAAAACAAAACAAAAAAAGCAGCTGAAGGATAAGAAAAGGGAAAGCCTCCCTATGCACGGTTCCAGGAGACACCGTTACAACAATTTTGGGACAAGTTTCCCAGGAGAAAATGCACTTCAAATGTGATTGTAATTGTGTTCAAGGAAGAATGCCAGCTATGATTAAGCATAATAATAACAATAAAATGCACGAGAAACACAATTAAAAGAAATCTAATAATTGACATATAAAAGAGGTGTTAGAAAATAAAATGCAAAAACTTGAAAAAAAAATATCTACCAGCTGCTCCACAAGAAAAGGATGGACAGTCTCCTCCCATACAGTTAACTGCCTCTGAAAACCCTCTAGAGGGTCAGTGCCAACTTAACCACACACAAAAACCCTTTATGTGTGTCTATGTATAGATGTATATGTGCTGTTGTTTTTGTTATGTGCCGTCGAGTCGTTTCCGACTCATAGCGACTCAGAGCACAACAGCTCTAAACCCTGTTCTATCCTGCGCCAACCGCACCGCCACTGACACACCCATCCCGATTACCCCAGTCACCGAATCAATCCATCTCATAGAACGTCTTCCCCTCCTGCGCTGTCCCTCCACCCTCCCAAGCATGATGTCCCTCTCCAAGGACCCGTCCCTCCTGGCAACATGTCCAAAGTATGT
>NW_006399752.1:20577551-20612360 GCF_000299155.1 Elephantulus edwardii
CTGCTATTTCAGAAGTGGGTGGCCAATCCTTCTTCCTAGTCTGTCTTAATCTGAATGTTCAGATTTAGAGGAGTATCTGACAGACAGCAATTTGTGGAGCAGTTAAAGATAAATCCCATACATTTATATATAATCTTTTACTTATTAACAAAATTGAATTTTTTTTCGACTCAATTTATGCATCACCTATTTTTGGAAGGACATTGAAGCAAGTCATCATACTATCATAGCAGCTGATAATACTTATTACTGTTGAATTAAAATCTTATAGCTGATCCTCATTTGGATTTGCAAGTCTCCAGATAGCATAAGAGATTACTCATATCTTCCCAGCAGAGCCACTGATAGATCTAGGAGCCAAAAGAGAATAGTCAACTTTGGGTTAGTTGCATACAAACTGGAGCTCCTAAGTAATACGGGGTCCTGGTGATGTAGTAGATTTGGGCTACTAACTAAAATGCTGACTCCCTGTTGCTCCTCAGAAGAAAAACAAGGCAATTGATCCTACATAGATTTCCCTTGCACACTTGTTGGAGAAGTCCTACTTTGTCCATAGAGTCACCGCAAGTCAGAAAGAACTTCATGGCAGTGGGGGTTTGGTTTTGACCCGATAAGGCATGATCCCTAGTGGCACGGTGATTAAACACTTGGCCGCTTATCAAAAGAACAGTCTGTTGCACCTACCAGCTCCCTGTGGGAGCAATATGTGGCAATCCACTTCTACCTGCTATTTATAACCTTGGAAGCCCTGCAGGGCAGGTTTGCTCTACCTCACAGGTTACTTGGAGTTGGAATCAACTCAACAGGAGTGGGTTTGGTTTCAGTTTGGTTTCTTCTTTAAGGAACCATGATGGCACAATTAAGTGTTGAGTGGCAAACCAGAGAAGTCAGTGGCCTGACTCACTCGCTGCTCCAAGGCTCAAGGAGATGCATTGACACAGTAGTTGCGACAGTGGGTTTAGCCATAGCAGTGATTGTTAGCAGTTTGCTCTGCCGGGTGGTGTTGTGTACCGTCAAGTAGGAACCGACCCGTAGTAGTTGTCCCTCTGGTGGGTTTTCAGAGGCAGTTCATCACACGGGAGGAGATTGCCCATCCGTCTCCCAGGGAGCAGGTGGTAGATTTGAACCACGTGCCTCCAGGATTGCAGTGCAACTTCTTACCACCTAGAAAATGTGAAGGAGCAGTCCGTTCTACCTGTAAGTGTCACCTTGATAGCAATGTGGCAATAACTGTTCTCTGAGCTATTGTTGTTAGGTGCCTTTGGGTCAAGTAGGACTCATAGCTACTCTGTTAACAAAAGATCTGACCCTGTCATATCCTGTAATTTCTGGCATACTTGAGCCCATTGTTCTAGTCATTGTGTCAGTCCTTCTAGTTGAGGAGTTGTCTTCTCTTTCACTAGCTCTCTACCTTTTCAAGTGTAATGTCTCTTTCCAAAGAATAACCTATCCTAACAAAATACCCCAAGTATGTGAAATGAAGCTTTGCTATCTTTGCCTCCAAGGAGCACGCTAGCTACACTTTCTCCAAGAAATGTCTGTTTGTTCTTTTGGCAGTCCATGGGACATTCTTCTCCAGTACCTCTTCAACATCCTCGGAGTAGGAGTCCCTAGATGGCGTAAAGTATTAAGCATTCAACTATTAGCAAAAAGGCAGATAGATAATGGTCTCAATTCACTTAGTCCCTTTGAACCGAAAATGCAGTTATCTACTTCTGAAAGATGGCGGCCTTTGATAAGCCTGTGGAGCACAGAGCTTATCTGAAACACTTAGGATCTAGAGGAGAATCAGCTTTATAGCAACTGGTTTAGTTTTGTTTTGATCCTCCAAATATGCAGTATGTGGTAGAAGAAACAAAATATATTCACAAATGAGTATCTATCTTAATTTTTCCTTTATAAGAAAGAAGTCTCTTCTAGTTGATTTTATGATGAGATTTCTGTAGGCTATATAGACCTAATACAAACTTTGAAGAAGGGATTGGTTGTTGTTGTTGTGTGCCTTTGAGTTGAAACTAGACTCTCCAGCAGGTCGTATGGGAGGAGATTGAAGAAGGGATAGGCTTTTGTAAAACAAAACTTAAAGGACAGAAAACCATGGAGGAATAGTGTAGACAAAGGAAAATAAAAAGAAAACGCAGTGTTTCTAAACAGTACAAACCACAGTGAACATTTCATTTGTGAGACAGGAGAGACAAGCCACTTGGAGAGTGAGACCAGATGTCAACCTCAATGCTAGATTCAGCTGTGGGGCAATAGGCTTTAGGCCAGCATAGTCTAATACTAAAAAAATGCAAGGCACATGTATAATTTTAACATTTTAGTGGCCTCATTTTAAAAAAGTTAAAAATAAACAGGTGAGATTAATTTTAATGATTTCTTTTCTTTTATGCAGTATAGGCAAAATATCATTTCAGTATATAATCTGCATAAAAATATATTCATGAGATAATTTACATTCTTTTTTATGTTAGGTCTTTGGAAGCCAGTGGATATTTTATGCTTCCAGCCCATCTTAAGTGGTGGTAGTGGTTAGTGAATACCTTACTGGTGACAGCGCAGCCATAGCCGAAGAAGAGACAGGGTTAGGTTTAGGGGGGTGGAGAGCACACTGTAAAGCAATGTTTAGGCATCTATGTCAGGGCTTTTCTTGTAAAGCTCTATCAGATTATGGGGATAGTATAGACATGGACACTGTGGGGGGAGTTGATCTTGTTGAAATAATTTGAGTTTCAAGTGATTTTCAGATAAACTGGTAGACTAATGGATTGTAGGAATTTGGGGGAAAGTGTTAGGTGTACATGATACAATTGAAGATGAATGCTGTACTAGATTTTATAACAACAAAAACAATCACCCCACCTCGCCTCTTTTGTCTGCTGGCAGTATACCAAGAAGTGTGGGTCCACCCTGGCTTTTCAGGAGTGTTTTCTCCACTTCTTCATTTCTTTTTAACTATTTCACATAGCCTGTCTTTATTTTTCACCAAACATGTATTCATGATTCATGGTTTCAACAGTGTGTTTTTTTATATTACCTTTTCCACTTGTTTTGCTAAATTAAAAAGTTAAAATACAAACCAAAACAACCCATTGTCACTGAGTCAATTCTAACTTATGACAACCCTCCAATGGATTTCTGAGGCTGAATATAGGGAGCTCTGGTGGCCCTGTGGTAAGAAGCTGCACTGCAGTCTTTAAGGCACACAGTTCCCGGCCACGAGCTGCTAGCTCCATGAGAGAAGGATGGGTAATCTCCTCCTGTGCGATTTACTTCCTCTAAAAACACACTGGAGGACTAGCTATTGGTTGGTTCTGACTCTGTGGTATACAGCAGCAACAACAACCAACCTTAGTAGGAGCAGACTGCTTCATCTTTTTCCTGTGAAGCACCTGGTAGATTTGAACTAAAGACCTTTTAGGTTAATGGCCCGGCCCCATAACTAATCCATCCTATCTCCAGGGCTTCAATGACAGTTCCTAAACTTAAAAGAAAAAAATGCAACACTTCTTTTGTATCTAATTATCTCTCTATCCTGAGCCTCATGTTACTGTAACCTCCTATTCTCTTTTTTTTCATTTTTATTTTATATTGGTTTGCTTACAAAGTATTCATTGTGTTTCACACTATTCTTCATTCACATTGTGTTTCATACAATCATTTCTATGCATTATGTTTTATAAAAGCTATCACCATTGAACTATGCCCACCATTACCCTGTCTTTTCAGGTCCCACCACATTGTTCCTATTTCCTTTACCCCCTCCCTCCATCCAACCAATTGTGCTACCCTGTGATTTTGCCCCTACCTGTTCTTATTGTTCAGCACTGCTGAGTCAGCTCAGCTCACAGTGACCCTGTATGCCTGAACAGAACATGCCTAATCCTAATCTTTTTTGAGCCTCAGAATCACTGCTGGGCTTGAACCACTGTTGTAGTCACAGGGTCCACCTTATCTCCCTCAATTATACCAACATGAATCAAACACCCATTAAGAAACTGTGCCAAGTTTGGGATAAATGTCCAAATTACCAATTTGTCTACACACCGGCAACTTAATATCGTAGAGAAAGTCCGGATTTGTACCACAGATGGCAAATAGGTTTTGAATGCTTCCGAAAGGGAAAAGAGGAAATATCCAGTTCTTCCTGGCAGAATCTTGCAGGAAGTAATATCTCAACTGAATATTGAAGGATAGGTATTATTTCAACAGAAATAGAAGAGCGTGAAAAAATGGACAAAGAGAAAGTATTGAGGGAATTGGGAAAGTTCCCACCAAACATGTCTGGAAACAAATGGCCAATAAAGAGTCTTTGTGGATATATTAAGAGCTCTGGTGGTGCAGTGATTAAAGCCCACCGCTGCTAAGGGAACTGTTGGCAGTTCAAACTCACCAACTGTTCTGTAAAGGAACAGTGTGGCAGTGAACTTCCATAAAAGGAACTGTGGGACAGTTTTTCTGAAGTCAGAAAGAAATTGAAGGACTCCTTTCAGAGGGGCAAAGTGCCTTCGCCAATGAACTAAATGCACAGTTCCCCTGTTTTCTGCAGAGATCAAGAGAGAAGCCATATTCTGTGTCCAGAACACAGTCTTGGGGACATGGCTTTGGTCTGAGGCCAAGGAGACAAAGGGGTCAGCTTCTGAGCTCTGTATGAAGACAGTGGCTTGCACACTGAATACTGACTTGCTCTCAGACACAACGATCTGCCTTAGCACTGAAAAGAATTCAGCATGTTACTGAATTGACCTTGTCTTGCCAATAACAGACTCGGTTGTATTATTTTCTCTGTTCAAAATTTGAGCATAAGAGCTAGTATTGTTCTAGTACAGTGTATCACTTAACGATAGCTTTTGCTCCATTCCGAGAGAAGAAAGGCATGGGGAGGAAGTGAAGGACCCTTTTTTTTTCTTTAAAATTACAATAATGGATAATGTCTGCAGAAATATGCTAGAATTAGTTAGCAGATACTCAGCAGTAGTAAATTCCCATTGCTGTGTAACAGAGTATCGCAAAGTTAGATCTTAAAGCATGACCATGCACTAGCTCACTGTTACAGGGGTCAGAAAGCTGGACAGTGTTGTCTAGGTTCTCTGTCTAGAGATCACAAAGTTGAAATTACACAGTTGTCTGAATTGGACTCCTGTCTAGGGGCTCTGGGGAAATTCACTTCCAGGTTTATTCATGTGATCGGCAGAATCCAATTGCTTGTGGTTATAGGAAAGTTGTCCCCATATTCTTGCTGAGTTTCCGCTCTGGATCCATCTCAAGCTCTAGAGGCCATGCTTCAGACCTTCCATGAGACTCATTCACCTTCAAGCTAGCAGTGACACTTCACTTCCTCAAACTTCAAATCATTCTGTCCATCACTTCAGCCACCAGCCAGAGAACACTCTTGACTGACTCTTAAAGGGATTGCGTGCTTAGATTAGCCCCACCTGGGCAATCTCATTGTCAAAATGTCGATTGACATTCATTCATTCTCTCATCCCTCTCATAGCCATCAAGTCAGAACCAACTCCTAGTTGACCCTCTGGCGGGTTACTGGAGACCGTAAATCACACAGGAGGAGATTGCTCATCTTTCTCCCTTGGAGCAACTGATAGATTCTAACTTCTTGTCTTTAGGTTGGCAGAGCAACTTCCTACATAGGAGGCCATCAGAACTCCCTCACGCAGTTGACTCATAATCTTAATTAAAACCTGCAAAATCCTTTGCCTTGTAATTTTAACCTAATGGCCTAATTATTCACTTAAAATATTTACCATTAAAATCAGAATCAATCCTGTCATTATGTAAGAAAAATAGAGGTGAGTGCTATGGAGATAAAAAGGGAGAAAAAGCCACTGCCGAGAGAAGATAATGAGAACTATAATCAATAAAGATAAAAATACCACCACACTGTTAAACTATTTATGATACTAAATAGCTCTTTTATATGCATTATAGCTTTGTTCTTCACCAAATACAAATACAGAAGTTGTGAGGTAGAAAATAAGGCTTTAAAAATTTGATTTTTCTGTCTCAAATTGAATACTACACTTGATTATAAAGCAAATACATTTCTTTCTTATAGAGTGGGACCAGTAGAACTGATCCTACTGTAACATTGAGTTTAGCTGTGCAGGGAAGAGAGAGGAGCTTATCCAGGTAATTTGATCTTTTGACCTCATGAATCAAATTCACTGGATTGATCTGTTTGAACCATACATATTAATTGTGTATAATCCTGTAGCTCTAATGGCGTAGTCCCAGCACCAGTGGTTGAAAGATGGCCATCTTTCTTCTATGCAGTTTACAGCCTCCAAAAGCCCAGTGGAAGGTCTGGTAGGAGCTGGGTCTGTCTCCACAGTAGTCACTGTCTATGGTCTCCCATAGCCACTCATTACCTCTCAGATTCACACTTTTCTGTCTAAATGAACAACTAAAGAAAAAAACTTTTCTTTCTGAGGCCAGCAGCATAACAAATACCGTAAACTTTAAAAACTGTTTAATGAAGTGAAAAGCAGATTTGGGAGTGGAAAGGAATCATCCTTCTTATATGAACATTAATTACATATAGCAATGAGATGCTGAGATCAAGCGTAATTGAGGTTCCAGGCCAAAGCAAAATTCAGTTCCCATTTCTTTCCGTAAGACATCATTCTGCTAAATGAGCCCCCTGAACAGAAGCAGAATTAACTGGCTCCTTTCAAGTTTGGTAATTACAAATGCAAAATGAGTATCCTCCTGCAGACAGAGAGCCAGAGGATGACTCGAGCTAATGCAATAATGGTAGCTGTGCTAAATAATGTATACATGATATCAAAAGCTGAATGGAAGGAAGAAGTGGAGAACCCGTTTGACAATCTGGACTTTGCTCAAAAGCCAGTCCTGCACTAACTCCCAGAGGAGTAAGCACAGAGCTGTAATAAACTCTGTGGTTCTGTATAATTTATCAACTTTCTTTCATTTCTAGTGTTGGCCTTTCATGGTTAGCTGAAGAAACAAAGAGCTAAGTAGCTTTCTTGGCCATTTTATAGACCAATTATGAGCATACTGACTGATACATTTTCTGCTTAATCTACTAACAAATGGTATCCATTTCCCCTTAATCTACACCCATCTCAACACTCCACTTGGCACAGTCAGAACAACACTCTCCATGCCCTTGTCCGATGCCCCTCTTCATTTATTTCATTCTCATTATGTCTCCCTTATGTGACCATTGTAATAGGAAGGTAAAAAGGAAAATTCTTTATGACAGTTTTCCTCAGCTGCCATTACTTATGTTTTCCCCCAAAATCTGCTTCCTGTGAGCTCCATGGCAGCAGGACAAATTGAAAGCAAATCAGTAAAATCTTTCTCATGTGTAGTATCTTTTCAAAGAAATTTTATTTCTTAAAATAAGAGGATTGTTTCTCCCTATAATAAGCAGTATAAGGGAGTGCATCTTTACACAGGTGAGAGCTGTCTAAAACTGAGGGATCATAAGACATTAAAATTCAAATTTACTTCAGATATGAGTCACTGTCCACTGCCGTTGTATTTCTTTTCTATCCATTAATGATTCATTATAAAGCATGCAGTTAGCACTAATTTAGAAGACCTTTGAATGAGAGACTTGGTCCCTTCAAAGCAGTTGTTTCTTAGGTTAAGACACTGGGCAGTCACATTACATCTTGAGTAAGCAGGTAAGTAACATAATATAAACTTCCTGTTTTGTTTCACTGTAAAGGAAGAAAAGAATGAGAAGCTGGTTATCTATTCTTCATTAAAATGTGAGTGTATGTAGTCCTTAGGTTTCTATGTTTTCTCATCTTTTTAGTTTGTTGTTGTTATGTGCCGTCGAGTCGCTTGCGACTCATAGTGACCCTATGTACAACAGCCCTAAACTCTGCTCTGTCCTGTGCCGTTCGCACTGTCTCTGACACTCCCATCCCAATTACCCCAGTCACCAAAACAATCCGCCTCATAGAGTGTCTTCCTCTCCTGCGCTGTCCCTCCACCCTCCCGAACATGACATCCCTCTCCAAGAACTGGTCCCACCTTGCAACATATCCAAAGAATGTCAGATGAAGCTTCAAACTCCTTGCCTCCAAGTAGCAGCCTGATCTCACCCTCTCTAGGATGAAACTGTTCTCCTAGAAGTCATGGTATAGTCAATATACATCTCCAGCACCACAGTTCAAAGGCATTACTTCTCCGTCTATCGTCCCTAGTCATTGTCCAGCTCTCTGATCTTTTTAATAGGAATGATAATATTGTTCTCTTCTTCTCAAAGGATCTTTCTCCACTAACTTATTGTTAGGGAAAATAATATATGTATGCATGTCTGGCTCAGAATGTTAACTTTGTGAGGAACATCCTCTACAACAGTTATTGTACGTAGAACTGTAAAGTCTTGTGTGTAGTTACCATTTTCCTGAAGCAGACACCATTTCCAGGGCTAGTTGACTAAGGAAGAGACGGGTCTCTGGGAAGGCCTTAGAACTAAGTGGGAGAAAGAAAGGAGAGTGGACTCGCAGCTCTACAGATTGGTCAATGAGAATAGTCATAACCCTATACCCTATGTAATTGGGATAAGATGGTGTCCACATTGTGAGGAGCTACAGTTTATACACAAAGATTCTGCACCATGAAGGACATGACAGTTGGCAACAAGTATGTATTGATAATTTTTGGACCCCGTGCAAGATGAAAATCTAAGCATCCTCAAAACTTACTAACAATTTCAAGATAGTGATGTCGTTGTGAGGTGCCACTGCATCAACCACAACTCAAAATGACCCTATGAATATGAACAGCAGACCTGAAACCAGCCCTGTCCTGCACCATCCTCACCATGCCTACTACACTCGAGCTCATTGTTCCAGTCACTGTGTCCATCCATCTCATTGAGGCTCTTCCTTTCCTTCACTGACCCTCCACCTTTCCAAGTCTGATGTCATTTTCCAAGGACAGGTCTCTGCTAGCATCATACCCAAAGGATGTGAGATGGAGTTCATCATCTTTCCCTCTAAGGAGCACACTGGCCGCACGTTCTCCTAGACATATTTGTTTTGCTAGGTCATCCATGAAATACTCATTCTCCTGGCATCCATAGTCAGTGCCCTGCTTTCTGGTTTGTCTGGTTTTTTGTGTTGGGGGTATTTTTTAGAGGTGGCTATTACTACTTTATGCTTATTTTCCTAGATAGTTTTGTGAGAGTAACGGTGTCTCTCTGGAGACTAAGGTGCATCTGATGCAGGCCTTGGTCTTTGCAATCACATGTTATGCGTCAGAGAGTTGGACAGTGACTAGGGAGGATAGAAGGAGAATTGATGATGCCTTTGAGCTTTGGTGTTGGAGAAGAGTTTTGAGGGTACCATGGACTGCTAGGAAAACAAACAGATTCATCTTGGAGAGGGTTAAAGCGGACTGCTCCTTGGAAGCAAGGATTCTGAGGCTTCGTCTGACATACTTTGGTCATGTTGTAAGGAGAGAACGGTCCTTGGAGAAGGGCATCATGCTTGGGAGGGTGGAGGGCAGGCACAGGAGGGGAAGGCCCTCTAGAAGATGGATTGATTCGGGGACTGGGATAGTCAGGATGAGTGTGTTGGAGACAATGAGATTGGCACAGGACAGAGCAGAATTTAGGGCTGTTATACATAGGGTTGCTATGAGTCACAAGCAACTCGACGGCACTTAATAGCAACAACAATAACAACTAGTTTGTTTACAAAATTCAAATACTGGTACATGGAAAGCAGTTTAAACAGACCATGGTTTTGCTCAGGTGTACCTTAGTCCTCACAGTTACATTGCTGCTCCTCAGTGTCTTGGAGAGGTCCCTGACCACAGACTTCCCCAACCTTATATGGTTTTTTTTATTTCTTGATGGCTGTTGCCAACAGTAATTATTGTGGATCCTAGAAAGACGAAATTGTTAACTACTTCAGTCTTCTCTCCATATAGCATTGTATTGCCTGTTGGCCCAGTGGTAGGAATTTTTGTTTTCTTAATATTGACGCATAATCCATAGTGAAGGCTGTAGTCTTTAATGTTCTTCAATGCATGTATTGGGTCCTCCTCATTTTCGGCAAGCAAAGTTGCCTGTACTTATACCAGAGGTTATTGATGAGCCTTCTCCTGATTTGATACCACATTCTTACTTCATAGAGTCAGGCTTCACAGATAATGTGCTCTACATACAATTTGGATCCACTGGACGGTCAGCTATGAATGGGTTCCAACTTAATGGCAGTTACTTTGTGTTTGCTATGCTATAAATTTTGGTGATAGGATAATTATGGCATTTAATTACGGATTAAATGTGTGGGTTGCATCTCAATATTAAGAAAACAAAGATTCTTACCACTGGATCAATAGACAGTGTCATGATGGGGAGGAGATTGAGACTGTCAACAGCTTCATCTTGCTTGGATCCACAGTTAGCACCCTTGGTACGAGCAGTCAGGAAATAAGGAGATGTATTGTGATGGAAAAATCTGCAGTCAGGGACCTTTCCAAATTATTGAGTAGTGATGTCAGAGGACTAAAGTGCATCTGATTCAGGCCATGGTCTTTCTTATTACTAGCTATGCATTTGAGAACTGGACAATGAATAAGGATGACAGAAAAAGAATTGATGCCTTTGAGATGTGGTGTTGGAGAAAAGAACGGAACATTCCATGGACGGTCAAGAAAATGAATAGATATGTCTTGGAGAGGGTACAGCCAGAGTGCTCTTTGGAGGCAAAAATGATAAGGCTTTGCCTCACATACTTTGGATATATTGCTAGGAGGGGCTATTCCTTGAAGACAGACATGATGTTGGGAAGGGTGGAGGGTTGGCAAAGAAGAGAAAGACCCTCAACCAGGTGTATTGACAAGGTGACTGCTACAGTAGGCTCTTGTGTGTCAGCAAGTGTGAAGATAGGACTGGTTTCAGATCTTTTGTTCATAGAGTCAATTGAGTCATACTCAACTTGATGGCACTTAACAACAACAACAATCATGAACTACAGTAGAATTAACTGATATAATGGTCTAACAAGGGCACTTAAACCAGCCCCACATGATCAAGACACATTTTGCCAAGTTGCCCAAGAAGAGAATCTAAGATCTAAAAGATAAGAATTAAGCAAAAGGCTGAAGAAGAGAGGGAAGAAAGAGTGGCAAGAAGCTGCATTGCAATCCCAAAGTCACACAGCTCAAATGCCTCCAATTGCTCCATGGGAAAAGGATGGGTAATCTCTTCCCAAGCAATTAACTGCCTCTGAAAACCCACCAGTCAGCTAGGGGCTGGTTCTGACCCGACCGTATACAACAACAACAATTTACTATTATAATGTGTAAACAATGTTCTAATTCTTGATGTTATAATGTGTAAACAATGTTCTAATTCTCATTTCCTCTTTGGTGGTGCTATGAGGTGAACTATTGTAATCTTTATTTTATAGACCTGTTGAGGCACACAGTGTTTCCAGTGATGTCAACTTAAGTGTAAAGGTCTAAAGCAAAGCTGACTCATCGTTATTTTTATTATTGTGGTGTCAAGCATTTCTTGTTTAAAATGGCTTTCTTGGGCCATTGCCTTGTGGGTTTTTTGGGACTTTTTTTGTCACATGGATGGACAGGATCATACAAATAGGGGGTGTTAGTCTTCTCATAAGAGGATTGGCTAATCTCACCATTAAACTGAGCAGATTCAACAGCAGCAATTAGCAATCTCAGAATACGGCAGAGGAAACACCATGAGTCCTTCACACATGAGTGTTTCAACATGAGTCCTCCATAGATTCCTGTGCACACAGACCGGGCTTATAGGAGCAGCAGTAGCAGCTGCAGTAGAGACAAGAGACTAAGGAGAGACAGAGCTGGTCTTAGCAGTGCTGCCTCACAGAGCCAGATCCAGAGGCCTTCACCCAGCCTTGCTGGATGACTGAGGGAAGATGTCATAGTTGGCAGGACTTTGCATCACTTACCTAGATGGTGAGGCGGAAAGTAAGATGGCCTGCAGTCACACTTGAGAATTTGTCTGAACTTAGGGATAGTGTCCTGCTTCCAACTGGGATTAAAGCCTGTTCACTTCCCTAATAAACCCCATAATCATATGTTTGTCTTTTGTGAAATCTGCATAGTGGATTGCAATGGATTTTAGACCCACAAGGTAGTAAAATTGGTGCTGGAATTAGTAGGAAAAGGTGTAGGAGCATGGGAGGAAGGCATGTCTGATCTCTTGGGAAGTGGTTTTGTGTTGTGGATGTTGTTTATGGGGGCAGTTCCTTCTTGTAGAATTAGTAGAGGTCAGGTTCTGCATCCCCATACCATCCTAGCTTTTTTTTTCCCTTTGCTTTTTTTTTAATATCATGAACTAAGAATATTTCAAAAAAGAAAACTGTTCCTCGAATAATAGAGAAAACAAGTAAGCTTCCTTTGATTCTGTGTGGTTTAAGTTCTACTGTGTTAAATATGAAAAGTACTCAAGTAAATTCTAAAAGCATTGATTTCATTATTATTTTATTTTTATTCATATCCCCCCCCTTTGCAATACACATAGCCCCTTCTCTTACACCTTTAAGATCTCTTGTTTTTTCACTTCACCATATTCTACCTCAAAGTTCATCGGTCGTTAATTTGAGTAGAGTTAAATCATTTTTGTCTGCTATTATCAATCAATGAAAGTTTCCATTTAGCACACAAAGCTCCATTCATGGCATTGTACTTAAGCAGCCACCTTCTTTGGAGTCCATGATTCTGAATTTAAATCCCTTCCACATTTAATGGGGTAGTATTAATATTGTAGCACTTAGCTACTTACCAATACCTTGATAGTTTAAATCCACCTAGGGGCACCGATGCAAAAAGGTCTGGGTATCAGTTCCTTAAAGGTCACAATCTTAAAGCCCCTTTTGGTCCCTAGTTCTACTCTGCAGCACACTGAGGCACCATGAGTCCCAATTGAATCCTTGGTAACAAGTTTAGATGTTGGTTTTGTTTGTTCTTCCTGCATTTACCAGCTACATACCCTTGGGCAAATTGTCTACATTTCTCTCTACTCTTTACTTCCGTAAGGAAAATAAAATAGATAATGCTTCACAGGTCTCTTGTATTACATAAGTTAATAAATGTGAAAGAAAGACTAGAGAGCTTAATTCTCGATAGATCTATTTTCTGCCTATCTTCTTAGTTACCCCAGATAAATGAGTTAATACTCAGAGAGAATTATGATTTTCTCTGAGATAATTCTACTTATAAGTTGTTTTTAATCAACTTTGCTGCTTTTGTTCCTGTTCTTGTTTTTACTGGTACCAAGGGCTTATGGTAACCATGTCTACAAGCTTTGAGCATCACTTGAAAATATCCTTCTTGTTGTTATTATTATTATTGAATCCCATTATTTCTCTGTTTCAACATGGGAATCATGTCTTTCTTTGCTTAGAGCTGCTTTGAAAAAAATAGCCAGATGTCTCTTCAGTTTGTTGTTTCTGGCCATGTCCTCTGTTGTTTAGATACTCTGCTTTGCTCAGCTGAGATATCATGTCTCTTAAAGCTTTCATAGTCTGAAGACTATAATAATGCTGTTCTTGGCATGCAAAATAAAAGATATTGAATGACTGAAAATTAGAGATGAACATTGTCATTCTAGGTTTTTATCTCCTTTTTATTAAAAATACTATTTTTAAACGTTCATTGTATATTAATATCCTATTGCTAGTATAACTGCTTAGAGAAAGTGCTATCTGGGTACTCCCTGGGGGCAAGGATAGTAAAGGTTCATCTCACATACTTTAGGTATGTGTTTAGGAGTAGAGACTCATGCTTGGAAAGGTGGAGGAGCTGATGTAGTAGAGAAAGACCTTCAACAAGAAAGACCCTCACCAAGTTGACATAGTGATCATAACAGTGGGCTCCATTGGTGAAGGTTGGGGATGATACAAGCTAGAGCAAGGTACAGATCCATTGTTCATAGGGCCAGTCTGAGCTGCAGTCAGCTTGACGGCACATAACAGCAAGTATAACTGCTCCAATGAAAGATTATTAAAATCACCGATAAAGCTGACATAAGTGCAGGCAAAGGACTTTGATGTAGGAGATGTGGTTTCATTTTTACCTGATTTAACAGCATTATCCATGAGGATGAAGAGTCATGTGGTTTTCTCTTGGTTTGTATTCCCGGAACAAGAACAACTGCCCATTTTAAACACTCCATGCTGGCAGATGCTTGAAAACTTCATGGTGTAGAAGACCAAAGAGGTGGTGTTTTTTTTTTGGTGATATAGTTCCTTTTTTTAGTTTATTTTTTTTTTTCGAAGAGGCTCCTTAAATGTTTCATTAACTGAGGATCTTTTTTTTCTTCCCCAGCACGAGATTTAGTGAGGTACTTTTTAGCACTCAATCTGATTCTGGTTATAAATCAGCATGAGAATTTACTTGTCTTCCTATGAGCCCAGCTAAAAATTTCTGGTTTGATCCCCTCACTTCTCAAAGCTTTCAAAAGAAATTTCACCTCCAAAAGAGAGAGAGACAGAGAGTGTGTCTGCGTGTGTGTGCAATTTTCCTACCTTGCTTTAAGCAGAAAATATGGTTTTAGTATTTTTACATTTAATAGGACTTTCCATTATTGATGTTTAAAAATGGACCTTTTTTTATAATCCAATTATACTATTAATGAGAACCACATTTATTTTAATCTTCCTTTTATAGTACATTGCACAAACTGATTAACTACCATCCAGAAGATATTAATAATGCCTTGTTTTTGTAAAGTGTCCAGTGTTCACAAAATTCCGTTCCATAGTGTACTGCCCACCCCAAGACACACAGTTCTATTGCATCAGTTGCTTTGTGGAAGAAAGGTAGTCATTCTTCTCTTATGCTATTTACTGCCTCTGCAAACCCAGTACAGGGTCAACTGTGGGTCCGTTCCAACTCTGGAACATAGCAACAATACATCATAAAAATCCTGTGAAATCATCATCATCTCCACTTTACAGATGAAGAACCAAAATTCATAAGGCTTCAATCATAAAACAAAACCATCATTTATTTTAGAGTCTTTTGACTTCTAATTTAGTGACCTTTGCACTTTACCATGGACAACTCATTCGCATTACTTGAGATCTCCAACCAAAATTCTTGTTGTCTTCAGTGACACAGTAGACATGGAGATGCTGTAGAGGCAGCATAAGGAGGTCATTCAACTCGGTTACACTAAGAAAGAGGCACAATAGGCAAACCCCACCTTCAGTGATAACTAGGAAGTAGAAGTCGGCATGAATCCAGCATAGAAATGAATCTAGTCCTCACCTTTCTACTTCTTCATCCTGTTACCAGTCACTCATGTGACCTTCTCTCAGCCCCAGCCACCCAGAGGTAGATTAGCACTCAGAAGTTAGATGAGTTCCATTCTTCATTCCCAGCTCTCCAGAGCTAGATCAGAATCCAGATATTTAGAGGGGCACTTTCTTTCACACTGACACACAGGAAGACACCAACCCCTGCTGACCCTCATTGTTCCTGTGGGTTCATTAATTCACTGGAATGACTCATAGAATTTACAAAAAGCTTAATATGCTTGTTTTAGTGTTGCTTTTGCTAGGTGCCATCAAATTGCATATGACTCACAACAACCCTATGAACAACAGACCTAAAACCTTCACTATCCTGTTCCATCCTCATCATCTCTGAGACAGTTGAGCCCATTGCTGCAGTCATCATGTCAACCCATGCCAGTGGAGATCGTCTTCTCTTGTGCTGACTATTCATCTTTCCAAGCACAATGTCTCTTTCCAAGGAACAACCTTTCCTATTTATGTGTCCAAAACATGAGATAGAGCTTTGTAATCTTTGCCTCCAAGAAGAACTCTGGCTGCACTTTTTCCAAGACATAGCTCTTTGTTCTTTTGGAAATGCATGGGATACTAAGTACTCTTCTCCAGCACCACAACTCAATTCTTCTTCTGTCATCTTTATTCATTGTCCAGCTCTCCGATGTACCGCAGGTAATTAAAAATAACATGTCCTGAATTGGGAACATCTTAGCCTTTAAGCTGACATCATTGATCTTGAGTATTTTGACAGGTCCCTGAAAGCAGACTTTATCAATGCAATATGTCTTTTGACCAGACTACTGGTATCAAATGTGTTGATTGTTGATCCCAGCTTAAATAAAATTACTGACAGCTTCAATGTTTTTTTCATCTAACATGTTGTCTGCTGGCCCAATGGAGAGGACTTTTGTTTTCTTGATGTTAAGATACATAATTCATACTGAAGGCTGAAGTAGTTCTTTCTCTGTTTCTTCTGTAGTAAACATTTCAAGCAAATCTCAATTTCAGCAAACAAGGTTGTGTAATCTGCACGTTGATGAGTCTTGCGCCAATCCTGATGCTACATTCCCCTTTGTAGAGTCCAGCTTCACAAGTTATTTACTCAGCATACAGATGGAATAACTACACATTAATTACAACTAAAAAGAATGCCAATAGGGTACACGCAGAATGAGGCCTGGGAAGCGCCACAGGATATTATTTCAGCGTCCTAAACAGGGACTTACTAGCGTCTCCCATGCATAATCACCAATCAGGAAGCTCCTCAAGACTCCATCTTCCAAGCTTGGATTAGTCTTACTGGATAGCCTTGATAAGCTTTATCAGCAAGTGGCCCCCAAATATGGCCCGTCTTGGTCTAGTTAGTCTCTCATTCATTAGCCTCAATTGTTGATCTAGACAGAAAAAACTGAAAACAAAAGTAAAAAAGATAGTTCCACACTTTGTATATGCAAACTAATGCCTGGAGAAATTAATTTTCTCAAAAAGAGAGAATCCCTAGTGAATATATTTAAGACATCTCAGACCTAGACCAAAAAGCTACCCTAGAAGTAGCATCTTTGACACTGTACCAAACTTCTATGGGAGTAACTGGCACTATGATAAAGAAGAAATGTTCAAAATCCCTAGCACTCAGAGAGATGCAAATCAAATCAATGATGAGATACCATCTCACCCCAGTAAGAATAGCAAAATTCAAAAGAGCAGTAAACAACAAATGCTGGCAGTGTTGTGGAGAAACTGGAACACTTATTCACTGTTGGGGGGAGTGCAACATGGTACAACCAGTATGGAAGGCTCAAAAAGTTGGAAATAGAAATACCATTTTTCCCAGAAATTCCACTACTGGGAATATACCCTAAAGAAATCATAACTGCTACCCAAACAGAAATATGCACACTTGTGTTTATTGCAAAGTTGTTCACAATAGCAAAGAGTTGGAAACAACCCAAGTGCCCATCAACAAATGATAGAGAAGCTGTGGTAGATTCACACGATAGAATACTATGCAGTACTGAAAAATAAGGAACTCATAAAATATTATATAAAATGGGTGACCCTGGGGGACATTATGCTGACTGAAATATCTCAGTCACAAAAGGACAAATACTGCATAATGTCACTGTTATAAAACAAGACTGACAAGGGAGCTGAGGAGAAACTGAGAGAAGAGGGGATAAATAATGTACAGTGCATTGATACAGATGGGGGAAAGAACAGGTTAAAAGGAATATATTATTGAGTGTTGTTTGCATGACAACAGTCCAGAATAAGAGCTGTATAACAAAGTGGATGTAGGGCAGGGGGGTATTGCAACAATGAAAGAATTTTTTTTCAAAGAGAAAAAAGAACTGGAGAGGTAGGTAGGAAGGAAAATGGACAACAATGAATGAATGGAAATACAAGTTCTCTATAAACTTTGTTAACATACCAATTAAAGTAGATGTAGTTGTCAAGAAAAATTGTTATTAAGTTAAAACAAGCTAGTGTCTATTTTAATTGCCTGAAAGAATCCACAAATGGAGTATTGGGCCTTTGAGACTGGAAGAGTCTAATTTGGCACACTTCTCTTCACCTTACTCTGTTCTGCATCTTGCTACACCATTTACATTTCAACCGGATCAGAGCGTATCATATAGAGAAGTAACTGTGAGAAGTTCAGACATTGTCCTGGCGATTATAGATTGATTTTTTCAAACAGTGATCCCTTAATATGAATTTCTCCTTACTATTTCCTGAGATATCACTTGGCACTAGGTCCTTGCCTAGTAATAGTGTTGTCTGAATACATGCCATGGTTCTGCCACCAGCTTCTGGGAAAACCAACCATGTAAACAAGGATTCGAACAGAAAAACAGAAGATTTTTTCTATTCCAGGATATGGGAGATAAGTAGAATGAATTTACCAATCTGTCTCAAGAAAGGAAAGGTTTGAGGGGGTATTTGGAGGTCACGTAAGTGAGTGGGGAAGAGTGAATGTTCAAAACTTACAGGAGGGAAAGAATGGTTATCTTGGAAAAAGGAGTAATTGTGTAAATCAATAGATGTGCTCAGAGCTGGCATCCAACATGGTGTTTGCTTCAGTGCTTACTCATGACGGGACACAATCTGTAATTTCCTCATCCCAGCTGCTCTTAGAAATGTATACAATGGCCGCTCTTTTTACCGCTTCATGCAAATGGCACTTGGAAGCTCATTTTAGACCACTAAAACATGAATGTCAGATCAAGAAGTTTTCAAGACCTGGCCAAGTGAGAGGAAGAGATCCATATTTGCTACCATTCCCAAAAAAAGGAGATACAACAGAATGTGGAAATTGTTGAACAATATCACTGATACCACATTCACGTAAAGTCTTGAAGCTTACAGAAAATCAAGCTGGGTTCACAGGAGTCCATGTCCTGAAGGATTTCATTGCTGATGTTAGCTGGATCTTGGTTAAAAGTAGAGAATACCAAAGATATTTACTTGTGCTGCACTGACTTTGTGAAGGCATTGACTATGTGGATAATAACAAATTATAGATAACATTGAGAAGAGTGTGAATCCCAGAAGATTTAATTGTATTCATATGAAGCCTATATATACCTGCAGCAAGAAGCAGTTGTCTGAATAGAACAAGGAAACACTGTCTGATTTAAATCATGAAAGATGTCTTTTTTTTATCTAGTCAGGGTTGTATCTTTTTTCCATAGAGTTTATTGTTTCTCTTCCATTCACATCCCCATTTCATCAACATACAGAATACCCTCCCACTGCTATCCAGTTGATTCGAACTTGTACAACAAAGCACAAGTGTCCAATAGAGTTTCTAAGGCTGTTCATCTTAACAGAAGATGAATGTCTTTTTTTTTCTAGGAAGTGACCAGTGAGTTCCAGCTACTCACCCTTTGGTTAGCTAAGTGATTTAACCACTGTGCCACCAGGGCTCTCATATTCAGGATCAACTTAACTCAAGACAGTTGATTCAACACCCACTCATAGCTGACACTCCAGTGGATTTTCAGATGGATTCAAACCACCAGAGGAGTGCTACCTTTGAGTCAGCAGGGCAACTTCCTATGGACTGTGCTGCTGGCACTCTCTCAGAAGCACTAGTCCCATCCTGTTGCTATTGTTGTTGTTGTTGTTGTTAGGTGGTATCTAGTCAGCTCCAACTCATTGTTGTTGCTGCTGTTAGCTATAGCCAAGTAATACTCATATCAACCCTATGAACAATGGATCTGAACTGTCCTATTTTATAACATGTTCATCACTTCTGACTCACCCAAGCCCATTGCAGCAGTCTTTGGTCAGTCCATCTGGTTGAGGGTCTTTATAGCTTGTGCCAACCTTCTACCTTTCCAAGCATGGTGTCCTTCTTCAAGTAATAGCCTTTCCTTAAAACATACCTAAAGTGTATCAGACAAAGCTCTGTCATCTCTGCCTTCAAGGAGCACTCTGGCTATTCTTTCTCCAAGATGTATCTGTTCTTTTGGCAGTCCATTCATTACTTTGCTCCAGCACCACAAATCAAAGACATCAATTCATCTTCTGTTATCTTTACTAATTGCTCAGATCTCAGATGCATAACAAATGATTGAAAAGACCATGGCTTAAATCAGGTGCACTTTAGTCCTCAGACTGAAATCATTGTTCCTCAGTAGTTTGAAAAGTTCCCTGATTGCAGATTTTCCCAGGGCAATAAATCTCCTGATCTTCTGATGTCTGGTACCAAGTGCGTTGATGGTGGATTCAAGATGAAGTTGTTGACAGTTTAAGTCTATTCCATCTATCAAGATGTTGCCTATCTGTCCAGTGTTAAGAATTTTTGTTTTCTTAATGTTGAGATATAATGCATATTAAAAGCCATAGCCTTAGATCATCTGTAGCAAGTACTTCAAGTCTTCCTGATTTTCAGCAAGGTTGTGCCTTCTGCCTAATGCAGGTTGTTGATAAGTCTTCCTCCAACCTTATGCCACCTTCTTCTTCATAAGAATCCAGTTTCTCGAATGATTTGCTTAGCGTATGGATTGAATAGGTACAGAGAAAGAATACAATCCTGTCACATACCCTTCCTGATTTTAAAACAAATGACATTCTCTTATATGTAGGATCAGGCAGAGCTCACACCTGGACCAGGAGGCTGTTGTGCAAACAGAGCAGGGAAACACTACATGGCTTAAAATTGAGAATGGAGTGCATCAAGGTTGTATTCTCTCTCCATATCTACTCAGTATGTGTGCTGAGCAAATTATTTAAGAAGCTTGACTTCACAAAGAGTGTGGCATCAGTATTAGAGGGAGACTCATCAATAACCTGAGTTATGAAGACACAACTTTGCTTGCTCAAAGTGAGGAGGACTTGAAACACTTGTGCAGAAGATCAAAGAATGCAGCCTTCAGTATGAATTGCATCTCAATGTCAAGAAACAAAGATTCTTTCTATTAGACCACTAAGCAATATCATGGTAGATGGAGAGTACATAGAAACTGGCACCAACTTCATGTTGCTTGGATCCAAAATTAATACCCTTGGTGCCAGCAGTCAGGAAATAAGCAGATTGCTCTGGGAAAGTCTGCAGTTAGGGACCTCTCCAAATTATTGAGGAGTCATGATGTCAGTTTGAGGACTAAGATGTATCTGATTGAGGCCATGGTCTTTCCAATCTCTTGCTATGCATCTGAGAGCTGGACAATGAATATGGATGACAGAAAAAGAATTGATGCCTTTGAGCTGTGGTGGTGGAGAAGGGCACTGAACATCCTATGGACAGCCAAGAGGATAAACAGATATGTGTTGGAGGGGGTGCAGCCAGAGTGCATTTTGGAGGCAAGAACAATGAGATTTTGCCTCACATAGTTTGAGCATGTTGCTAGGAGGGGCTATTCCTTGGAGTAGGACCTAATCTTGGGAAGGGTGGTGGGTTGTCCAATGGGAGGAAGACCCTCAACCAAGTGGATTGACATGGTGACTGCTACAATGGCCTCTTGTGTGTCAGGAAGTGTGGGGATGGTGCAGGATAGAACAGGGTTCAGGTCTTTGTTCAGAGAGTCGCTATGAGTTGTACTCAACTCGACAGCACCTAACAACAACAACAGTGTTCTCTTGTTTTGGTCCTATAATAGCCTTTTTATTTTGATATAGGTTTCACTCCAAATCATAGCTGCCCTGTATACAACAGAAGGAAGTACTGTCTGACCATTCACCATCCTCCCTTTTCACTGCTGTTCTTGAGCACATAGTTCTAGCCACTGTGACAAATTTGAGTTTCATTCCAACCTAAAGGATTCATCATCTCCCAATACTGTATCAATGCTGCTATTCATAAGGTCTTCACTAGACAGTGATTTTCAGAAGTTAATGGCTAGTTTTTCCTCCTAGTCTTTCTTAGTTCAGTGAAACCTGTCCACCATGAGTGACCCTGCTGGTATTTGAAATACTTGTGACAAAGCTTCCAGCATCACAGCAACACAAAAGCCACCCAGAATGACAAACTGACAGATGAAGGTCCTTACCAATACTTTTCTTATCCCCCATCTCTACTTTTACACTGAGCTTTTTCTCTCTCCCCTTCAGTCCTTGCCCTTCTCCCTCAGAGGGTTGGCCAAAGTTGCATTTGTTCAGAAATATTTTAAGTCCCACTTGATCCATTTTGTCCCTGCTTTCTGCACTTTTTCTTCATAACATTATCATTTGTGTGTATATATTTGTATCCTATGCTTACTGATTTTCTTCAGTAAACTGTAGAGCCCTGTAGAATAGGAACCATGTCTGTGTAGTTTACTATGCCCTTCATTGCACCCTCCACAAAACGTAAAAGTTACTGGTATGGCACAAAACCTAGTACATAAGAGGTAGTTAATAAATACTGCAGGGGAGCTCTGGTGGCCTAGTGGCAAGAAGCTGCACTGCAATCCCAGAGGAACAAGGTTCGAATCCACCAGACGCTCTGCCAGAGAAGGAGGCGCAATATCCTCCTGTACCAGTCAGATCTGATTTGACGGTACACACGCACAAAAATAATAAAATAAATAAATAAATACTGCAAACACTCTATTGGATGAATGCTGTCATTACTTCCTCCTCTTGGGCTGTCCTGCCAAAGCATCACCACCAAGTCATGTACTAACTCTACAAGAAAGCATTCTTGTGGAGCCCACATCCTCTGGGGGAAAATGCAAGCACCTAATCCAGGCTTTCTTATTAAACATTTTCTCTCCAGAATTTATATATTTTCTCCCCAGAATTTATATATTATTACAAAGTAGGTTGTGTCCTCTGATTATTTCATGAGGTCCTAATCATACTCTTAAGTTCCAAGCCGCTAAAACTTGTACAGAATCTTTTTTTAATCCTCCTATAAACTTAGCACAGTAGCCGAGAAGGCTTATGGAGCTCAGCAAATTCCTGAAGAGTGAATAAATAGATCAATCTTAGTCTCTGTTCTTTTGCACAGAGAAAATTCTTCAGATGGCACCCATGGAGTTACCATTGCAGCAACACTTTTTTTTTCTAACCACAATTGATTGCTGTACTTTCTGTCTTCCTTGTTTGCTTTTCAGAGTTTCAATAAGAAGAAAACTATCTTATCTTGAAAGAGGAGTTGGATTTCTTTTTAATAAGAAAGCCTGAATTAGGTGCTTGCATTTTCCCCAAGAATTTAATAACAGCACTAGTAAAGCTCTCCACTCCTCAGCCGACCTTATTTCAGATATAAAAGTACAAAGCTTCAAGGTAAGGTTTTCCCATGATAAAAGAGGAAGACTGGATATTACCAAACATTCTAAAATTCATTGAAATGTAGCAAGGCCACCTAGCAAGGAGATCTAGTCTGAGCATGTTTTCAGAATTCAAGGCTGTGCTGGCAGACGACAGGAAACATCAGGTTATGTGCTAGATTTCTTTTTTTTCCCTCAAACCTATGGAGTCCTGATGTTTGCTGCTGAAAATTTAAGTAAAGCAAAAGCATAGTTTTATTTTTGCCTACTTCCCCCATTGACAATTAAAACTTAACAAATTTCTATATGTGCTCCATTGTTCTGAAACAACACTGGCTGGTTACACAGCAAGTGTGTCCCAAGTTAGCCATTTTGCTAGTGTTTAACTGTGAACAAAATAAACTCTCTCTTTGTGTATATATGTATGTAATAGAGATCTGTGCATTTTATTATTTTTTAAAGGCCATAAGGGTTTGTGTCCAGTTACTACCTTCTTCCTGCATTTAGCATTTGACCTTAAAACATGAGCCAGAAAGAGGAAGGTAAGTTTTGCTAAATAGTTGTTAAATCATTAAAGTTGTCATGAGTTAAAGCTTTTATGAGTATGTCTTTATGGTACCAATTAATTGCCCTTATTTTACCCTAGTGGTCAACTTTGTGACAGCCACCAGTCTATAGAGATGATGGCTGATGGAGTCCCCCTTTCTCTCTGTCTCTCAGGCTGCAGGAGTCCTGAAGGTTGATGGAGGGCCATGCTATTCAAACAGCAGGCGTGGCTGAGACAGAAGCTGCTTGTGCTGGGAAGCCTTGCTGTTGGGAGTCTCCTGTATCTAGTTGCCAGAGTTGGGAGCTTGGATAGGTAGGTAATTAAGCACATGTT
The DNA here is from genome assembly GCF_000299155.1 of Elephantulus edwardii. Taxonomy (NCBI): domain Eukaryota; kingdom Metazoa; phylum Chordata; class Mammalia; order Macroscelidea; family Macroscelididae; genus Elephantulus; species Elephantulus edwardii. The sequence goes on from NW_006399752.1 coordinate 20,601,425, forward strand.
TATGCTCACGTGAATTTGAGTGTCTCTTGAATGGAACCCCCTTGGGAATATAATTTCAGATTCACCCATTTTTCTTCCTCCCTTAAAATCCTCAAGAAACAAGCTTTTTCTGCAGTACTGACTTTTATTTACTGAGCCTTTAAACAAAAGAGATCCAAGTTGCTCAAACGAAGGTGTTTATCAAGATCCATTTGCATTCTGTGTGCACTGACAATTGTTTTCAGAAAAGGGATAAAGCTGCATAGAGTGAAAATGCCATTTATTAGAGCTTAGCATGGTGTGCACATATCTGATGCTGACCTCTGCCATAGCAAAACAGCAGTGATGTATTTATGTGTCTTCTTCCTGAAATATATGAGTGGACAATTAATGTGCTAGCAGGAGAATTAAAGTTATGTATGAGCCTATAAAGGAGCTCATCAAGTTTGGAATCCATTGCCCTGGAAAGAAGGCTGCAGGCTTTGGAGTTTTAACTATGTTAATTAGCTCCAGTTTTCAGAAGCTGAATTACCAGGCAAGGAAGCTGTCGCTCAGAGTAATTGCCCAGAAAGCAATGGAAAAATCCATGGAGAGGAAATTACTGAGCTAGAGTTTGGTTCTAAAGAGGCAAACACTTGAGAGGTGCTGGACCTCCAGAAGTCCAGCATTATCAGCTGGCTCCACACTGAATGTCTTTAGGATTGTCCTGTCCCCAGTGCAATTGGAAAAGACAAAGAAGTGAAAACCTGAAATGTGAAGCTGCTTTCTGTGCCCTTTAAAATCAATTTCTTGCACTGGCAAGACTGAACTATGTTCTCCATTAACTCAATTCCCATTGTCCCTGAAAATGCAGGCACATTTTAAAGTGAAAATATATATCATCCTTTCAGTTTTCCTTTTCTTTCCAAAATTTTTAATCTGTACATTCTATCACTTGGATATTTAATAAAGACTATACAGTGCCTTGTTTTTCTTCAACCAGAGCTATTTTTAATTGACAGACTGAGCCCTTTTGATGTTTTTTAACTCAAAATTCCTGAGTAAATTTACTGCTCCTTAGTTGTTACCAGGGGAAATTGAAAGTGTATGACTGACCTAATGCTTAGATATTAGTGAAAAGCCTTTACGATGTGCCACTTCCTATGACCAGAATGAGCCTCTTACATCAAGTATCTTTAGCTATCATCCAGTCCTTTACTTTTTATTGAGTTGTTGATCTAATGAATATTAATGCACTTGTTATTGTTAGGTGCTGTCGAGTTTGAGACGACTCATAGTGGCCCTATGAACAAAAGACCTGAACCCTGTTCTATCCTATGCCATCTTCACACTTCCTGACTCACAAGAGCAGCAATCACTGTGTCAATCCACATGGTTGAGGGTCTTCCTCTCCTTCGCTGACCCTCCACCCTTCCAGCATCATGTCCCTCTCCAAGGAATAGCCCCTCCTAGCAACATGCCCAAAGTATGTGAGGTGAAGCCTCATCATTCCTGCCTCCAAAGAGCACTCTGGCTGCCCTAGATACTTAGTTTATGAGTCTTACTTTTAAGGCTCTAATATAAAGTTTTTCTTGAAATTGGGTTGTCTGATACTCAAAACATCTTATTGTTATCTAGTTGATTCTGATTAAAAGTGGTCCTGTAGAACAGTTAACTATCCCCTAACATTTCCAAGGCTGTACTCTTTATGAATGGAGTTGTGGTAGTGTAGTGGTAAGGAATTGTGCTACCAACCCAAAGGCAGGTGGTTTAAATCCACCAGCTGCTCCTTGAGAAAAAGATGGACCGTCTATTCTTGTGTGATTTACCGCCACTGAAAACTCGAGAGTCAGGTATGAGTGGGTTCCAGTTCCACAGTGCTTAACAATAACAACAATCATTATGGAATATATTGCCATATCTTTCTCCTAGCTGCTTATGGATTCAAACTAGAAGTCTTCTCAGTGGACAGCAAAATGTTTGACCACTGCACCACCAGACTCTTTGGATTACCTAGTAGGCATTTGCAATGTCTCTCATTTGAGAGTTCTAACAGAAAATTGAAATTAACATATAAATACATGTTAGACCTATCTCTAAGTAACTAAAGACATCCCACTCTGGGAGACTGAGCTCATTTACTTCTGAGACTAAGATTGTATATTGTTTATCCTAGGAACTATTCCCAGAATCCAAGAGGGAATTAATACGATATTTTCTCCTAGCCTGATTAAGGAATCCCAGTTGTAATTATTCTGCAGTTGTATGAATTCCCAATGTAGAAGGAGAGGAAGCAAGTAAAATGACCCTTTGTAAAGATAGGGAAGGAAGTTCTGATCTCATAGTCCTAGGAAGTTACTCAGCTAATCAAAGGCAGTGAGTGCGTCTCTGGTTCTAATCCACCGGCAGCTCCTTGGGAGAAGGATGGACCAATCTCTTCCTATTCTATTTAGTCTCTTGTTGGAGGGTCAGCCATTGATCAATTCTGACTTGATGGCAGTATGTTAGAGATAGGGAAATTCTGTTCCTGCTCAAACAGGGCACAAAGTCAGCCTCTCTAAGCTTGAGTTCTGCAAGAGAAAGAAACCTATGGAAAGGAGTTTGAGTGCTATTTCCTCAGTTCACCCAAGAATGATACTACAGTTATTCTATATTCATAGGAAAGAAACCCATTCAATGGATGCCTAAAGAAATTAAGCATGGTAACTAAGTTAACTGAGTTAAGGAAACTAAGACTTAACTCTCAACCAGAAAGAAAAAAGAGTTGAAAGGAGAACCTTTGATATTTCAAACAATGTCACAGTTACATACACCTTTGGTTATTAATATATTATAATAACAGATGCAGATAAGTTTTTCATTTTCAAAATCTTTCATTAAAAGCTACAACGTTGATTTACTACCAAATTGTTAAAAATATTACGTGCTTCTCTAAGATTATAACTGTGTTAAGCTTCTTTTTTATAGTTGTCTCCCACAAATATTCAACAATTGTCATGATTTCTTCTTGAAATTATAAAAAGCAAATAGCACAATAAAGCATGTTTAGATTTAATCTAAACAAGACACAGTCCAAGTTCTCTCTCTTCAGCCTCACAAAATGGTCTGGGTATGACCTTAAGGTTTTTTTTCTCATCTCCCTTTAATAAAAATCAAACAAGAGGTTAATAATAATAATAACAATAATAATAAATAATAATAATACAAAAGGGTATCTTGGGAAAATCAAGCAACAGCCTCATTACTACAGAGAAGGAAACACAAATTATTAAGACTACAAATTATAATTGGAAGCATGAGTTGGAGAAATTGGTTTGACTGTGTTCTTCCATTACTAAGTTGGATAAAATGCCTTCCAAGATCAATTTAAAGAATCTGTTATGACTCTCACTTTAGTTTTATTTTTAAGCCATGCTCAAAAGAAAACACAATTTTCTAACCATATATAACAGTCATGTGAAATTACCTATTTAATCCAGTCTCGTATCAAAGCTGTGAGTATTAGACCACACTAGAACCTGGTAGATGCAAATGGCTAAGACATTTGGCTGCTAACTGAAAATGTGGAGGTTCCTGCCAAAGGTGCCTTGCAAGAAAGGCCAGGTAACTGAAAACTTTTAAAAAGTACAGTTGCACTCTGACACATACAGGGAACCATGCAGTGAATAGTGCTACTAACTCAAAGACCATGCTTGTCTGGCAGTTCAAATCCACCAACATCTCCATAGAAGAAAGGTAGAATGGATGGAAATCCAAAATCTCTGTAAACATTCAATAAAATTAATAAAATAAAATACTAAAAAAAAAAAAGGGTGAACAGTCTTCTCTCATGCAGTCAACAACCTCAGAAGCCCAGTGGAGGGTGTTATAACTATGAAACAGACAGACAAACTTTGCTTATTTTAGTTGTCACGCCTTTTTGTCTCAAAGGAAAGCAGAAGTATCTGTTTCTAGGGTCATGCTAAAGTTGAAAGCACCCTTTCTGGCTATAGCCATTGGATTATTTCCCGTGTACAAGAGCTCTCATTGCTGATTTAAATGATCTTGGCAGTGAGGATCTGAGAGTTTTGGCCCCTGGGTAAGTTCCTGTTGATTTCTGGTCTCCAGTGTGATATGTGATATACAGTTGATGTCAGTTGGGTTTGTTCCTGCATCTAGCAAGTGAAATCATAATCTTAACCTCTTCAGAAGGGAGGAAGGGGGCCAGAGAAAATATTGTCCCCTTCCAGGCTTCTCCAAAGCCAAAGACAGTCATTGTCATAGAATGAAAAGCTTAGCAGGTGCCCGAACTGGAACTTTGCAAGTTGATGATGCAAAGAGTCAAGGGCAGAGACAGAGACCTCTATTCAGCTCAGAGCTTTTTCAGAGCCATGTGAATGCTACTGAGCTGCAAGAAAATCCTCCCCTAGGAACGCCATGGCTTCCTGACTGACCTTCAGTCTCCTAAATGAAGATCATAGTGTCCACCTTTTCATGTTTTCTAATCCATGTTCATTCGTGATCTATTAAAAACCTATTCGTATGGAGTGTGCCACTTGTCTGTCCTGTTCTTTGAGGTTAAGTACACACTGTAGTCGACTAAGCGCTCGGTGAATAAAAATTTTAAGGGACATTAATTTAAAAATAATAATAGTGAGCTCTCTTGCCCAGTCGTAAGTAATTGCACTGCCAGCACAAAGTCAGGCTGTTCAAATCCACCACCTGCTTCCCAGGAGAAAGATGGGCATTCTCCTCTCCTGCAATTTACTGCCTCTGAAAACCTGCTAGAGAGTCAACTATAACTCTGTTTGGACTCATAACAAGAGCAATGAAAAGTCTTGTGTTTACTCCACCTAAGATACATTTGCATTAAGTAAAATTTCCCATATCTGTGGATTATGGATTGTATGTATTGGTTATGGATTCACTGGCAGTCACTGGTTTTGTTTATGTGCCGGGAGTCTTGCTCGGGCTTACTGGGGAACTAGAAACATGAGAGTCAATTGCAATGAGCTTTTTCAAGTGTGTCTCTATTGCTTGCAGGCTCCAGCCCATTTGCCCCATCGAAGGCCGATTTGGAGCCCGCAGTCAGGCCGATTTCCCACTTCGTGCCCTGCAGTTCAAGCGTGGCCTGCTACACGAGTTCCGGAAAGGCAACATTTCCAAAGAGCAAGTTCGCCTTCATGACCTGGTGCAGCAGCTCCCCAAGGCCATTATCATAGGAGTGAGGAAGGGAGGCACCAGGGCCCTGCTTGAGATGCTGAACCTCCATCCTGCAGTGGTGAAAGCCTCCCAAGAAATCCACTTTTTTGACAATGATGAGAATTATGCCAAGGGCATGGAGTGGTATAGGAAAAAGATGCCCTTTTCCTACCCTCAGCAAATCACGATTGAAAAGAGCCCAGCATATTTTATCACGGAGGAGGTTCCTGAAAGGATTTACAAAATGAACTCATCCATCAAGCTGTTGATCATTGTCAGGGAGCCAACCACAAGAGCTATTTCTGATTACACTCAGGTGCTAGAGGGGAAGGAGAGGAAGAACAAAACATATTACAAGTTCGAGAAGCTGGCAATAGACCCGAATACCTGTGAAGTGAACACAAAGTATAAGGCAGTAAGAACCAGCATCTACACCAAACATCTGGAAAGATGGTTGAAATATTTTCCAATTGAGCAGTTTCATGTCGTCGATGGAGATCGTCTCATCACAGAACCTTTACCAGAACTTCAGCTCGTGGAGAAGTTCCTAAATCTGCCTCCAAGGATAAGTCAATACAATTTATATTTCAATGCCACCAGAGGATTTTACTGCTTGCGATTTAACATTATCTTTAATAAGTGCCTGGCGGGCAGCAAGGGGCGCATTCATCCAGAGGTGGACCCCTCTGTCATTACCAAATTGCGCAAATTCTTTCACCCCTTTAATCAGAAGTTTTACCAGATCACTGGGAGGACATTGAACTGGCCCTAAAAATATGTTGTACAACACTGTGTGTTGTCCCGGAGACATACAGTGTCTCTCTCTTAGATTAAAATATGCACTTTTCCTAGACAAAGCTATCCAAGTCATTTTTTTCATGTATACTTGTATAAACATTGTGTGTGACCAAATATAAGATCAGTTCTCTTTTTCTACTAAAAATGTACAAAATACAATTGCTCTCAGCATAGTTGCGTCTTTTTAAGCTCTTTATGAAAAGAAGAGGGGATGGTCTTAGGGGAAAGTGACTTTAGTTCATTCTCAAAGAGTCAATCTTCCTTTGACTTGGAAATTGTCACCCACCCTCTCCATAAATTTAAGCCAAAAGATTTATGTGTGAAAAAAGTACCAATGGCTTTGACACTGCAGGAAAGAGAAGATTCAGTTATGCATTTTTATTCTAAGAGAAAGCTGGTTCTTCAAGTCAGTTGCCCAGTTGGTACTAGGAAAACAGAAAATGCTATTTTCTTATTATTTAAAGAATGTCTTATCTCATAAAATTGACATTGTTCCAAAGTTCCTGTGATGATTTTGCACTATCGTTTTCTTGTATGAACCACAGTGTCACTTGTAGCATGTCAATCACACATTGGAAAGTCAAGTCCTTTTAAACCATGTTGTATGTCAAAAAAAATGTTGTGTACATAATGTATATGGTTGTAAATACTGGTTTCACACTAAGTAATTCTATTTTGTAAACTGAATATGGCTATTTAATTTATTGTGAAAATTAAATTTATTGTGGTATTTAAAAGTGGAATGGATTAAAATTACTCTATGTACAACCATTTTCTTTTCTTTAAAAAGAAACAAACCCAAAATTTATTTTGTTTTACCTACCCCTGCTGGTACCCAAAATCAAAGCTATCTATGTGCATATGAGAATACTTAGAAAGATGTGTTCTTCCATTGAATTTTCATAGCCTTGAGAAAATAATATTTATGAAATGAGATTGAATGTATTTTTCGGAAAAGTTTCAACCATCTGGCTATCTGGTATAATAGCCACGTCAAAGAACCTAGTGCTGCTAGCTCCAGCTCCTAGCAATTAATTTACTTGCAGTAGCTGCTGTGCCAGGAAAGAGATGAGGAATTCTTTAACAGAATCAAGGCATTCTGTTACAATCACAAATTTATCTGAACCTTTATCAGAGTCACACCAATAGAGAGATTAGATAAAATAAGATTAGAAAACTTGTGTGTCTATAGTCAAAGCTGCTGAAGCTTCAAAAATGAATACAAGGTTTCGGAGTTCATTCTAGATGAAACTGTTCCAGTCTGCGCTGAAATGATCAAACTGCATCGTGTTGCTATTACTAACACAAACATATGGCTCATATTCCCATCCAGAGAAATTAGTTCTAAATTGAGTGCCTTGCTAACATCAGACACACTTTTGTGTTATGCTTAAATACAATTCAGGAAAACGTGGAAGGGGTAGAAACAAAAACAGGATGGATTTTTCACAATCACCATTTCTCATCCAGTGGAAGTTCTGGCTGCATAAACTTCTTATCCAGGGAGTTCTGTTCAACATGACATTGCAAGTTCCTAGAGAAATTGGTAATAGCAGTGAATTCCCCATTGACTAAAGTAAGTATGGGTTTTCTCCATGTGTTGCTTATCGTGTCCCATGATTTGATGGTGAACATCTCTGGATAAATAGCCCTTCCCCTCTGGTGTCAGTATATATTGCTTCTCAAGCCACAGCCTTTGTAATCACCTGAAGTGTTTCAATTAATCCCAGTGCTGTTCTCTCAGCATGAAACAAGCATGACACCAGCACATGCTGGCAAGTGGGCTTTCTGCTCACTCTGACTTAGGAAGTGAGTTTCAGATCCAAATGTTAGTCACTTCTCCCCTCACCCATGAAAGAAGTTTACCGCTAATATATCTATTCCCTTAGCTCTGCTAACTTTCAAAGGCAAATCTTTGAAAATGCATGCAGGGACATAATCACTGTTACCATTTTTGTTATGTACCATCGAGTTGGGTCTGACCCATAGCTGACCGGTTTTCAGAGGATGTGCCCATCCTTTCCTATGGAGCAGGTGGTAGATTTGAACCGCATACCTTCAGGATTGCAGTGTAGCTTCTTGCCACAAGGCCACCAATTTGCTGTTCTCGTGAGTTTTACTATAATTAGTACTAGAGCACTACCTCATATAGTACTGATGTAATCAAAACACCACAAGTGGGGCTTTCACAGAAATTATTTGTCACCATTTAGGAGGCAGGAAGTGCTGATTCAGAGCAACAGCTCTAAGGGAAGGTGTTTTCTTTCAGTTCTGGGGGAAGATTTTTTTTGGTTTGTTTTGGAGTTTTTTGTTTCTAGTGCTTCTTCCCATGTCTTCCCTTTCTCTTCATTGGTGAACCCGTGAAATGTAGAATACAAGTGATCTGCTTCCTTAGTACAATGATGGGACATTTGTTGTTGAGTACCAAAGAGTCGGGACAGACCCATAGCTGACCCTCCGTCAGGTTTTCAGTGGCATTTCATCACATGGGAGGAGACTGCCCATGCTTCTCGCATGGAGTACCTACAGTGGAGCAGCTGGTGGCCTCCAACCACGTGCCTTTGGGATACCTCAGAAGTCAAAAAATCCAGGCTAACATTACACATTAACTCTTAGGACTTGAAAAGAATTGTCTTTCAGATTATCTAGGCGATGACTCTGCTCTCCAGACTCTGGATCCATGCTTGCTGGGTTAGAAATTTAGGCAGACATGTCCTTACTGTTGGAAACAGGAGTTCATGGTAAACCCTTGAAGACTCCAGTGGTTGTGGCCTTAGACCTGGAGGACTGAAGTAGCTCTGTTTTTCATGCTTCATGTGTCTTTCATTTCTGTTCCCTAGGTCATTGGTCTCTTAGATTCTCAGTTTCTTTGGGCTGGTTCAGCCTTTCACCTGCCCGGGCAACGATTACAAAGGTCTTTACCCCTACTGATTAGTCCATTGGGAACCCCACTCCACCTGTAAGCTTTGGCCCGAACTGCTCAGCTCTCATACTGGGAGTTTGCAAATCCAACTCCACCAACTGCCCAGAGGCTCCCTGTTTCCCTGGGAAGCCTCCTACCTGAAGGCCCATAGCTTTCCTGCATCATGTGTTTGCCCACCTATCACAGTGGTCTCCTGGTTCTGCTGCCACTGTTTCTCATTGTCTGCAATAGCTGCATGATTACACCTTACTGCACTCCCTCCTAAGCACTCTTTTGAATTGCCTTGATGTCCATACAGCCTCTTTGAGACAATCTTTACTTTTACTATGTTACTACTCTCATTGCAATCCAGTCCAAACCAACTCTTAGCTGACCTTCCATGGGGTTTCTGAGGCTGTAAATTACATGAGAGAAGATTGCATATCTTTATCCCAAGGACTTCCTGATGGATTTGAAGCACCTGAGAAGGGCAGCCTTTGGGCTAGCAGCACAACTTCCTGTGAACTACACTACCAGCATACCCTCTTGTTGTTTGGTGCCATTGAGTCGAGTACAACTCATAGCTACCCTTTGAATAAAAGATCTGAACCCTGTTCTATCCTCACACTTCCGGACACACAAAAGCCCATTGAAGCAGTAACCATGTCAATCCACCTGGTTGAGGGTCTTTCACTCTTTTCACTGACTCCCTATCCTTTCCAGCATCATATCCTTCTCCAAGGAATAGGCCCTCCTAGCAACATGCCCAGAGTCTTGCCTCCAAACAGCATTCCGACTGCACCTTCTCCAGGACATATCTTTTTGTTCTCTTAGCTATCCATGGGATATTCAGTGCTTTTCTCCTACATTGTGACTAAAAGGCATCAATTATTTTTCTTTTTTTTTATTTCCCTCTGTTAGGAACTTTAAAAAAACTTCTCCAGCCTTTACCCATTACCCAATTCCAAAACTTCTCCCACATTTTATGTATTTGTTAGAGTAGTCCCTATCTCTTGGTGCCAAAAAACTTTGCATTCGTTCTCTAAGAGCTGATTTAATGGAAATACCACAGTATTACTTTACCAAACAAATTTGTTCTTTTACAATTTAGGGGCTTTAAGTCCGAATTCAGAGCTATGACTGCAGAGAACGCTTCCTCTGCAAATTTGAGAGAAAGTGTCACCCATTCTACATAAAGTATTTCAGAAAATAGAAAAAGATGGAATCCTCCCAGACTCATTCTATGAAGAAAACATATCCTTTATACAAAAGTCAGGTAAAGACACCACCAAAATAAAAAATTATAGACCAGTGTCTCTCATGAACATAGATGCGAAATGTTTGAATAAAATTCTGGCTAATCGGGGAAAAAAAAAAAAAAGACTATGACCTGAATAAGGGTGCTTCCACCCAAATCCCTTTACAGCTGATTCACATTGTGGCCCTGATTAAATCATTACCTTAATTACAAGATCACTGACAATCATAATCAGGCCAGAATGATACATTTTTGCAGACACAATTTAATCTATGACAAGCACTCTACAACCAATTCAGTTTTATTGTTGTGTACCACTGAGTCAGAACCGACCCATAGCTGACCCTCCAATGGGTTTTCAGAGGCAGTTAATCACATGGAAGGAGAATGCCCATCTTTTTCCTACAGAGCAGCTGCTAAATTTGAACAGCATGCCTTTGAGTTGATGGCCCAACTCCTTACCACTATAACACCAGAGTTTCCTTGACTTTATAGTAGTGACTGTCAAACCATGCCCGAGTGGAGCACTGAGATTTTAAAAACCTGGCCAAGATGTTTGACAAGTAAAAATAAAACATGGCAATCGTTTCTCAAACTCATAACAAAATTGGGTGGGGGAAAGGACCGTAACAATTTCGTTCATCAGCCTTTTTTTTGAAAATGTTTGCTATTCCTCCCAATAGTGTATATAGCAGAATTTAGTCTAAAATTTTGTTTTACTAACTCTTAATTTAAAAAGAACCCTGAGCTGAACAACACCTTGCTTGAACATGACTGGGTAGTAGAAGAAATAAAAAATGAAATTAAAAAGTTTCTTGAAACTAATGACAATGAAAACA
>NW_006399752.1:20615760-20620986 GCF_000299155.1 Elephantulus edwardii
GAATGGTGCAGCAATGAAGGAATGAAAACCCAAAATCCCTGTAAATGTTCATTAAAACTAATAAAATTTAATAATAATTAAAAAAATAAAAGAACCCTGATTACAAAGTATGTTACTTACTGGACTGCTGACAGAAAGATTGTCAGCACAAATCCACCGGAAGTTATATGAGAAAGATAATCTCCTCCCTTAAAGGTTTACAGTCTTGGAATCCCATCGGAAGATTGCTGCAAGTTGTAATCAGAGAGCCTGGTTTGTTGGTTGCTTATAATTTGTTCTTTTCCTATCAGTGTATATTTCTTATATTCAGAGAGAAAAAAAGCAGTGTGATGTCCAGATGTCCCACTTTCTAAGCAAGTTTGAGAAATATTTTAAAACCTGGAGCCTTCACTCAGACTGAAAGCATTAGGTCTTACTGATAGAATGTTAGTGGATCACAAGTTTTATTCAATGAAAAAACAGCTACTTCTAAATGAACTAGGTAGGAGAAAATAAAAATGCTATCGCTTAATAGAATACCTCCACTGGAGAGTTTAAATCTTCTTGTTCAGAAAGATGTTGCTGCTTTATTATCAAACAGGTAAGAAATCTCTAGAGAGATCTTCAGCTCATTACAATGGTTCCGGTAGGGCTGTCTTTAATAAGTTACTCCTTTCCAGAATGAAAACATTGCTTTCTTCCAGAGGCTTGACTCCACAAAACGGCTTTGTGAAACTGTTCTAGTTGCAAAGGGAACCACCATTGAAACAATCATGGTGTTCCTGCAGGACTATTAAGTTGGAACTACACACTTTGGATTTCAACACTTTTAAATTCTAGAAGTTGAGGGATTACAATTGTACAAAATGCAACTGGAGTCCCAAGTGAAGAAGGGAATTAGAGAACAAAGAGAAAGAAAAAGCCTGATGTCTAACAAACAGCCTTACAAACCCCAGCCTGGTGTCTCCAATCCCAAGTCCACTGGCGCTCTACCTGAAACCATCAACATGAACAGACACAGTTTATTAAAGTACCCACTGACTCATAGCTAAGCCTCCCTTGGGTTTCCAAAGCTGTAGATTACACAAGAGGACACGGTCTCTCTTTCTCCTATGGAGCCCATGGTGGATTTCAACCACCAGGGAAGTGTGACCTTTCATTGAGGCCCAACTCTCTTCACACTAGGACACCAGAGCTCCCTCAATGCAGTTTAGGATAGAAAGACATTTTAGTCCTTAGCTACCATTTGAAAAGGGAAAGACTTGAAAATCCTTCATAATCATATCTGATCTTAGATTTGGTACCTTTCATATTGATAGAATTCCTGGATAGGGCAAGTAGTTAAAGCGCTCAATCACTAATTGAAAAGTTGGGGTTGGAATCCATCCAAATCAGGTGATCTACTTTGGAAAAACAAGCCTTTGAAAGATCTATGGAGCACAGCTGTGCTGTGATGCACGTGGATGTCTTGATGATGTGAACCTGACTTAACCATACCTGTGAGCAGTCATTAACTGCCAGGCTCATGGAGCCTGTGGGAGCAACGGTGAGGGTACCATCCCTGGTGAGAGTCTCTTCCTGGACAACAAGCTGAGGGTCCTGTGGGAAGCATTTTCTGGGACATCTGAAGATGTAATTGCTGATAAAGAAAGGTAGGAACCACGGAGAAATACAGTAGAGATCCCAGCCTGTTAAATGTCATTCCCTTCATCCAATTAGCGGTTTGCTAAATCAGATTGACTCCATAAACTCAATTTGAGAGTTTTCCAGAGAAAGCACATTTCAAATGCTCATAAACAGAGTCTTCCTGCTGAAGCTCTTTGTATTCTTTTGCACACTCAGCAGTCATTTCCCAGTTATGCGAATAGTCTACAGTTAATTGAGAGAAAGGGGGGAAAAAAACTTTCCTAAAGCATTCCCCCTAAAAATGAATAAATACAGCAGTCTCTGCAATTTAGCCTAAAAAGATAAAAATACAGAATAAGAAAAATTCATTGGAATTATTTCTGAGTAGGTGAAGTACCAAATTGCGTCAACAGTAAATTGACAAATATACAGTTGCACCTGCTTTCCTAAATAAAAATCTCTTGTCATTTTATTTTTTTTCCAATTGGTATTGATCAAATAGTTCAAAACAGCCTGTCTTCTTAAATAGGTTACTCAGACCCCCAAGCATCTGTTTATCAATTTTTATGCCAAACTGCCTTTACAGTTGGTACAAAGATAAAAGCAGACCAAAGTATAATTTGTTAAGGTTCTTAATATAAATATTAATACTTTGATATTTATTTTAGAAAAAACCTTTTCATTATGAGCTTTTAAAAATTTCTTTCCACTTACAATTATTTGCACATTTTAGAAATAATAGCACTATTTCAAAATTATTAGAAATGGATTGAGGATTTTACAGGCAGACCTGAGCTGATAGAAAGATGTGTTTTCCATGGAAAGTACCTGATTGGTATTCCAAAAACAAGTGTCTGTTATTTAAAGGCAGCGAGGTTGAAAAGTAATACCCTTTCAGTCATATCAAGTAGGCAAAGCATGCTGGGGACCTTATCAGGCTAGTTCCATCACTTCTGGTTTTGAGAATCTTACCAGTCTTCCAGATCTTGGGGAGCTGTTGGCGAATAAGTTTTATTTGTTTCTAAAATATGTCTCATCACTATTCCAAAACATTCTACCATGACATTGAATCAGTCCAAGTACTGAAATAAAAAACATTATTTCCAAAAACTAGCTCATGTTGTCTGTTGCTAACTGCTCTGGTGGCTTAGTGGTAAGGAGTTGCGCTGCCAACTCAAAAACTCCAGGTTTGAATCCATCAGCTGCTCCTCAGGACAAAGATGAGCAGTCTCCTCCCATGTGACTTACAGGCTCTGAAAACCTGTTGAAGGGTCAGCTATGAATCAACTCTAACTCAAAGACACGTAACCACATGCTTAGAACAAGACAATAATCTTTATGACCAACTAAAAACTACCAGCTTCTTTGGTAAGGCCACGCTGAAACTCAAAGTCCTGTCCATAGCATATAAAAGAATGTTGAATAACTGTAAGTCGAATTATTTTACTCTAATTCTGTGGATCACAACAAACTGTGGCTGACTCAGAAGAATGGGAATCCCAGAACATTTGATTGTGCTTACGCAAAATTTATACTTGAACCAGGAGGCAGTTGTCAGAACAGAGCAAGAAAACATTGCATGGTTCAAAATTGGGAAAGGTGTGCATCAAGGATGTGTCCTATCTCCATATCTTTTCAATCTGTATGTGGAACAGATTATCCAGGAGGCTGGGCTTTATGAGGAGAAATGTGGCATCAGGATTGGAGGTAGACTCATCAACAATCTGCGTTATGCAGATGACACAGCCCTGCTTGCTGAAACTGAGGAGGACCTGAAGCGCTTGCTGCAGAAGGTCAAGGATTGCAGCCTACAATATAGATTGAAGCACAACATCAAGAAGACAGAAATTCTCACCATGGGCTGATTAGCAGAATTATGATAGATGGTGAAGAGATTGAGATTATTAGCAGCTTCAGTTTGCTAGGCTCTACAATCAACACTTGTAGTACCAGCAGCCAGAAAATTAAAAGATGAATTGCATTGGGAAAGTTTACTGTCAGAGACCTCTCGAAGGTACTGAGGAGCAATGATGCCAGTCTAGAGACTAAGGTGTGTCTGATACAGTCTTTGCCATTACTTGCTATACTTCAGAGAGCTGGATAATGACTAGGGATGATAGGAGAGTTGATGCCTTTGATCTTTGATACTGGAGAAGAATACTTAATACACTATGGACTGCTAGGAGAACAAACAAGTTCAGCCTGGAGAGGGTGAATCCAGGCTGCTCCTTGGAAACAAGGACTCTGAAGCTCCGTCTGACATACTTTGGTCATGTTGCAAGGCGAGATCAGTCCTTGTTGAGAGACGTCATGCTTGGTAGGGTGGAGAGAGAGTGCAGGAGAGGAAGACCCTCGATGAGATGGATTGATTCTGTGGGGATAGATGTGTCAGAGACAATAAGGTTGGCAAACAGATAGAGCAGGGTTTAGGACTGTTGTACATAGGGTTGCTATGAGTTGCTACCAACTTGACATCACATGACAACAAAAACAACTATGCTGGAAATAAATGTAATGCAAACTGCCTAAAAGCAAGTGTTACTAATAGAACTATTTCCATATCAAGAAGAAATAGAAGTGTGTCAAACCATCTCATTGATGGTCTTTCTCTTTTTCACTCAACCTTAAAGTTTACTAAGCATGATATCCTTCTTCAGAGACAGATCCTTCCTGGAAAAAATACCCTAAGTGTGTGAGACCAAATCTTCACATCTCAGGAACATTCTATTTCTTCCAAAGCAAATTTACCCATTCTTCTGGGAGTCCATGCTATGCTGTTGTTGTTGAGTGCCATCGATTCAGAACCAACCAATAGCTGACCCTCAAGAGGGTTTTCAGAGGCAGTTAATTGCACTGGAGAAAATTGCCAATCCTTCTCCAGTGGAGCTATAGATGTAAACCACATGCCTTCAGGATTGTAGTGCAGTTTCTTGCCACTAGGCCACCAGAGATTTTTGCTTGTTATGATTTACACAGTTTAATGCTTTCACATAGTCAGTTATACACAAGTAGTCTTCTTTCTGGCATTTTGTGCTTTAAACCAAGAATCATCTGGCATCAGCGTTGTTGATCACTTTTAAATCCAACTTGAATTTCTGGCAATTCCATGTCAATGTAATGCTATAATCATTTTCTTAATTCTTTCAGCAAAATTTTACTTAAATGTGTTGTTAATGATTCTATTCAAGAATGTCTGTATTCTGTTAGATCACCCTTATTTGGCACAAATTTTTGGTTACTCTCTCTTAGTTGGCTGGCCAGGTCTTCCACTTTTCTGGCATAGATGAGTGAACACTTCCAGTGATACACTTCCATTTGTTACAACAGCACCATTGGTATTCCATCAGTGTAATCTCTTTTTTTGCCAATGCTTTCAGTGCACCTAGGAATTCTTTTTCTTGTGCAATCACTCTCTGTATTCTTTTCATGTTCTTTTGACACCTCCTTCATGTTCAATGTTCTGTCCATGTTGTTGTTAGGACTCAAGTTAACAATGAATCATAACAACCCCATGAACAACAGGGTTGTTTGGGTGTTTTTTTATTAGTAATTTCAATGAACATCTACAGAGATTTTGGGATTCTATTCATTCATTGTTGCACTTTTCTCCCGGCCCACCCC
>NW_006399752.1:20621961-20633011 GCF_000299155.1 Elephantulus edwardii
TGGATGCGCATAGGGGTTTGATTCTTAGAAGGTCCCATTCATCTATTTTATCTTCTCCTGGTTGTAAATTTTTCAGGATACTTGGAAGACTATATTGTGTATTAAGACTACTAAAGTTCTTCCAAGATTTTCTTGAATGAAGTTTATAGTCCTTGGTTTTATTCCTAGGTCCATGATCTACCTTGAGTTGGTTTTTGTATATGGTGTGAGGTGTGGGTCTTATTTAATTTTTCTGGAGATAGTTTTCCAATTTTGCCAACACCATTTCTTAAAAAGGCTGTCGTTTCCCCACCTAACTGATTGCATCTCCTTGTCAAAAATCATTTGACCATAAATAGATGGGCTGATTTCCAATGAGCAACAGTTTTGAAGCCTTTTTGTTGTGTTGCTATGATTACCCTGAGAAGCTCAGAGAGATGACACTTTCATCCAGATGTGAAATTTTCTCTTCCCATTAATTTTTTATTTAATTTTTTATGTATATTCCCCCCCTACTTTCCTTCATTGACATTATGTTTACCAAATCATCCCTAAACATTGTTTTATAAAATTAATCACTGTTGGAATGTTGCCCACCTTGTCTTTTCAGGTCCCCGCTGGGTCTTTCCCGTTTCCTTTACCCTCTCCCTACATCACCAAATTGTGTGACTCTGTGATTTCCCCCCACCCATCCCCCTCTGCACCAACCCTTTTTCCCCTTGGACCCCCATACACATTTTACTAGTTATCCTTCTATTTTTATAATAGTGGTCTTATGCTGTACCTATCCTTATAAGACTAAGGTAATTCATTCACCATAATGCTCTACAATCTCTCCCAAGTTATGTAGTATTTTTTTAAAAATCATTATGCTTGAGTGCTGTGTAGTATTCCATTGTGTGAACGTACCACAATTTCTCAATTCATTCAGTAGTAATTGGGCATTTGGGTCGTTTCCATGTTCTTGTGACAGTGAATAACACTGCTATGAACACTGGTGTACAAATCTCCACTTGTGTCTCAATTCTAAGTTACCTGGGGTATATTCCTAGGAATAGCCAGATCTATGGAGTGTCTATGTTTAGCTTTTTGAGGAAATGCCAAACTGCCTTCCAGAGTGGTTGTATATTTTATAATCCCACCAACAGTGTATGAGAGTTCTCACCTATCCAACATTTATTGCTTGAAGCCCTCCTAAACTTTGCCTCTACTGCTGGGGTGAATTGGATGTCTTTTGTTGCCAGTGATTTTGAGCATTCCTTCATTTATATGTTTTTCATCTGAATGTCTTCCTCTGTGAAAAAGTCTTTCTATTCCATATGCCCATTTTGAAATTGTGTTATCAGTCTTTTCTTTGTGGAGATCCTGTAGGATTCCGGAAACTTTTGTAATGAGACCCTTTCCTGAGATAGTATTGCCAAATGTTTTTTCCCAGTTGGTAGTTTCTTTTCACCCTATTGGCTGGGAAAGTCATCTACTGCACCACAGGAATATAATCATTTCCATGGAAATAAGGCAGCTACAAATAATATTTCCTAGAAATAGAAAATATTTTCTGAGTAAAATGAGGCAAACCAATTTGTCTCTTTAAATTCATGCTTACTGTTACAGAAATTAGAGGAATCATGGAATGAGACCATGTAAAATTCTTTCAGTCTGATATTGTAGCATTTTATAAAATTGATTATGACAATATTCCTTATGACATTGACCATTCAGACAGTCCAGGTTGTTAAGGTAAGGGAGACATGAGGAGTCATAATCAGTGTTTTTACTGATCCTGCTCAAAATATCCATGTAGCTTTGTGCCTATGAGTTATCCCTTCAAGTGGTATTTTTTGGTACCGTCACCTTGCAACTGGACTTTCCTCCAATTCAATCTTTATTTGACTTCCACTTACCTGTTCTGCCTATAGCAATTAACTTTTGCTGCGTAACAGCCCATCCCCAAAACACTTTACTTCATCCACATTTATGTGAATACTTACGTTTTATAAAATTAATCACTGTTGGACTGTTGCCCACCTTGTCTTTTCAGGTCCTCTGGGTGGTCTCTAAGCTAGCTGGCCCCTCTCTGTTGCCTCCTGCTCCCATGGTCTCTGGTGGGTCAGCTGGTGATTAGGCGATTAAGGTGACTTCACTTACATTTGCGATGTTTGATGCTGACCGTTGACTGAGTGACAAAGATGACTGGGCAATGTGTGTGTGTTTCATCACATATACAAATCATTAATGTTGCTTCACATGATAATCACTGGATTATAAAACAGCAAGAGAGGGGGGAAACCTCAAAGAACAAAGAATGTTTGAAGGTCTTCTTGCACCATGCTTGCTATTGTTTTACTGAACAAATCTTGTCACCTGACAAAGCCCAAGTCATTTTGGCTAAGTGAGAGTGTGGATCCAGGATTGAAAATTATTGTGGCAATTTCCCCCAACCCCAAAGAATCTACAGTATTTTCAACTTTGATTTCATCATTATGAGAATCCTAGTTATAGTAATAATTCCATAAACAGCTTTGTTTTCCACAATTTCTGATAAAATAAATGATAATACAAAGAGAATGCTTCAGAACTGTATATCCTAATTCCTGGAACCTGTGAGGGTTAAGACCATTGGCTGAGGAGATATCCTAGATTTCCCAGGTCTCACTGTATCTCCTTCCAAGGTGCAATCAGACTGCTCTTCCAAGACAAATGTGGCCTATTCAATATTGTTTGATAACATCAAAATTTAAAGGCATTAATTCTTCATCAATATTCTTTATTCACTATCCTATTTTCGTATGCATATAAAGCAATTGAAAATGGTGCAATTGAAATAGTGTCAGTCTGGAGCATCTTGGACTTTAAAGTGGCATCCTTGATTTTAGCACTTTAAGGAAGTCCTTGCACCAGATTTGCTGGCTACAATATATCATTTGAGTTCTTAACTGATGCTTCCATAGGTGTTGATTGTGAATCCAAATAAAAGAAAATTATTAACTTTCATCTTTTCTCCATTTATCATGATGTTGCCTACTAGTCCAGTTTGGAGGAATTTTGTCTCCTTAAGGTTGAGGTATAATCCACACATGCTGATGGCTACAGTTTGTGAATTTCATTGGTTACCTAAGGTAACTGATATAACAAATAAGAGGGAGTGGAGGAAGTGGACTTCTCACAAAATGTCATGTTTCATCAGGTTATGTTCTTTCATGGGAGGAAGAGGGGAAGGGCTACAGCCATAAAACTCAGAAGACATTTCTAACCAAAGTAACCAGAAGTCATGAAGGATAGTGACACCCCTCGTAGTCCCCAAATGCAGAGGGAGCCATGAAAACACAAGCAGGGTGGTCACCAAGGAATTCATTCTCTTATGATAGAATGCATAGGAAGCCTCATTTCTTCTGGAACACTTCTACTGAAACTCAAAGGCTGACAACTAGTTTTAATAGGGTGCACTTAAATTTTATGCCAAGGTATGGCATAAGACTTTTTCTTTCTGTAAATGTGTGTGTCTGTGTATATGTGTATCTTTAACATAATTTTTATGACAGAAAGAAAAAGCATTCCCTGTCTCCTTGCAAATCCATTGAATGAAGCCTTAATCCAGAAAATATACAGTTCTTCAAGATTAGAATCAAGTGCCAGTCTTATCAAGGCTGGTCTTCGGGTCTCCTCCATATAACCTTGAAAATTACCCTGTGTAGAAGACAAACACCTGCTTCCCCCCCCCCCCCGGCCTTAATGAAATTCAGAGGCATTTATTGATCACTTAATATGTTACTAGCTTTTGGAGGATCCATCAAACAATTACTAAAGGTCACAAAGAAGCCAGAGTTAGAAGTGTGACAAGAATACAGTCTTCTGGAATTCTAGCACAAGGCTACTTGTCAAGGGGAAAAAAAGTCTCTAAATTGTTCTATTTATTATTTATGCCTGCCTACTCACTTGAAGGATTTCAGGTGGCAACTCTCTGATTAAAATTTGTTTATAATCTTTTTCTAATCTTGTTTTACTAGCTGCATTTTAATTACTTGTATTTAATCAACCCTGAAGAGTAACATATATTGAGTCTTATAAAAACATAAATTAACATTAATATTAAAATGTGCACACATGAAATATATGTGGACATATTTGTATTTGTAAGCTTGTTGAATAAAGCAAGTGATAATAGTCCATTACAGAATTAATTAAAACTAAGTTTTTTTAAAGTGATTACTTGTCCAATTTGCACAGCCACCTTTATAAAAAATACAGTTTACAGGTATTGTGATCCAATCAAATATACATAAAAAATTCAATAAATTAATATTTCAAAAGTACATCAACTAATCTGGAAGCAAATGCTTTGATAAAAGAATGTGGCTGAAGTTTCAATGATAAAAATGTTTTATTAATTCGGGGATATTCGAGGTGCTCATAATAAGAGAGAACTCTGGTGGATGGAGGAAAGATTGAGGTTGTTAACAATTACGGCTTGCTTGTCTCCACAATCAACACTCTTGGCACCAGCAATCAGGAAATTAAAAGACAAATTGCATTATGTAAATCTACTGTCAGGGACCTTTCCAGAGTACTGAGAAGCAATGATATCAGTCTGGTGACAAAGGTGCACCTGATCCAGTCCATGGTCTTCATAATTAATTGCTATGCATCAGAGAGCTGGAGAATGACTAAGGATGATAGAAGAGTTGATGCCTTTGAGTTGTGGTGCTTGAGAAGAGTCTTGAACATACCATGAACTGCTAAGAAAACAAATAGGTCCATCTTGAAAAGAGTGAAACCAAGTTTCTCCTTGGAGCTAGGATTTTGAAGTTCCATCTTACATGCTTTGGGCATGTGTCCAGGAGGTACCATTCTTGGAGAAGGACATCATACTCAGAAGGGTGGGAAGACAGTGTAGGAGAGAAAGACCCCAGATGAGATGAATTGAAATAGTAACTGGGGAAATGGGGGTAAGTGTGTCGAAATTAGTGAGACTGGCTCAAGACAGGGCAGGCTTCAGAGCTATTGTACATAGGGTTGTTATGAGTTGCAGGCAACTTGACAACATATGTTGTTAAATACTGTTGAGTTGGAGGTGACTCATAGCAATCCTATGAACGAAAGACCTGAACACTTGTATAGCTTTCTTCATTTCTCTGAGTTCATAGGGTTTCCAGAGGCAAGCTATTTTGGAAGTGTATGCCACTCCTGCTTCCAAGCTTATTTTAATCAGGAAGCTCCACCAAACACTGTCTGCCATGAGTAACCATTATCGCATTTGGCACATTGGGGTCATAGTGCTCAGCATCACAGCAACCACGAGTTACCTCTGTACAGCAAATCGGCAGACCAGTGCTATACTCCCTAGAAGAATGTCTGACCAAAAACAATTAAAAGCAGGCCTGAGGGCTACAGATTAAAATCACCCACCTTTGGCTTGGTAGCATCCCTTTATGTCCATTAAGAACAACATAATAAGATAAATATTACATGTGCTGCCATTGTATGTACTTGCATGCAGATGCATACGTGTGTGGGTGACCTTCAACAAGTCAATAACAGTATCTCATTCTCTGCCATAAACACATTGCCATTCCTCTTGCACACCACAAGTCTTCAATCTTGGAATTGTAAAAGCATAATTGAATTTGAAGATAAATTTAGGGACAAGGAATTTACTTGGTATCTGTGTGAAACATATTTTAATCCTCTTCATTAATATAAAGCTAATATGAAATTAAATAGTACACCAACGCTTGTCTAAAACTCTAAAAACATGATGTTACTCTTCCTAGAATCCTAAAAATTTCTTTGGGAAATTTATGCTAAAGACTCAAACAACATTGTAAAGAAATTTGTTTAAAGTGAGTTCCTGAGTGACACGATTGATTACGTGAGTACTAACCCAAAGTTCAAGCCTACGCAGAAGTGCTTCAGAAGAAAGATCTAGATGTTGGCTTCCAGTCATGACCTTGAAAACCGTATGAAGCACAGTTTGATTCTAACACACGTCAGATCACTTTGAGTCAGAACTGAGACAACAGAAATAAGACAAAAACAAGAGAATTGGAACAAAAAAAAAGGAGAGGTTTGAATTTTGAGGTGGGAAGAGGTCAAAGTCAAACAGAACCCTTCCTCTCAAAACCCGTCTTTATACATGTAGTTGCCTGAGGAGAAAGACTGAAGAGGGAGCATTGTCCAGCTCTCAGATGCATAGCAAGTGGCAAAAAAGACTGTGGCCCTAATCAGATACACCTTAGTCTTCAATCTGACATCATTACTCCTTAATAATTCGGAAAGGTACCTGACTATAGACTTCCACAGTGTAATATACATCTCCTGATCTTCTGACTGCTGGCACCAAGTGTATTAATTGCAACTCAACAGCACATAGCAGTAACAACATTTACTATAATATAGTTAGCATAATAAACTATTATTATTTACAGTCAGGTCAGTACCAACTTATAGTGACCCTAAATAACCAAGTTCACTGCTCTCAAGTCAATTCTGACTCCTAACAACACTCCATCAGGTTTGAGGCTGTAATTTAACAGTAGCAGATTACATCACGTTCCTCCTATGGGATGAGTATGGATTCAAACTACCAACTTTTTAATTAGCAGCCCAATACATAACACCCATGCCACAATAGAAAAATGTAATTGTCATATCCGGTGTTGTGTTATCATCTGTTGTCTTCAGGATGTTTGCTATGTCCAAGTTTATTGTTTCAGCCTCTGTGTATTTAGAGGTATCTTTCAACATAGGAGGTCTATCAGCACTGTATCATAAAATATTCTGTTTAGATCCATAGAGGTTTATATTCACTAATATTTGGAAGTAAATTACCAGGGCTTTCTTCCTAGTCTGTCCTGTCTGTAGGCTCTACTAAAATACATCTACCATGAGTGACATTACTGGTGTTTCAAATGTTAGGGACATAACTGCCAATATTACAGCAAAACCCAAGCTAGCACCCATCTGCACTATATTATCCTTCCTTTAAAATTACCAAAACCATCCCATGGAGCTATCAGTGGAGCACTTCTTTCAGTTTGTATATTATTACTCCTCTGCCCTCCCCTTAGGGCTGAACTGGAATAGAAGACAAAGCTGAGTTAAAGTCAGAATCTCATGATAGGCCATCAGTAAACTTTGGCAACTTAATGAAGGAATCACTTGTTCTCTGTGATGCGATTACTAATTATTGATAATGAAGACCTTATGCTGGATTGAGTTTGTTCACCTGTCTCTTATTCTGTAGCACAAAGGGAGTTGCACTGCTAACACAAAGGCCATTCATCTCTGGTGGTTCAATTCCAACAGCAGCTCCTTGCAAGAAAGCTGGAGAATTTCCTACCATGTGATTTACAGCCTCAGAAACCTAATAGAGGGTCATCTATGAGTTGGTCCAACTCAGTGGCAGTGAGTTATGCAATTTTTCACCTATAACCAAACTATAAGACAATTGGATATATACCACATCAGTAGGCAAGAAATGCTGGCAAGGTTGTGGAGAAATGGGAACGCTTATTCACTGTTGGTGGGAGTGTAAAATGGTGCAACCACTGTGGAAGGCAGTATGGAACTTTCTCAAAAAGTTGCAAATAGAGATACCACTTGACCCAGTAATTCCACTACTGGAAATATACACCAAAGAGACCATAACTGCCACCCAAGCAGATATATGCACACCCATGTTTATCGCAGCTTTGTTCACAATAGCAAGGAGTTGGAAACAACCCAGCTGCCCATCAACAAACGAATGGATAGAGAAGCTGTGGTATATTCACACAATGGAATACTACACTGCATTGAAAACAAAGAACTCATGCAATATTATTCAAAATGGGTGACCCTGGAGGACATTATGCTGAGTGAAGTATCTCAGTCACAAAAGGACAAATGCTGCATGGTGCCACTGTTGTAAAGCAGGACTGAACTCGGGGTTGGGAGGAGACTGAGAAGGATGGGTTCAATAATGTATATTGCGTTGAAACAGATGAAGGAGAAAACTGTTCAAGAGGGAATATTAGTAGGGATTTTTGTCATGACAGGAATCCAGAGCGAAGGCTGTATAATGGAGAGAACCTGGGGGAGGGATTGTAAAACAATGAAAGAATTTTTCTTTTACTTTTCCAAGAGGGTAGTGTACTAGGGGGGAGGGTGCATTTAAGAGACCATTCCAAATTATTGAACAATAGTGGTGTCAGTTTGAGGACAAAGGTGAGTCAGGCCATAGTCTTTCCAATTATTTGCTATACATCTGAGAGCTGGACAGTGAATAAAGGTGACAGAAGAATTGATGTCTTTGAGCTGTAGTGTTGTAGAAGAGCAATGAACATTCCATGGTCAACCAAAAGAACAAACAGATAAGTCTTAAAGACGGTGCAGCCAGAGTGCTCTTTAGATGCAAGGATGATGAGCCTTCACCTCACATGCTTTGGGCATGTTGCTCGGAGTGGGTACTCCTTGGAGAGGGACATGATGCTCAGAAGGGTGGTGGATCAGCAAAGGAGAGGAAAACCCTCGATCAGGTGGATTGACACAGTGACTGCTGGCTGCAGTGGGCTTTTATGTGTCAGGAGGGCACAAGATGGGCCAGGGTTCAAATCATTTTTTCTTTTTCTTTTTAATTTTATACTGGTTGATTTACAAAGTTTGAATATATTGTTTTTCACACCAGATCTTTCATTCACCACACCCACCCATTAAATTGTGTGACCCTGTGATTAACCTACCTCCTCCCCCACTTATCCCCACCCTTCTGCTTCCACTCTCCCCCACCTTTGGATCCTCATACACATTCTGAATAATGGCTTTATGCAGTATTTGTCCTTATGTGACTGAATTAGTTCGCTCAGCATAATGCTTTCCAGTCCCTCCCAAGTTAGGTAGTAATTTACAAAAATATTCCTCCTGTGTGCTGTGTATTATTCCGTCCTGTGAATGTACCATAATTTCTCAGTCCGTTAGATTGTGTTTGATCTTTTGCATATAAGGTTGCTATTAGTCGTACTCAACTTGACAGCATCTAACAACAACACAAACAATTGGATCACCTTTTTTGTGAATGGGAATAAATATTAATCTTCCAGTTAATTGGCCAGGTAGTTGTCTTCCAAATTCCTGGCACAGATTGGTGAGTACATCCATGGCTGCATCTGCCATTTGAATCATGTGAACTGGTATCTCATTAATTCCTGAGGCCTTATTGTTTTTGACAGTGTCGTTAGTGCAGCTTGAACTTCTTTCTCTATCACTGTTGGCTCTTGGTCTTATGGTAATTCCTGAAATATCTCTGTGCCGGCCAATTCTTTTTGGTACTTTTTGTATTCTCTCTATCTTCTTTTAATGTTTTCTAAATCATTCAAGACTTTTCAGATACCAAACTCATTATTCAAAGAAGTAGAAAAGGCAATTGACATTTGTTTGGAAAGAAAAGAGATCAAAATAAGCAAAGCCTTTCTCAAAAATAGAAGTCAAGTGGGAGGTGTTGTTGTTAATTGTCATCGAGTCATAAACGACTCATAGCAACCCTATGAATGAAACACCTGAACACTTGTATAATTTTCACCGTCTCTCCAAGTTCATAGAATTTCTGGAGTCAAGCTATTTCAGAAGTGGATGCCACTCCTGCTTCCAAGCTTGTTTTAATTGGGGAGCTCCACCAAACACTGACCACCACGGGTAACCATTATCACCTTTGACACATCAGTGTCACAGTGTTTTGCATCACAGCAACCATAAGTTACCTCCATACAGCAAATGGACCGACCAGTGCTATACCACTTAGAAGAATATTTGACCAAAAACAATTAAAACCAAGGCTGAGGGCTACAGATTAAAGTCACCCAACTTTGGCTTGGTAGCATAACTTTCTATCCAGTAGGCCAACAGAATTCTATGTTGTTCTTTTGCTATGACTGTACCTCAGGGATATCAGAACTAAGCCATGAATGGAGATGTGTAGATCTATGTTCATAGTAACATAATTCAAAATAGCAAGAAAATGGTAACAGCCCAAATACCCATCAGAAGACAAATGGACTGAGAAACTGGTGTACTTTCCCACAATAGAATACTATGCAGCATTAAGGAGCAATGATTTTGTAAAATGCTATACAATATGGGAGAGTCTAGAGAGCACTATGCTGAGTGAAATAATTCAGTCTCATAAGAACAAATACTGCATAAGGCATTATACGAAAAACAGAAGGATAATTGACCAATTTATGTATAAATATTCAAAGGGGAAGGAGAAAAAGAAAGAGGGAGAGGAAAAGGAAAGGGGTAAAATCACTAGGGTAGAAGAGGTTAGTGGGCAGATGTAGGGGTGAAAGAATAGAAAAGATTCAATGAAGACTTGAAAAGATGGGGTTATAATAGGCATAGCTCAATAGCAGTTTATCATATAAAATATGTATATGAATGGTGGTATAAAACACTGTGTACATGCATGAAACATAATGTATAATGTGCATGAATTCATTATTGTTTGCAAACAAATGAAAATAGGGGTTTAAAAAAATTTCCATGTTGTCTTTCAGTGTTACGACTTGTAGTTTGAATTTGTTTTTCAGTTCTTTCAGTTTGAAAATGGTAAGGAATTTCTCCCTTCTTTGTTCTCCAGTATTAACTGGAGAATCATCTACTGAAGAAAACAAAAGGTCATTATAAAGACAGAGGATAAAGCAAAAACCAAGATGGATATCATCAGAAGAGACTGAAAATTGCACCAAGGTGTTGAGAAGCCAAAACAAAGGGAAGAGATGCTTAAGTAAAAGAGCTGAATAGAAGATTTCAAAGGGCAGCTCAAGAAGACATAACAAGGAATTATAATACAATATTATAACATAGACCTCTAAATTTAGTCTATTCACTTGTTATATTTTATATTTAATTAGATATTAATTTAAATTGTGAATTTAAAAAAAAACTGACAAATACAATAATTTCCATTTGTATCATATGTAACAGGTATGGAGTCAGACTACATCCCTGACACACCCCCTTCTTGATTTTGAACCATGTAGTGTCTCCTTGCTCTGTTCTGATGACTGCCTCTTGGTCCAAGTATAGGTTTCTCATTAGC
>NW_006399752.1:20633898-20635985 GCF_000299155.1 Elephantulus edwardii
GCGCAAGATAGAGCAGGGTTTAGGTCTGTTGCGCATAGGGTCGCTATGAGTTGTAAATGACTCGACGGCACATAACAACAACAACAACAATACAAATTCATGTTTTAGGCCAAGTTCCAAAGGCACTATCCCTCTATTAGTTCAGGCTATGGCTTCAGTTCAACAGTCAGATCCAAATCATCCAGGTTTTTCTCCAAGCAGTTATAAGTCAGCTTCTCCTTCAAGCATCTGGTAAGAACAGCAAAAACCTTAAACGGTGGCCTTTATTTCAGGGTTCCTCTGCTTACACCTTACCACAACTTCTCCACAGCAATGTCACAATCTCTCCACCACCAGGGTCTCACTTTCACAAGAGTCTTGCTCCAGTTTCCCTCAAGTCTTGCTTACCTCGAGTCTTGCTCACCTCAAGTCTTATTATCCTGAAGTCTTGCTTCCCAGAGTGGGAATCACTCTTTCTCTTATCCTAGTCCTATAGCTGTTGATGATTGCAAGACTATGTTTCTGTATTTAAGATAGCTGGTGACCAGAAGGGTTGTTTAAAAAGCAAACGTTTAGGCTAACACCACAATTCAGTGATAAATATTTAGTTTAATAATGTTTATTTAATGTTTAATTATTCTCTTATTATATATTGCCTTTTCTTTCCCCGTCTTAAAAGTGACCATTATCTACCTACTAATTTTAACTCCATTTTCCCTTTCTTCCCAGCCCTGGTAATCTTCTAAGAATGATTCTGTGTGCAAAGTTAGTTAGCTTTTAAAATAGTTGTCTTATGCAATATTTTTCCTTTTGTGACTGACTCATGTCACTCAGTATAAGTATTAGAATTGTATAGTCTTCAATATTGTTCAACCACAAGAAGGAATGAAGTCTTGACACTTGCTACAACATAGAAGAATCTTAAAATATTATGCAAAGTGAAAGAATCCAGTCACAAAAGGACATATATAATATTAAATCATTCATATGGAAGTTGACAATAGATAAATATATAGACAGAAAGAAAATTAGTGAATTCTTAGGGATGGAATGAAAGAGTGAGAAAACAGAGGATGACAATTGAAAAGAATGATTTCAGTGTTTTGAGGTTTTGAGATGATAAAAATTACAAAATTTTATAATAATATAAAATAATACAATTCTTTAAAGCCACAGACATGGACATTTTACACAGGTGAATTTTATGGTATGTTATATCTTAATAAAGCTGTTTTTTTAAAAAACAAACAACTCAACCCATGATAATATATGATGCAAAGCACTTCCCCTCAAGGAGATGGCCTTATCACACAAGGACAACCTGCTACTCACAATTAAAGACTTGAAATTCATACATGAATGTGTGCACAATGTAATACATCAACACTTAAAGAACTGTCTTTCCTACAACTACAGATCTGACAATTTATTCCAGAATCCTATTTATAATGATTATAAACAGCACCACATTTTTTTGTGTGGTAAAATACATATAGCGAAGACCAAGACAATTACAACTTACATTTATTAAATCCACAACTGATGAACCATCATTTCAGAATGGGGCCATTACCCTAAACAGAAGTTCTGGACTCATTAAACCCTATCTCCTTCCTCCTACTTCAAGTCCTTGATAGTCTCTCATCTGTTTTGTGTCTCTCTGGGCCCACCTATTCTGAATATTTTATATAATTGGAATAACACCATATTTGTGGGTTTGTTTCTGGCTTATTTAATTTAGCATGTTTTCAAGATCTGCTCATGTTATAGCAGGTAACAGTGTCATCCCCTTTATGCATGAATAATATCCCACTAAGTGGCCATGCCATTTTGTTTTCCTGTTACATTAGTGTTACCTGTTCTTGAGCAATCAGGTTTTTCCTCTTTTGGCTCTTATGAATGACTCTGTTCTGAACAGTAGCATAGACATATCTACTTGAGTCCTAATTTCCATTTCTTTGGAATGCCACTACTTTTGAATGTAATATTTTCGGTATCTCTTTATCTTATCAACAATAAACATATTAAATATATCAGTTATAATTTGCTTGTACTACTATCCCCACAACTAACCACTCCACCTACTGCCATTGAGTCCATTATTGAGA
>NW_006399752.1:20636085-20641720 GCF_000299155.1 Elephantulus edwardii
AAACAGGTTTGTCCTGGAGAGGGTGAAGCCGGAATGCTCCTTGGAGTCAAGGATTCTGAAGCTTCATCTGACATATTTTGGGCACGTTGCAAGGAGGGACTGGTCCTTGGAGAGGGGCATCATGTTTGGCAGAATGGAGGGGCAGCGCAGGAGAGGAAGACCCTCAATGAGATGGATAGCATCTGTGACTGGAGTGGTGGGAATAACTGCGTTTGAGATGGCTAGGTTGGGACAGGATAGAACAGCATTTAGAGCTCTTGTATATAGGGTCACTATGAGTTGCAAATGACTCGATGGCACATAACAACAACAACAATCATATGTAAATTTCTCTAAGTAGGGGAATTCTGGTAGCCTAGTGGTGAGAAGTTGTGCTGCAATCCCAAAGGCACATAGTTCAAATCCACCTGCTGCTCTGTGGAAGAAGAATAGACAATCTCCGATGTGGTTTACTGTCTCTGAAATGCGATAGAGGGTCAGTTATGGGCAGACAACAATAATTACACAATGTTTAGACCTTATGATATTCAGGATAAATAACTTAATCATTTACTAATGATATTGAACACAGAACTTAGTTTTCTAAGATGTGCATGTGTGTGTACTTCATTTTGTTTTAATTATGGTGTAATTTTACCTTTTCAGTATTTCTCTGCACCCTTGCCTGGGAATGTGCCAGACACAAACTAGTAGGTTCAAACAGAAGTAAGCTGTTTACAGGACACAAAGGCTAGAGAATAGTATGCATACCTTAACTCCCCTGTTGTCAATTAGAAGGAGCCCTGGTGGTGTAATGGTTAAAGCAGTTAGCTGTTAAACATAGGTCGCAATTTGAACTCACCAGTCCTATCAAGGAAGAAAGATAAGGTAATTTGCTTCAATAAAGGTTTAAAGTCTTGGAAACTCTGTGGGATGTTCCATTCTCTCCTCCTGAGGGACTGTGAGTCAGAATCAACTTGATGCCAGTGGATTTGGTTTGGGCTTTGTCAATTAGCAGAAACCCTCAGTTTTATTTGCTTTGACACATTTAGGAAATGATTATTAGGTATTAATGAAAGAAAGATTAAAGCTAATTATTTTAACGAGACTCTGTATGTGCAAATGAAATAACTAGACTGTGAATGATCCACTTATTTCTACCCTCTGATGGTGGAAATATCCGCAAATTGAAATTGCCATTCTATGAATCTAATTGATTACTGAGTCTCAGTTGATTTGGTTACATCATAAAGATGTGAGCAAATCTTTTAGGAACTTACTTTGATGCATGAATAATCTTGGAAAATTCACCACCAAAGAAAGAGGCAGCAGCTGTAACTAGATGGGGAGGGGGGTGTTGGAAATGGCCTGTATATCTACATAATTCAGTATCGCTACATCTGTCAGGATGACAATAATAAAGTTAACATCTCCTCACTGAGCAGATTATGTCAGTAGCTCACAAGTAATTCTGGAAAAGATTCAAAAGAGATGTTTGTGTCAGCTTCTACCCCTTAATTTACAGAAAAGAAAACCAAGATACAGACAGGTTCTGTGGCTGCTCAAGTTCATCCTGTGAAAGACAGCAAAGTTGAGACAATATCCTGGGATTCCCATTCCCATCCCAGCATGAAACGCAGCTATGATTATGTTTGGTACAGTTATAAGTATATGCAGGAGGAATTGCTGCTTTTGTGACAATGTATGGTAAAGAAAGTTTGAAAAAGGAAGAAGAGTCTTATCTGTATCCTGAAAATACCAGGTGGAACTCATCAAATCTGGCTGACAACACATGAATAGGGAAACAGTGCTTCCTATACTTTTTCATATCACAGCACATATAAACCATGCCATTGCTTGTTTGGCAACCTGTTGTAAACATTAAAGCTATTATTACTGGCCCTGGGGACTCTTCGCACCCATATCCTGCCCTGCTGTGAGCTTCAATTTATCCTCTAAGGGGACCAATTTGTCTTGACACATCTCTAACTTATTCACACCTCACCCAGGCACCTTGGCACATAGTTGAGACACTGCCATGTCCTCTATATCTTTTTCAGATAGTAGGATTAAATGTGAAAACTGTGAACACCATAGTTTCTTTGCTTTTAGCATTCTTCACTAAAAGAGCTATCAAGTGAAGAGAGAATATGTAAAGATGCTGGCTATATGAGGCGGTACCTGGTTTGTTTGCAAACAAGTTGGAAATGAGATCTTTAAATTATCTGAATTAGGGATGAATCCTTTCATTTCAGCCATCACTAGTTAAAACATAAACATTTATTTCTAAAATAGTAGTTGGGAAGTCTAGCTGCCTGATAGTCGTCCATGAAGCATTACATCCATGGAATAGCGCCAAAGTCTCAATCATATCTTTAGGAGTTTTATATAAGTGGGCTAGAATAAACCTGAGCAATGTGATTTTTTTTATTTTGAGTTTCCAAGGTGATTCTCATGTGAATCCAGGGATGAGAACCACTATTCTAAACTGTAGGTGTTGGTCTTTTTGTCTTAGTAACTAAAAAGAATTAAAATAATGGACTTAGTGCCACCAAGACAGATTCACCACAAGTAGAGTGTAATCTTCTGGACTCAAATCCCTGTACTAGTAAACTTCTTCAAACCAGGGAAGGCCAATACCCACAACAATTTCCGAAGCATACTGGGTCTACGGATGCTGAAGGAAACAAAAAAGGACCTTCCTCTAGAACAGACAGAGATTAACTACGAAGATTTGTTGTTGTTGTTTTTATGTGCCATCAAGTTGCCTGTGACTCATAGTGCTGTGACATATTGACATACTGACTTTGTTCAATATCTTTGAACCCTGCCCTATCCTGGACCAGTCTCAATATCTCTGACACACCTACCCCCTTTACCCCAGTTACTGTGTAAATCTATCTCCTCCAGGGTCTTGCTCTCCTGTGCTGTCTCTCCATCCTTCCAAGCATGATGTCCTTCTCCAAGTACTGGTTGCACCTGACCATGTGAATAAAGTATGTGAGACAGGGCTTCAAATCCTTGTCTATAGGGAGAAATTTGTTTTCACCCTCTCCAAGACAGACTTGTCTGTTCTCTCGTTCTGTCCATGTTCTGTTCGATGCACTATAATCTCAGAAATACTGAAGGAGCATTATGAGTCAGACTGAGTGGTTATTATTATTGTTTTAGGTGCCATACAATCAATGATGATACACAGCACCCTGAGAACAGCAGCTGTTGTCATGTCCTGTTACACCCTAACCCTCTTTACCATGCTCAAGCCCATTATTGTAGTCACTGTGCCAACTCATCTCATTGAGGATCTTCCCTCCTTTCATTGACCCTCAAGTTTCTCATGGAGACTCAATGGTAGTAGAGTTTATTTACTTCAATAATACAAAAATCTTTATTTGCTGGAAAATAGCTTTTAATATACTTTACTGCTCAGAGAACTGCAAATAGGTATAATCTCTAGTTTCTGCATTTCATGCAAGGCCCATCACAAGGGATTCAAGGTGAGCCAACGTTGCACATCTCACTTTGATGAAACTAGACTATTGGCATTACTGCCATGAGATTAGGTGGCTGTTCTTGGAAAATAGTGACACATACCACGTTTTTTACGCATTTTACTTCTTAATACATCAGAAATCTCATTAAATAATGGGGTGGGGGGCGCTCTTGACCATGGAGCTAGTCCTGAACTTGACAAACAGGATTGCCAAAGTGCAGGGGATGCCTCCACTTAAGCCTATTCATGTTGCTCCTCCTTGTCAGTTCAGCTAAAAAACAATATTATGAAATCCACAGTCTGTGGAGGAACGTGCTTTTGAACTGAGCAAATGCTGAAAGGAGAAAAGGTACAGTAACACTAATCCATATTCCTATGAAAATGCTCTGGCTTCAATATTCCTTTTGAAAAAAATGTAGCCTCTCTAGTAAGTTGGTCACACTCCAAGAGGAATTAAGCTTGAAAGATAACAGAACTTCAAAAGCCAAATTGAAAAGACCAGACCTGAGGCTCTGAAGGGCATTCAGAAGAGAGAAGGGTTTTAACTCAGCTTTCAAAGCATGCTCTCCTTCCTCTTTGAAAGTTTCTGACACTTTTGGAGTTGCTGAAGATTTTCCCACCCGTGACATCTTTCATCAGAAAACCATGAAATAACAAAATTCTCATAGGGGAGAAAAATGTGAAAGTAAGTTAAAGTAAGTTGATTCTTGTTCTGCTTATTCTTGAGTCTAACAAATCATCTCCCAAAAAAAGTTACTAGAGCCTTATCTCAGTGCAAATTAAAAGGTTACCCATTTTCCTTTGTGTGGTACCAAGGCCTAAATATGTCACTTCCACTTCAGTAGGTTGCCAGCAGTGTGTCTCCATGACCAATTTGCCAAGAGTGGAAACACAAACACACACACACACAGCGAGAGAGAGAGAGAGAGAAATAAAAGCATAATTCTTTCAACAATAAACTTTTTCAGGCTACTTCTTTTACTTCTAACTTGTCCTGCTTTTACCAGGGTAAGCCCTGCTGATCTTTCAACACTTAACAGAAAATCATTCTGATGACCATTCAAAAGCAGACCCCAATGATCCACTGTATGCCAGACTCAGTGCTGGGTGCATGAGCATGCAATGAACTTGTGTGCCATATCACAACTAAGCATGCTGAGAAAGTGATTATCCTAATTGCTAGACACAAAGAACAGTACATATAGCATGAGGCCTACTAACAACAACAATTTCCAAGGAGTGGCTCAGAAATGAGCATGAAGAATATAGCAGTGCAAAATGCCAGATTTCTGGCCTGCAGAACTGGAACACTGGCTCCCCGCGAGGCACAGACAGGGCACAAGTTACATACCCTCAAAATCTTGGCAAGAATCACTGCTGGGCATGTAATGCATCTGTGCTCAATACCTAGTGCCAGCTCTCTAGGAGCTTCACAGTCGACTCAGTAGTGGAAACTAGGAATGCAATGGTGCACAACACAAGGTGCCTACTTACCAGTAGCTATACACAAGCTTGGCTACGGGCACAAGGAACACAACAATGTGTACTGCCAGAGGTCAGACCACTAGATCTGGGCTTGTCTCGGTGGTGGTAAATGTACTCTTTCTTTCCATTTATTGTGATTTGTGTAAAAGTTTCCAAATCACACTGGTTTTTCATTCAGTCACGTTAAAGAGGAAAAAACAGTACATAGGGGCAACAGAGACATGAGTGTCTCTCTGAAAGAGGCAGTGGGAGTAAGAATAGCACAGCCACCCACCGTACCAGAGCAGAAAGCAGAAAAAGAGCCTACAGCCTAGTCCCATGGTGCCTCAAGAACCACATCAACAGCAAGCAGTTCTTTTATTTGTTGTTAATTCACAGACTCATGGTTGTGGCACTGAGATTGGAGTTTATTAATGAAGTAAATTGGAGAGTAGGAAAGACAATGAAAACCGGCAGGAAGAGGTGCTGGTGACAGGGAGAACATGCTCCTGGGTGGAAGTGAAACCTGGAAGCTGCGCACAGGGGGAAGTCACCTCAGATAATAACGAAGAGGCATCTTTCAAAGGTACACAGAAAGGAAAACATAATCTACACAGGAGTTCTACAGGACACGTCACCTTCCCTTGGAGACAGTACAACTAAACTTAAGAGACACTGGTCAAAAGAAAGAAAAAAAAA
>NW_006399752.1:20646905-20649038 GCF_000299155.1 Elephantulus edwardii
TGTAAATATTAATGGAGGGAGACTACCCAGTTTATGCCCAGGGATCAAATGGTAAAATTAAACTATGAAACTTTACATTGGCAACCTAGTTATGTTATGCACTATGCCACCACAACTTCTCTCCATTATGGTCAAAGGCCTGAAAAAAAAAGAAAGAAACCAAAAAAAACCAAACCACCAACACCAATTAGAACACATATGTGTGGCCTTGAGCCAAATTAATAAAGTTCTACTATAAAAAGACAAAATGATTTCAGAAAATATTTTATTAAGTTTCAATTTGGAAATTTTCATCAGTGAGCATAGAATCTAGACAGAGTAGAATTTATGCTGAACTCCATCATCCAACTAGAGCCCTAAAGTCAGTCCTAACTAATATCCCAATTAGTCCCAGAGCCTCCAGGTGGAGTTGATTACTCTAAATTTAATGAAAGAAAAAGAGGTCTTGGAGATCATCAAGGGCATACAGGGATCTGTGAGTCTCAGAGGTTGTCCCTAATTGGCCAAAGAATTTTGGACAGGCCATATTACCTCTCTTGGCAACCAATGAAACTGAATAAGGTTATATCCAAGGTTATTTCTAAGAGTCTAATCAATTAATCCAATTAGGAGCAAAAGGAATTATCATTTCACCAGCACATTCAGTGTGCTTTCCACTTTACCAGACCTTTTATACTTATTAAAGGAAACTAATGCATGTTCTTACCAATGCTATGTTGGGAATATTTTAGCAACCAGTTCTCTTGGAAGGGGAAGCCCTCATCTATAGCATCTGTGGGTATCTGTAGTGTAAGTACTCTCTACCGCCATAATGTCATTGAATACAAAGGTGAAAAGATGGGCAGATGGGAGTTAATCACAGGGCTGCACAATTTGATGAGTGGAGGGAGAGGTGGGAAAAGGAAATGGGAAAGATCTGGTGTGAAGAAACATATATAAGAACTTTATAAGTAGACCAGTATAAAATAAAAAATTGCTTTAAATAAAAGAATAAATCGTTATTGTTATTGCGTACTGTTAAGTTGGAAATATTCCATAGTTGACCCTCTAGTGGGTTTTCAGAAGCTGTAATCACACCAAATGCTCATCTTTCCCCAGCAGAGAAGCTGGTGGATTTGAACAGCATACCTGCATGAGGAGCACAATTCTTTACCACTAAGCCACCAGGGCTCCTTAAAAATATAGTCACAAAGAAATATTTTGCAATTTGAGGATGAGTTGTGAAATGACTACTCAAAGAACTTTTTCTTGTGCATTGCTGAGGGCATTGCTTGATTTTAAGTGTAACTTCATATTGTTCCTTCATACTCAGTAATAACAACCATGAGTAATAAGTCATTTATAAAGGGTTTCCTGTGTTCCAAATACTATTGTAGCTATTTTATATGTATTAATAAGATTATTTCTCAAAGAAATCTTAATAGTTTTCAAAGAAACAGGAGCTATTATTATCTTCACTTCAGTTACCAGCTCCAATTACTGACTTGAAGCAGTGATTAAGTGGGAGAGGGAGACTACAGAAACGGTAAATCAATCCAATAGCTCAAAACTTACTGCTGTTGATGGCATGATAGTGTACGCAGAAAACCCCAAGGACTAAGCAAAAAAAACTGTTAGAGCTGGTAGACCAATTTAATGGAGTTACAGGATACAAGATCAATATAAACAGGTCTGTGGGATTCCTCTGCAGTAACAAAGAAAACAGGAAGGAAAATAAGACAATATCATTGACAATAACCAATCACAAATTGAAATACATAGTAATAAACCTAACTAGAGACTCAAAAGACCTTTTACAAAGAAAACTATAAAAACTTCTGTGAGAAACAATAAAAATCTAACTGAGTGGGGAAATGCCCCGTTTGTGTATAGGAAGACTCAATATAATGAAAATTACAATCCTACCAAAAGCAATCTACATGTTTAATGCAATCTCAATACAGATAACCAAATTCATTCTTCAAAGAGATAGAAAAGGCATTTAGCAAGTTTATTTGGAAAGAGACCCCAAATAAGCAAAGCCCTTCTGAAAAACAAAAATGAAGTGGGATGCATAGCATTCCCTGATCTCAAAACCTACTCCACAGCTATATTAACCAAAACAGCACAGTTCTGTACAATGACAGGCACATA
>NW_006399752.1:20649853-20652058 GCF_000299155.1 Elephantulus edwardii
AACAGACACATGAAGAAATGCTCAAAATCACTGGCAATGGGAGAGATGCAAATCAAAGCCACAATGAAATGCCATTTCACCCCAGTAGCAGTGGCAAAGTTTAACAGGACAACAAGTAATAAATGTTGGAGAGGATGTGCGGAGATAGGAACTCTCATACACTGTTGGTGGGATGGTAAAATGGTAAAACCACTCTTGAAAGCAGTTTGACGTTTCTTCAAAAAGCTGAATAAAGAAATTTATTATGGCTCAGCTATTCCACTGCTTGGAATATATCCTAAGAAAATTCAAATTGGGACACAAATAAAGATTTGTCCACCAATGTTCAGAACAGTGTTACCATAACAAGAACTTGGAGATAGCCCAAGTGTCCAACCATATAGAATGGATGGAGAATTTGTGATACACTACACAGCATGTGGGAGACATGATTTTAAAACTTACTACATAACTTGGGAGGGACTGGAGAGTATTTTTCTAAGTGAACTATCTCAGTCCCATAAGCATAAATATTTTATAAAACCATCATTTTATAAAAGATAACTAATAAAATGAGTATGAGGATCTAAGGGGGGATGGTAGGAGCAGAGGACTGAGGATGGGCAGAGGGAAATCATAGAGTCGCACATTTTGATGAGTAGAGTGAGGGGTGGGTAAAGGAAGTAGGAAAAATTTAGCTAGAATCTGGAAAGACAGGGCAATGATGTACATATTTCACTGTTGATTAATTTTATAAAAGATAAATAGAAGTGACTGTATGAAACACAATGTGAAATGAAGATATTGTAAAAAACAATGTACACAAATTTTGTAAGCAAACCACTATAAAACAAAGATTTATTTAAAAAAAAGAAAGAAAGAAACACAACAACACAGGCTTACTGTTGTCAAGTTGATTCTAACAACCCTCCATTGGATTTCTGAGGATGTAAATTGCAAGAGAAGGAGATTGCCCATTTTTCACCTCAACGCATCCAGTGCATCTGAACCATCAGAAATGCAGCCTTTGAATTAGCAATGCAACAGACTATAGACTACTACAGCAGATATTCCTGTTATATGCATTTAAACTTCAAACTCCTCCAGCTTTTGATCAAGGTTCTCCATGATATGACTCCAAACACTTTAAAAAAATGTTTTCTTATGCTTTATGTAAACATTTACATAGGAATTTTGTTTTCACACAATCAATAGTTGATGGTTCTATGACTTTGATGGCAATCTTTTCAATGTGTTAGTGCTCCCCCTATTTTCTTCTGAGGTTCTCTGTTCCCAATTGCCTAGTTTCCCTATTCTTTATCTTCTTAGCTTTGATTTTAGACAAATGTTGCCCTGTTGAATTTGTGCATTTAATTGTCCCAAGGAGCTCAAACTTCATTTTAATTTCAATAATCCTGTCTATATTTGGCTGGAAGATTAGCCTTCAAGAGAACCTTAATGCCAAGTTAGGTGTTCTTAGGTTAATAATTTTGGAAGTTTCTCTTTCAGACCAGTTAGTCTATTTTGTTAAATTGTGATTGTTGTTATTATTGGAGGGGCCAGGGGAAGATGTTCTACACTTTTTCCCCCCTCCCCGTTCCATCTGAATTGTACCTCCTATTTGGGTCTTGGGCAAAGTAGTTGGTAGTAGCCCAGCATGGGCTAATTCTTCTCCTCTTAGACTAGAGGAGTCTTAGACTAGTCCATGTGGGTCATTGGTCCTTCTAACTAACTGCTTCCTTGATTATTCCTTTTTCCTCATCCTCCTTTGTTCCAAGGGAGAAGAGGCTAGTAATTGCTTCTTAGATGTCTGTTTTTAAGCTTTTAAGACTCCAGACACTATTTGTGAGACTAGGAAATAAAATATAATCTTTATGAGCCATGTTTTTCTCCAATGAATCTAGGTATTCAGCTATGATCTTTACCATTACATCTAATGGTTTAATCTAAGTAGTTTTATATAGTGGTGCCCCCTATTTGCTCTATTATGTGAGTATACAGGTAGCATTTGAAAATATACATGTAGAAATATCTACTAACCACCATGATTAAAGGGAGCTCTGATGGCTTAGTGGTAGACTTGCACTGTCAACTCAAATTTGTTGTTGTTGTTGTTGTTGGTTTTGTTGTTGTTGTTGTTGTGTGCTGTCAAGTCACCTGCAACTCATAGCGACCTTATGTACAACAGCCCTAAACCCTGCTCTATCTCTTGCCAATCATTGTCTC
>NW_006399752.1:20652158-20654278 GCF_000299155.1 Elephantulus edwardii
TTTTTCACCTCAACGCATCCAGTGCATCTGAACCATCAGAAATGCAGCCTTTGAATTAGCAATGCAACAGACTATAGACTACTACAGCAGATATTCCTGTTATATGCATTTAAACTTCAAACTCCTCCAGCTTTTGATCAAGGTTCTCCATGATATGACTCCAAACACTTTAAAAAAATGTTTTCTTATGCTTTATGTAAACATTTACATAGGAATTTTGTTTTCACACAATCAATAGTTGATGGTTCTATGACTTTGATGGCAATCTTTTCAATGTGTTAGTGCTCCCCCTATTTTCTTCTGAGGTTCTCTGTTCCCAATTGCCTAGTTTCCCTATTCTTTATCTTCTTAGCTTTGATTTTAGACAAATGTTGCCCTGTTGAATTTGTGCATTTAATTGTCCCAAGGAGCTCAAACTTCATTTTAATTTCAATAATCCTGTCTATATTTGGCTGGAAGATTAGCCTTCAAGAGAACCTTAATGCCAAGTTAGGTGTTCTTAGGTTAATAATTTTGGAAGTTTCTCTTTCAGACCAGTTAGTCTATTTTGTTAAATTGTGATTGTTGTTATTATTGGAGGGGCCAGGGGAAGATGTTCTACACTTTTTCCCCCCTCCCCGTTCCATCTGAATTGTACCTCCTATTTGGGTCTTGGGCAAAGTAGTTGGTAGTAGCCCAGCATGGGCTAATTCTTCTCCTCTTAGACTAGAGGAGTCTTAGACTAGTCCATGTGGGTCATTGGTCCTTCTAACTAACTGCTTCCTTGATTATTCCTTTTTCCTCATCCTCCTTTGTTCCAAGGGAGAAGAGGCTAGTAATTGCTTCTTAGATGTCTGTTTTTAAGCTTTTAAGACTCCAGACACTATTTGTGAGACTAGGAAATAAAATATAATCTTTATGAGCCATGTTTTTCTCCAATGAATCTAGGTATTCAGCTATGATCTTTACCATTACATCTAATGGTTTAATCTAAGTAGTTTTATATAGTGGTGCCCCCTATTTGCTCTATTATGTGAGTATACAGGTAGCATTTGAAAATATACATGTAGAAATATCTACTAACCACCATGATTAAAGGGAGCTCTGATGGCTTAGTGGTAGACTTGCACTGTCAACTCAAATTTGTTGTTGTTGTTGTTGTTGGTTTTGTTGTTGTTGTTGTTGTGTGCTGTCAAGTCACCTGCAACTCATAGCGACCTTATGTACAACAGCCCTAAACCCTGCTCTATCTCTTGCCAATCATTGTCTCCGACACACCTACTCCCATTACTCTAGTCACTGAATCCATTCATCTCATCTAGGGTTTTCCTCTCCTTGCACCGTCCCTCCACCTTCCCAAGCATGATGTCCCTCCAAGAACATATCCAAAGTATGTCAGATGAAGCTTCAGAATCCTTGCTTCCAAGGAGCAGCCTGGCTTCACTCTCTCCAGGACTAACTTGTTTGCTTTCCTAGCAGTCCATGGTATGTTCAATACTCTTCTCCAGAACCACAACTCAAAGACATCAACTCTCCTTTTATAATCCCTATTCATTGTCCATCTCTCTGATGTATAGCTGGTAATTGCAAAGACCATGACCTGTATCGGGTGCACCTTAGTCTCCAGACTGACGTTGTTGTTCTTCAGTACTTTGGAGAGGTCTCTGACAGCAGACTTTCCCCAATGTAATTCATCTTTAAATTTCCTGACTGCTGGTACCAAGAGTGTTGATTGTAGAGCCAAGCAAACTGAAACTGTCAACAATCTCAATCTCTTCACCATCTATCATGATTCTGCCAATTGGCCCAGTGGTGAGAATCTCTGTTTTCTTGATGTTGAGCTTCAGTCCATATTGAAGGCTGCAGTCCTTGACCTTCTGCTGCAAGCACTTTAGGTCCTCTCAGTTTCAGCAAGCAGTGCCTTTTGTTTTCATCTAATGAGTTAGAATCAATGTGACCAAAATGAGTTGTTGTTCTGGTTGTTGTTATGTGCCATCAAGTCACCCGCAACCCATAGCGATCCTACGTAAAGCAGCTCTGAAGCCTGCCCTGTCCTGAACCAGCCTCACTGATTCTGACACACCAACTCCCATTACCTCAGTTACTTTATCAATCCATCTCATCTGGGGTCTTCCTCTCCT
>NW_006399752.1:20655728-20657404 GCF_000299155.1 Elephantulus edwardii
CCACATTTCTCCTCATAGAGCCCAGCCTATCGGATAATCTGTTCTGCATACAGGTTGAAAAGGTATAGAGATAGGATGCATCCCTGGCTCCTCATTAATCCCAGCCTCCTGAACGATACGTTCTGCATATAGATTGAAAAGGTATGGAGACAGGATGCATCCCTGATGCACTTCTCTACTGATTTTGAACTATGCAGTGTTTCCTTGTCCTGTTATAAGGATTACCTATGAATTATGGTGATATTTTACCTCTCCAATCTGAATGCAGAGTATAAGTCATGTATTCTCATCTTTCATGCAGTTAAAAGTATATCCTTATCCCCTTCAATATAATTTTTACTAATTCAGTGGGCTATATGCAGATGAC
Organism: Elephantulus edwardii; assembly: GCF_000299155.1. Taxonomy (NCBI): domain Eukaryota; kingdom Metazoa; phylum Chordata; class Mammalia; order Macroscelidea; family Macroscelididae; genus Elephantulus; species Elephantulus edwardii. The sequence continues at coordinate 20,656,096 of NW_006399752.1, forward strand.
AGTCTCATTCACTGAAAATTAATATGACTTGAAGTACTTAAAAAGGATGATCAATGCCTTCATTATGCATTACACTTTAATATAAAGCAATGAAAGATCTGCACAATTAGCCTAATAACCAATGTCATAATAAATAGTGAAAGGCTGAAGTTATTAAAGATTTCCATTTACTCTGATCCACAATCAACACCATGGCAACAATAGTCACAAAATCAAACAACATATTGTATTGGGAAAATATTTAGCCAAAGACTTCTTTAAAGTGTTAATAAGCAAGCATATCACTCTAAAGACTAAGATGTACCTGAGCAACTGAAACTCTCATTGCTATTGAGTCAGAACAGAGTCATAGCTGACATTCCAGTTTTTTCTCAAAGTTGTAAATCACACTAGAGGAGGTTGTTGACTTTTCTCCAATAGTGTTGCTGGTGATTCCCAGCCACCAGAAAGATATGGTCTTTGGGTTACCCGCAAGACTCTCTAAAGAGTAGGCTATCAGAGATCCCTCTTATCCAAGCCATGATATTGTCAGTTTCTTTGGGTGCATACTGGGCATTGATGAAGAGGAATCTATGCCTTTGAATTACCTTGTTGGCTAAGAATATTAATTATAGACTGTCAGAAAAAGTAATATGTCAGCCAAAATGATACTTAGAAGTGAAAATGCCAGGCTTTGGTCTTACATACTTTGGATGCATTATCAGAAAGGACCATGTCTGGAGAAGGTCATGATGCTTGGCAAAATGGAGGACCAGCAAAAAGAAGAAGACAAAGACTTGGCTCAACACAGTGCCTCCAAGGATGAGGTCAAAGCAAGCAACAATTGAAAAGGTGGTTCAGGACCTGGTAGTGTTCTGATCTGTTGTACATATGTACCTTTGAGTGAAACTAACTGGTGTTCCAGTGGTAAGGAATGGAGCTGTCAGCCCAAAGACACATAGTTCAAGTCAACCAGCAGCTTTGTGGGAGACAGATGGACAACCTCCTCCTGTGAAGTCTTTGAAAATTCATTGGAAGGACAACAGCAGATGGCATCTAACAATATCACATCTAACTTTGTGTTACTTGAATATATTAAGAACATCCTTTCATGTATATTTATCAAAAAATAAAAATAATATAAAACTATTCACTCATATTTAACCAGTGACTTTATTATATTTTGTTATTATTAGTGCCTTTGAGTCAACTATCACTAATAGAAACCCTATGAACAACTAATCAAAACTTTACTGTGTTTCATTCTCATATTTGATATGATCAAGTTCATTGTTAAAGTCATGGTGTCAGTTTAACTTCTTGATGATTG
>NW_006399752.1:20657984-20659581 GCF_000299155.1 Elephantulus edwardii
CACAGCAAGTAATTGCCCAAATCAGACACACCTTATTCCTCAAACTGGCATCATTTCTCCCCAATAATTTGGAGAGACCCTTAACTGTATATTTTCCCAGTGCAATGCATCTCCTCATTTTCTGACATCTGGTACCAAGGGTGTTAAATGTGGATCCAATCAAGATGAAGCTGTTGACAGTTTCAATCTCCTCTCCATCCATTATGGCACTGTCTCTTGATCCAATAGTAAGAATTGTTGTTTTCAGGCAAGCTCTGGTGGCCTAGTGGCAAGAAAAAGCACTGCAATCCCAGAGGAATGAGGTTCAAATCCAACAGAAGCTTTGCTGGAGAAGGAGGAACAATCTCCTCCTGTACCAGTCAGATCCAAATTGATGGTATACACACACACACAAATAATAAAATATAAAAAAAAACTAAAAAAAAAAAGAATTGTTGTTTTCCTGACAGTGAGATGCAATCCATACTGAAGGGTGCATTCCTTGATCTCCTTCAACAAGTGTTTCAAGTCCTCCTCATTTTCAGCAAGCAAGGTTGTATCATGTAGGTTATAAATCAATCTCGCTCCAATCCTGATGCCACATTTATATTCATAGAGTCCAGTTTCTCGGATAATTTGCTTAGTATACATATTGAAAAGTTATGGAGAGAGAATATAACCCTGACACACTCCCTTCTCAATTTTAAAGCATGCAGCATTCCACTGTTCTGTTCACATAACAGCTTCCTGGTCCAAGTTTAGAGTTCACATGAGCACAATTAAGTGCTCTGGGACTCCCATTCTTTTCAATGTCAGCCATAGTTTGTTTTGATCCACACAGTCAAATGCCTGTCTAGTTACTAATTAGTATTTATGAATCTTGGTTGCATATGCAATTGATTTCATACTACAAAAGCTGATTTCCTGTTCATTGACTTTAGTTGTTGTTGGGTATATTTGAATGAAAGTTGTATTAGCAGATCTTCCTTGTATGTGTATGGATAGTATCTTGTTACTCACAACATAATACCTCATAATGGATCTAGAAATTCTCTTTTTGGCTATTAATGCAACCTTATTTTCCTCACTTTTCAATTCCCAACTTAGTAGATCATATGATTGTCTGATTTAAAGTGACCAGTGCTAAATCTTCTCACATCACAAACGCCTAGCAGGTCAATCTTTATGTGTTCTATTTCATTTTTTACAGTGTCCAACTTCCCAGCCTTACATATTTCATGTATTCCACATTCCAGTTATTAGTGGATGTTTGCAGCTGTTCCTCTTCATTGTTAGTGTCTTACGATTTGAGGGCTCAGCCTCCGGTGCTATGTCTAATAGTCTAACTGTGATATGTCATTGGGATTTTGAAAGTCCTGTTGTTTTAGAAGTCGCTGGTTTATCCTTCTTCCTAGTCTATCTTTTCCTTTATTAAATTTTATTAGTTTTAATGAACATTTACAGAGATTTTGGGTTTTCATTCATTCATTGTTGTACTGTTTTCTCCACCCTCACCCCCAGTTTGTTCTTCTCCGCCCCCCCAATGCCTGTTTTGATTATCCAATTGCCACAGTGCTTGTCAAAGCCAGTTCTGATTAATCTCCTTTGTCAGTGTGTC
>NW_006399752.1:20661586-20664286 GCF_000299155.1 Elephantulus edwardii
AAAGATATGTTTGCTTCATAGAATGAATCTGGGAGGGTTCCATCTTCTTCTATTTTCTGAAATAATTTATGTAGAATTGGTAACAGTTCTTCTCTGAATGTTTTATAAAATTCACTTGTAAAACCATCTGGTCCAGGGCTTTTCTTGGTTGGAAGTTCCTAGTCTATCTTAATCTGGGATCTCTGCTTTGTACAACATCTGACAGATAATGACTGAATCCATAAGAGCAGACAATAAGTAAACAGTCATATGTGTATCTAAGCTTTATTGAGAGTAGAAACATGCAAGCACTTCCTCAATATAAGAAATTGACAGGCAAAGAATTATATCCTTAAGGATAAGCCATAAGGACAAGAAAACATATCAATATTATAGGACGGGAAGCAGGGGCTCCCTTATCAAGGCAGCAGCGCAAGGTCCAGAAAGTCCGGAGATTCCCAGGCCATGGTGAGTAGTGGGCGCATTGATTTATTTTGGTGAGATAGGTCCAAGAGGCAAGGCCCAAAGGTTACTTCTAAGGAATATCCAAGTTACAATTACTCCAAGATAGGCTTTTTTTTTTCAATCTGTGGGATATACAATACTGTTCTTCAACACCTCAATTTGAAAGCATCAGTTCTTTCATTTTCTTTATTAATTATCCAACTTTCACATGTATACAAATCAATTGAAAGTATGATAGCTTGAATTGGGTGCACCTCAGGTTTTAAACTATTTTCCTTACTCTTCAGCACTTGTTTTTGCTATGTGCCATCAAATTGATTCTATTAAAACATGTTTTTTAAAAAAATTTATGAACTCCACATCTTTTCAACCTATATGCAGAGCAGATTATCTGGGAGGCTGGGCTATATGAGGAGAAGTGTGGCATCAGAATTGAAGGAAGAGTGATTGACAGTCTGCATTATGCAGGAGACACAACCCTGCTTGCTGAAACTGAGGAGGACCTGAAGTGCTTGCTGCAGAAGGTCAAGGATTGCAGCCTTCAGTATGGATTGAAGATCAACATCAAGAACACAAAGGTTCTCACCATTGGACCAATTGGCAGCATAAGGATGGATGGTGAAGAGATTGAGATTGTTGACAACTTTAGTTTTCTTGGCTCCAAGTCAACACTCTTTGCAACAGCAGCCAGGAAACTAAAAAAAAAAATACCTTATTGCAATGGGAAAGTCTGTTGTTAGGGACCTCTCCAAAGTACTGAAGAGCAGTGGTGTCACTCTGGAGACCAACATGTGCTTGATACAGGCCATAGTCTTTGCAATAACTTGCTGTACATAAGAGAGCTGAATAATGAGTAGGGAGGATAGAAGGAGAATTGATGTCTTTGAGCTGTGATGTTAGAGAAGAGTACTGAATATACCATGGACTGCTAAGAAAACAGATTCACCCTAGAGAGGGTTAAACCAGGATGCTCTTGGAGGCAAGGATTCAGAAGTTTTGTCTGACATACTTTGGACATGTTACAAGGAGGGACAAGTCCTTGGAGAAGGACGTCATGCTTGAGAGGGTGGAGGGACAGAGCAGAAGAGGAAGACCCTCTGTGAGGTGGATTGATTCAGTGACTAGGGTAATGTGGGTAGGTGTGTTGGAGACAGTGAGATTGGCACAAGGTAGAGCAGGGTTTAGGGCTGTTGTACATAGGGTCACTATGAGTTGCAAGTGATGCGACGGCACATAACCACAACAAAAGTTTGATTTAATATTGTTCTTGTTGTTATATGCAATAGAGATGCCTGCAACTCAAACTGACCCTGTGTAAAATAGCTCTGAACCTTGCCCTATCCTGAACCAGTCTTACTGAGTGTTATACACCTACTCCCATTACCCTAGTTTACTATGTCAGTCCATCCCATCTAGTGTCTTCTTCTCCTGCACTGTCTCTCCACCCTTCCAAGTATGATGTCCTTCTGCAAAGATTAGTCCCCCCTGTCCATGTGCCCAAAATATATGAGACAGAGCTTCAAAATCCTTGGCTCCAAGTAGCAACTTGGTTTCAACCTCTCCAAGAGAGACCTATTTGTCCTCTTGGAAGTCCATGGTATATTCAGAACTCTTCTCCAGCACCACAACCCTAAGGCATCAAACCTTTTTTTGTCATCCTAAGTCATTGTCCAGCTCTCTGATGTATAATAGTTAATTATGAAAACCATGGCCTGGATCTGGTGCACCTTGGTCTCTAGTGTGGTGATTATTATATTTTTATTCTTTAATACATGAAAGACTCAATTATCAACCATCAACCCTCTACATTCAGAGATGCTTCTGTAATAATTCACACTGAATATTCAGCTATAAAATAATTGATACTTGTAAAAAGGATGTGTTCTATAAAAATTTACAGCTTTTCTACAACCAAGAGAAGATAAAATGGATGAATGGTATCTTCTAAGAATCAAATCCCTATGCACATCCAAAAACTTCTCCAACAAGGTAAAAAGGGAAGCCACAGACTGGGAAAAAGTATTTGGTAAAGACATATCAGATAAGGGACTTATATCCAGAACTTATAAAATACTTGAGCACCACGACAAGATAAAGGTAAATCATCCAATACAAAAATGGGCGCAGGATATGCAGACACTTCACTGAAGAAGACATTTAGATGGCTAACAAGCAAACGAAGAAATGTTCAAAATCCCTAGCTCTAAGAGAGATGCAAATCAAAACAACTATGAGATATCATCTCACCCCAGTCAG
>NW_006399752.1:20664991-20674132 GCF_000299155.1 Elephantulus edwardii
TGCAACAGTGAATGAATGGAAATCCAAAATCTCCGTAAATGTTCATTAAAATTATTAAAATAAAATCTAAAAAAAAATATGTGCAACTTTGGAAACCATCTGGAGGAGTTCAAACCCATGTTATAGGGTCACTATTATTAGTTAATAGTCAACATTTTAACAACAGGTTTTACTTCTTAAATCATTTATGAGGAGGTTATTCATATTACCACAAATATGCTTTGTTCTTCATGAGCTGACACTTCATCTACCTTCTGAACATACATTATAACATGAAAATAAACGTTCATATACAATAAGATGGTATCCTTTTAATTAAAAAAAAAATCCCAAACCCAAAAAATAACAACAAAAAAAACCCAACCAGTGATGAAACTGATCTGAAAATCAGGAAACTTTATATCCAAAGTCATATAATTTTATTTTCATATTGCACACAAAAACACAGGATTGAGGGGGAACCACACATTAAGCAAACTGAGAAAATAGCACTGGGAAAACTTAGTTTAGGTAAGAGGTAAGAAATTCAATGATTTTTCTTTTAATAATATATAAGGCCAAAGATAAGACAGAAATGAAAAAAAAGTAGAGCAGTACATATTTTAATAACTTCAAAGATCCTTGAAAAAGAAGAAAGTATAAAGTCAAAATAAGAAAGGGGTTTTTTTCAAATTACAGGTGAACTTGGAAGTTTGGACAACTTACAGGATAGCACTTTATAGCTTTTTAAAATTTATTTAAATAAGGTAGAAATGGAAAAAATGGAATTGTTTTAGAAAAAAACAACAAAAAGATTAGGATCAGATAGAGACAGTATACCAGTAAACACAATCCCATCACGTGCTATTTTAACTCCAGTTTGGGAATGGGTCATTAAGCTAAAGACAAGAAAGGGGGGGGGGAAAGAAGGGGGGAATAATTTCTACATTTAACTTAATATTACAGCATGAAATAAACATTGCTTTCAATGAATTCTGGTGGATTTTTTTTTATCAGTTGATATTTCAGAGATTGGACTACTAGCAAATAGTGGCAACTGACTTTGTGTTCCTTGTAAAGCACCATTTGTGCATAAATAAGAGAATTAGTAATCACATAGTTAAAATGAGTGTCTATCACCCACAACCAATATAAACATAAGAAATGCAGTGGCAATATAAAGTTTGTAGCCTTTCCAATAAAGGTTTATAAAACATTTAAAAAAAAAATGAGTGTCTATCATATCAAAACAGTATGATTGACCAAATTCTGAGCATAGCATTTAAACACCAAAGTAGTTTAATTGGAGTAATATCAGACAAGAATTTAGGAGAAATTCTTGAAAAACTGGTATTAGGTAATATCATCATAAAGGTCAAGGGATGTTTGGTTTTACTTCCATTTTAAAGACAGTATAGGGCCCTTTTTTTAGAAACCAATTGGGGATACTAATTCACAAAGCTTTCCTTCATTAAAGTGAACTGGCTGATTTCCAGGAAATATTATTTCTTTGACTAACACAAGTAATAAGATATGCCATTTAAGATGTTAGGGCCGAAGAAGACCAAATGGAAAAGCCAACATCATAATTAAACTGCCACACTGAGTAGGAGAACATTTCACAGTCGGAATTGTGCAAAGGGCAAAGACAGGGAAATATCACCCATTGGTGTCAGTGTAACACTCAGGTGCAAGAGAAAGACTGTAACCCTTGAATTCTTAGAGGTGGCAGTACTGTAAGTGAGAAATTGTGCTGTGCTAAGGAGCAGTTCATATTAAATATACGTAATAAATTGCAGCACATATAAATACATGTTTCAATTTGAAAGAAAATATGATATTAAGAACCATGACTGAGTAATGAAAATTTAATCTAACAGAAAATTTGGTAAGTCAGGGCAATTTCTCATCTGGATTGCCTTCTGGGGAAGGTGTGAGCAGACGAAGAAAACCCATCTAGACACCTCTGTGTGAAAATAAATGTCCTGTATTTCTTGTCCCAGACCTGTACTCTAAAAATATACATTCGGCTTTGGGCAGAACAGCTGGCCAATTCAGCCCAAAGTTCCATCAATCACTGGAATGCTCCCAGGCAGCTGGATTAATGCCCTTTTTAATGTATTGACTCTCCAAGTTGGTGTCATGAGACTCTTCAAGGACATAAATGCGTTCTTAAGAAAGTAGATGGGCTTGTTAACCCTTCTGTTTCCTAGACTTTGATGAAGCAGCATACTTCAATTTTTTTTGTTTTTACCACCATTAAATATTCATTGAGAAGAATAAATGTTAGTTGTTGTTATGGGTCATCAAGGCAGAACCGAATCACAGCTGACATTCTCCTGGGTTTTCAGAAGCAGTAAACTGCACAGGAGGAGACTGCTCATCTTTCTCCCATGGAACAGTTAGTTGGTATATTAGAATCATGTCTTTGAGTTGACAATGCAGCCTCTTACCGCTAACCCACCAGAGCACCTTGAAACACACATAAGAACATACATTAAGTAATAAAGCATCATAAATTATGTACCAAATAAACTCTAATAACAATAACCACAAAATCCAGAGAGATAGACCACTGTAGCACAAACTGGAGTTAATAGAGTTTGAAGCTGGTGGTTTAGATTCTCTAGGGAGCTCTGGTGGGTTAAGAATGTGCACTGCAGTCCCAAAGCCATGCTGTTCAAATCTGCCAGCTGCCCCATCGGAGAAGAGTGGGCATTCTCCTTCTGTGTGATGACTGCCTCTGAAACCCACTGGAGGGTCAGCTATGGGTCAGTTCTGACTCAAAAGTACACAACAACAGTCATTCACTCAAAAGTAGACTTTAAAGTTTTATTAAAAATAATTTTGCAAAACAAGGAAATTAACTAGCAGGTTTGAGGAAGTCAATAAAAGAGAGAGGAGTGAAAGAAACACCATTTGTAGGGTATAAAGGTGATGGAGAGTATTACGTTTTAAGGCAAATCCAACTCTGAGTTCTAATCAACTAGGTACTCTGATAAATGTTAGTTCGTTTAATCTACACACAACCCTTCAAAATGGATCCTTGTACCCATTTGGTAGAGTTTTCAAAGTTCCCCAACAGCACCTCAGAATAATACCTAGGGATCTGTTTTCCTAAAGATTATGGCACAGAAAACCCTAAGGAACGACACTGTCCTCTGTAACTCCCCAGGTTGCCATGGTTTGGAATCAGCTTAATGGCAGTAAGTTTGGCTTTTGGGTTTCTGCTACCTTGAAGATGATGCAAAGTGCAGCAAGCTTCAAATATATTGTTTATAGGCTTGCTATGAGGTGTCAATTAATGCCGCCTAGCATCAAAAATATCAAACAAGAGAGAAATCTGTCCAATGTCTCACAGCTAAAAACTAATAGATGTTAGTTCTCAGCGAACACCCCTCAACTGGGAGTGTTTTGTGTTGCACCCTCACTAAACCCCAAGAGTATAATTCATGACTTTGAAGACTACAGTGGGCCTGACCTAAGCTATGGTATTTTAATCACCTTGTATGGATATATAAAGCAATGAACAGATAAAAAAAAAAAAAGAATTGATGCCTTTCAAGTATTGATGAAGAATATTAACTTTATCACAGGTCAACAAAAGAACAAACATATCAGTTTTAAAAGAAGCGCATCCAGGATACTCCTTAAAAGGAAGGATGGCAAGATTTTGCCTTACATAGTTAGAATATGCCATCATGAGGGACTAGCCCCTATAAAAAGGCACTGTTGTTGATGAAGAAGAGAAAGGTACTCCCTGGCAAGGACAGAGACAATGGCTGTAATGGTGGGATCAAGCATGGCAACTGTGGTGAGGATGGAGGAAGACCAACGTGTGTTTCATTCTGTTACACACAGGATCACAGTGAGCTGGAATTGATTGGACAGTCCCAAACAAGAACAAAAGACATTTTTCAGTTGTTACAACTGGGGTAGAGGAGGAATGGGTTGCTACTGGTAGCTAGAAGGAGTGATCAGGGATTATTCTTGTTGTTGTGGGCTACTGAGTCAGAACTGACTCATAGCTGACCCAGTGGGTTTTCAGAGGCAGTAAATCACATGGGAGGAGATTGCTTATCTTTCAACCATGGAGCAGCTGGTGGATTCAAACCACATGCCTTTGGAATTGCAGCACGACTATTTTTGGCCATCAGAACTCCCTAGTGATTATCAAGTTACAGTACCCAAGACATGCCTCACAACAAAAGTTTATCTGGCCAAAAATGTCACTTGTACTACTGTTGAGAAACCCTGTTCCAGTAAATAGTATTTCAATCTTTCCACAACACCCTTGTATCTACTCCTCCTCAACCAGGATGCTCACTACTGCTAATGTTGAATTGAGGGAATTTGGGCAAAAGTTTCTTGACTGTTTTTCGTAGTGAATAAAAGTGATTTAGAAATGCTGAGAGTAGGTCCCAGAAATTTGTGTTTTAAAAAAGCTTTCTCAATTATTATAATCTTCTGGTAAATGTCTTTATTTATTTATTTACTTTTTGTTATTCATTGATTGTTACACATTTTCCTCCCTCTCCCTCCCATCCTTTCTTTTTTAAAGCCTGTTGAATTTGATAATTAAAGTGCCATCATCATCTGCTGGAGTACACTTTTTCAGAAAGTGCTAGTGAAAGAAGCAAGAACACTAGGGCAGAGGAATAGATTGGTAATAAAGAGACATGAACAATTCTACTTGTTTGGGCTCCAGTTGATAAAAATTCTATCTTCTATTCCCAAAATAGTGACCCTCTCATTTGGTTCCTCATATGGCCTCATTACAACTAGGAAGGATGTCCTTCTCATTTATAGCATCCCTCGGTACTAAACCAACAAACAGTATTTGATAAGCATTTAAGAATAAACGAGGATGATTGAAGAGAATTTGTGCCTTTGAATTGTGTTAGCTAAGAGCACTGACTATCCCACTGACTTCCAATAGAACAAGCAAGTCTGTCTTGGAAGAAGTGTAATGATGGTGCCTCTTAGAAGCAAGAAGGGGAAACTTTATCTTAGAAACTTGGAGCATGTTGTCAGGAGGAGCAAATCCCTAAGCAAAGGCATCATGTTGGAAAAGACAGGGTCAGAGAAAGAAAGGAAGATCCTCACCCAGATGAACTGATAAGGTGACTGTAGCAATAGGATTGAGTATGTCAGAGATTATGAGGATGGACAAAGTCCAGATCTGTTTTTCAGAGGGTCATTATAAATTAGAGCGGCACATAAGAACGTAACAACAACAATCTGACTTGAACAAATCCTGCTATATATTTTGGAAAGGGGAGTTTAAAACTCATGGTCTTACAATGAATTTTAGAAGATAATCATCCTAGTCTGATTCTCTAATGTGTTGACTGGCTGTAAAGCAACCCAGGATATCCCTGGAACAATTCTTAGGTTGGGAGATCTAGTAGATATTGGGGGGTGGGGTGAGGTGGATTTTTTTCCCTTCATCTGTATTCCCTTTTTGAGTCAATTGGTAAGCAGTATAAAGCTGTCAGATATTGGTTATTGGGCTATCATCTACCATCCATTTATTATAAAACTAGTTCATGTTTTCACTGTTTGAAGTACCATAATAATTTCTAGAAATACAAAGACAAATATTTCATGAGCCTTGATCTCAAAGTCAATTAGAGAGAACAAACAAATATTAAATATATACAGATGTTCTAAGATGTCTCTGACATGGATTCATTGGGACATAGCAAATACAATAGAGATGGACAGGAGTTGGGGATAGCTAACTAGAAATGAAAGAAACAAAAATCTAATGAAGCTAGTTTTAGTAGAAATGTTAAGAATTTGGAAGTAGCTGATAGTATTTTTTTGCCTAACTTCAGAGGAGTGAGCAAGAAACTGAGACAGAAATTGGAGGCAGAGTTTTGTTGCATATAATAATAGCTGCAGAAATCCCACTGGTGAAAAAAAGAAGCTCCACAGAAAAATGATTTTTAAAATTACAAAAAAATGAAAAAGTGCCATCCATATAAGTAGCAAGAAGCCTTATTGTCAAGGAAGTCAAACAAGCAAAAGTAAGGAGCCCTGAATCAGCACGATTCCTATTAAGGTACAGCTTAGGGAGTTCTGGTGGCTTAGTGGCAAGGAGTTGTGCTGCCAACACAAAGGAATGCATTTCAAATCCACCAGCTGCTCCACAGGAGAAAGATGAGCACCCGCCTTCTGTGTGATTTATTACCTCTGCTATGAATAGGTCTGACTCCCTAGTACATAAAAAGTAAAGAATGTCTCCTTTGAGCATTGTGCTCTTTTAAAAAGGTTTGCTCAGTAGATTAACATGACAATAGTATCCAAAAGGTTAGAGAAGAAATCCAGAGGGCAGAGGTTTCAAACTGGCAAGCTAGTGGCAAAAAGCTGCGCTGCAATAAAAAGGCGCACAGTTCAAGGCCGCCAGCTGCTCTGTGGGAGGATGGGCAGTCTCCTCCAGTGCAATTAACTGACTCTGAAAACCTGCCCGAGGGTCAGCTATGGGTTGGTTTTGACTCTGATACACAATAACAACTTCAGGGGTAGCACTAGTCCATTACTGGCTATAAAAATGTCATAACTTCATGAGTATTCATTATATTTCTTTTCATCCTGAAAATAAAGTTTATTGTTCTTCGTTTCCATAGAGTCAATGCTGACTCATGATTGACCTTAGGTGTAACAAAGCAAACCATTACCTGGACTTTCATCACTATTGGTATCTTTTTTTTGGGGGGGGGGCGTAAATTTACTTTTATTTTATATTGGTTTGCAAACAAAATTTTTAATACACTGTGTTACATTCATATACATTGTGTTTGACACATCTCTTCATATGCCCTGTTTCATACCATCATTTCCATGCATTGTGTTTTATAAAAGTAATCAACATTGATCTATGCCTACTATTATTACCCAGTCTTTTCAGGTCCCCACTAAACCTTTCCTAATCCCTTCACCCCCTGCCTCCACTCACCAAACTCTACAACCTTGTGATTTCCTCCACTTCCCACCTTCAGCCCCCAGGCCCTTCTTACTTTCAACTTTTATACACATCTTACTAGTTATCCTTCTGTTTTTATAATGATGGTTTTATGTAGTATTTGTCTTTATGAGATTGAGTTAATTCACTTAGCATTGCTCTTTTAAAAATGTTGGTTGTCATTTAATAAGTCCTTTACTTTAGGTTTCATTCATATACATTATGTTTATACAATCTTTCATTTACATTGTGTTTAATAAAACTGTTCTTAGAGTTTCTATACATTGTGTTCCACACTGTTCTTCATTCACATTATGTTTTATACAATCATTCTCATATATTATGTTTTATAAAATCAATCACCATTGGACCTTGACCATCATTACCCCATCTTTTAGTCCAGAGGCTAAAAGATCTTTCCCATTTGCTTCCTCTGCTCCCTCCATCCACCAAACTGTGCAACCCTGTGCTTTTGCCTATACCTGTCCTCACCTCTTGGCTCCCCCTCCCTTGCCTTGAGTTCCTGTACATATTTTACTAGTTATCATTCTATTTTTTTTCTATAATTATATTTTATTAATTTTCATAAACATTTACAGAGATTTTGGGCCTCCACTCACTCATTGTTGCACTATTCTCTCTACCCTCCTCCCAGTTTGTTCTTGTCCAAATGCCACAGTGCTTGTCAAAGCCAGTTCTGATTAATCTTCTTTGTCAGTGTATCCTTTGCCATTCCCTATCACTCCTCCCTGAGAGAGACTTCACCCTGAGTCATAAGGAAAAGGGGACGGCGTATTCTCTTAGCCACTTCCTGCTGAAAAGGGACGCTGTGGGTTTCAGGGTGAAGATCTTCTCTCACTACTCTAAAGGGCCCCTTTGGCAGTAGGAAACACATAGACTATTATGGAGATTGATTTTGGAATTCAGATGCACTCTTATTGATTGTGCTTGGCTGTACATGTACATATCCTTGAAGATGTATCATGGGGGTGTTGCAACCTAGAAGACACAAATTTGACTAACAAGTTATAAGTACATGAGTCCAAAAATTATGGAAAAGTAAAAGAAAAGATTCTTTCATTTATCTTATACAGTACTTGTCCTTTTGAGACTGAATTAGTTCACTCAGCATAATGTTCTCCAGCCTATCCAAAGTAGTAGTAGTTGTTGTTGTTGTTGTTGTTGTTGTTAGGTGCTGTCGAGTTGTAGACGACTCATAGCGACCCCATGAACGAAAGGCCTGAGCATCTCCAGCCTATCCAAAGTAGTTGTTGTTGTTGTTGTTGTTGTTGTTGTTGTTGTTGTTAGGTGCTGTCGAGTTGTAGACGACTCATAGCGACCCTATGAACGAAAGGCCTGAGCACTGTTCGTAGAGTTTCCAGAGACAAGCCATTTTGGAAATGGATGCCACTCCTGCTTCCAAGCTTGTTTTAATCGGGAAACTCCAGCAAATACTGTCCACCATGGGTAGCCATTGCTCCTGAGTGCTGCATAGTATTCCATTGTGTGAATGTACCACGATTTCTCAACCCATTCTGTTATGGTTGGATGTTTGGACTGTTTCCAGGTTCTTGTGATAGTCTATAACACTGCTATGAACATTGGTGTACAAGTCTCTATTCTAATTTCCTTGGGATATATTCCTAGTAGTGGAATTGCTGGGTCACGTGGAATTTCTATGTTCAACTTTTTGAGGAAACACCAAATTGTCGTCCAGAGAGAGATATGCTTGCACCGTTTTACAATCCCACCAACAGTGTACAAGAGTTCCCTCCTCTCCACATCTTCTCCAACATTTATTGCTTGCTGCCTTACTAAACTGTGCTACTGCTACTGGGGTGAGAAGGTATTTCGTGTGGGTTTGATTTGCACCTTTCTTAGTGCCAGTGATTTTGAGCATTTCTTCAAGTGTCTGTTGGCCATCTGAATGTCATCCTCTGTGGAAAGTCTTTCCATGACTTTTGCCCATTTTGTAATTGAGTTATCAGTCTTTTGTGTGTGTGTGGAGGCCCAGGAGTATTCTGAAAACTTTTATTATGAGACCCTTGTCAGAAATGGTATTCTCAAATGTTTTATACTAGTTGGTAGACTTTCTTTTCACCCTGTTGGAAAAAGTTTTTGAGAGCACAAAGATTTACTCTTTAGAAGGTTCCATTCATCAACTTTATCCTCTCCAGATTGTGCATTTCTGGCTG
>NW_006399752.1:20675527-20676074 GCF_000299155.1 Elephantulus edwardii
TTTTTTGTTGTTTTTGTTGAGTCCTTCAGTTTTCCGTGTACATGATAATATCATCTGCATATAAAAGCAGTTTAACTGTCTCTTTTATTATCTGGATGCCTTTTATTTCCTTCTCTTTTTCTATTGCCCTAGCAAGTGCTTCCATTACAATGTTCAATAAGAGTGGTGATAGTGGGCATCCTTGTCTGGTTTCTGTTCACAAAGAAATTTCTTTTAGTATTTCTTCATTGAGAATAATATTTGCTCTTGATCTCAGGAATAGGTTTGAGGCCTTGAACACTAATAAGTGAAGACAAGACGAGTTGTGGGAGGATATCAAGGGTATCATCCAGGAAGAGTGCAAATAGACATTGCAAAGACACAAAAGAAAGAGAAGACCAAAATGGATGTCAGAAGAGACTCTGAAAATAGCACTGGAGCACAGAGAAGCCAAAGCACAAGGAAGAATTCAAGATATTAAAGAATTGAATAGAAGATTTCAAAAGGCAGCACGGGATGACAAAGTAAAATATTACAATAAAATGTGCAAGGAGTTGGAGTCAGAAAA
>NW_006399752.1:20680412-20712353 GCF_000299155.1 Elephantulus edwardii
TGCTATTGTGGTTAATTTCTAGTTTTATGGCATTGAGGTCTGAGATGATACTTTGTGAAAACACAATGCTTCTTAATTTTGTGAGACTTGCTTTGTGCCCTAATATGTGATCAATTCTGGAAAATGTGTCATCTCCACTTGAGAAGAAAGTGAATTGGGTTTTAGTTGGGTGCAGGACATCCACAAGGTTGAACTGGCTGATTGTATAGTTTAGGTCTTCTACATCTTTGTTAAGTTTCTTTTGAGTTGATCTAACCTTTGGTGAGAGTGGTGTGTTAAATTTTCCCCCACTATTGTGGTGGTATTTCTTTCTTTAATTTGTTTATAGATATAGGCCAGTGTTATGTTTTCTTTATCTATTGTGTCTGTAATTATTATTTAGTGCTTTTCTATAACTTTTATGGTGATTTTCATTTAGCAGTCTATTTTATCAGAGATTAGTATATGCCACTCCTGCCTTATTGTGGATGCCATTTTCTTGATATATTTTTTTCCCCTAGCCTTTGATGTTGAGTCTATCTTTCTCTTCATTTCTTAGATTTGTCTCTTGTAGAAAACATATTGATGGGCTTTTGGTTTTTTAATCCATTCTGCTACTATTTTCCTCTTTATTTGTGCATTTAGTCCATTCCCATTAGGTGTGATTATTGTCAGGCCAAGTTTTACTGTTAACATTTTGCTGTATTTCTTTTTCTGTTGTTTCTGGTTAGTATGGTCCCTCCACTTTCTTTTCTCTAAAGACTTTTCTTCTAAAGGTTTTCCCATAAAAGTTTTTGTAGATTTGATCTTGTTTTCACAAATTCCTTAAGATCCTTCTTTTCTTCAAAGGATGTGATCTTTCCTTCATATTTGTTCGAGAGCTTTGATGAATGGGTACGGGATCCCTGTTTGGCAATTGTTTTCTTTCACCTTTATTTGTATGTCATCCCATTGTCTTTTTGCTCACATGGTTTCTCCGGAAAAATCACAATTTAGTCTTACTGCTTTTACTTTGTAGGTGACTCTTTTTCTCATGGTGCTCTCATTTTTCTATCCTTATCTTTTATTTTTTTAGAATTTGACTACTATATTTCTCGATGTTTTCTTTTTGGGGACTTTTTTACTCGATGTTCTCTGAGCTTCCCAGATGTAGATTTCCTTGTTCTTCATATAACTGGTAAGTTTTCTTCTAGTATCTCTTCCACAATTTTCTCTGTGATTTTCTTATCTCTTTTATGTTCTGGAATTCCAATCATACATATGTTGTTCCTTTTTATATCTCACATGATTTTAAAGTTTTCTTCATTTTATTTCCAATCTCTGATTTATTTTATTTTTTTTTCTAGTAAGCTTCTCTTGTGTAAGAGAATAAAACAGGTTATCCAGGAAGCTGGGCTCTATGAGGAGAAATGTGGCATCAGGAATGGAGGAAGAATCATCAACAATCTGTGTTATGCAAATGACACAACCTTGCTTGCTGAAACTGAAGAGAACCTGAGGCATTTGCTGTGGAAGGTCAGGGACTGCGGTCTTCAGTGTGCATTGAGACTCAATATCAAGAAAACAAATATTCTCACCATTGGGCCAATAGACAGCATCATAGTGGATGGTGAAGAGATTGAGATTGTTCACAGTTTTGGATTGCTTAGATCCATAGTCAGCACTCTTGGCACCAGCAGCCGGAAAATTAAAAGACATATTGCAATGGAAAAGTCTGTGGTTAGAGACCTCTCTAAAGTGCTGAAGTGCAAAGATGTAAATCTGGAGACTAAGATGTTCCTGATACATGCCATGGTCTTTGCAATCACTTGCTATGCCTCGGAGAGCAGGACAATGACTAGGGATGATAGAAGGAGAATTGATGCCTTTGAGCCACGGTGTTGGAGAAGAGTATTGACTATACCGTGGACTGCCAGGAAAATGAACAGATTTGTTCTGGAGAGGGTTAAACCGGGCTGCTCCTTCTAAGCAAGGATTCTGAAGCTTCGTCTGACATCCTTTGGACATGTTGTGAGGAGGGACCAGTCCTTGGAAAAGGACATCATGCTTGGGAGGGTGGAGGGACAGCACGGGAGAGGAAGACCCTCGATGAGATGGATTGATTCAGTGACTGGGGTAATAATGGGGGCAGGTGTGTCAGAGATGGTGAGATTGGCACAGGATAGGGCAGAGTTTAGGGCTGTTGTATATAGGGTCGCTGTGAGTCACAGGCAACTCGATGGCACATAACAACAACAACAACAACATGCTTCTCTTGAGGTTCATGTCTTCCAACTCACTGACTCTCTGTTTCATCTCTTCTACTTTTTTGTCCTTCATGGATGTTTTTTACTTCTGCCATTTCAGTCTTAATATTCTGGATTGCATTTTCTGTTATTTCTAGTATTGTGTTGGAAGTA
Source organism: Elephantulus edwardii (assembly GCF_000299155.1). Classification (NCBI taxonomy): domain Eukaryota; kingdom Metazoa; phylum Chordata; class Mammalia; order Macroscelidea; family Macroscelididae; genus Elephantulus; species Elephantulus edwardii. The sequence continues at coordinate 20,682,791 of NW_006399752.1, forward strand.
CCCTCTCTATATTGTGATGCTTTTTTAAGTTCTTATACCTCTTTAGCTATAGTTTCAGTTCTTTCTTTTTTTTTCATTTTCTTCCATAGTTGCACAAGTTCCTTCTCATCAATATATTTCATCTGACTCAGTGTCTCTGGAGCATTTGCTTTTTTAGTGGTTTCCATTGTTTCTTTCATAATTTTTATTTTCTTCCATAGCTGTTGAAATAACTCTTCATGTGCGCGCGTGTGTGTGTGTGTGTGTGTGTGTTTAGTTCTCTACCTCTAGGTTATTCCCTTTATTTGTGGCTCCCATCATTTGTACTGTCATTCATTGCTGTTTTAATGTCTCTAAATCAACATATATCATCTGCCTTCTTGGCTCTGGGGTATTCATGAGGTCTGTAATATTATTTGGGTTTTTTTGAAGAAAACTTAAATTGTTTTTTCATGGTGTTTGAAACTTCCTGGCACTTTCTCAACATTACGTGAAGTTTTCTTGATAAGTGTTATGTCATCTCTAATGTGTCTGTGAAATTTATTGGTGATTCTTGTCTTTATGATGTTACTGATTAGTTACCAAGTTAAAATGTTCAGTCTACAGGGTGAGCTACTCACTCTACTGTAAATCCTTTCTGGGAAAATTTTCCTTTCCTAAAATCCTTGAGGTTCTATCTGTTCTGCAATGTAGCCTTGTAGGAATCTCACGTTGGTATAGTCCCCTGTCACCAACTCAATAGTCCTCCTTCGTATATGAAGTAGCTGAGTGGTGGGAAACCAGGTGCTCTACTCAAGCTTTCTACTCAAGTTTCTAACACACATTTTCTCCTGAAGCTTAATATCTTCCTTTGTCTCTGGAGTGTCATGAGATTATAGATCAGGGCCACCAGTTCAGGCAGCTTGTGTGCAGGGGGTCTCAAATCAGTCCTCCATCACACAGAGAGCTGAGAAAAGTCTTTTTTGTAGCTCTGTGTCCTAATTTCTCTTGTCCTGTTTGCCCTCTAGGATGGCCTCACAGCCATATAGGCAAGGGTCCCCACATGGAGGGACCTATAACCCCAGGGTAATCTCAGTTCCATCACCCCACAAGCAATGGAGAGTACTCGCACTCAGCACAGAGCTTCACTTCCCTCACCTTTGCTCTTGAAGCGTAGTGTTTTCCTTTGTGGTGTGGCATGAGATTAGGATAGCCAGCTGAAGCAACTCATATGCAGAGGTTCCAAAGTCAGTCCTCTCTTTCACAGAAAGCCAACAAAATTCTTTCCTCTACTTGTATTTCCGTATTCTAAAGTCTCTTGTCCTGTTTGGCCCCTGGGATGGCCCTGCAGCCACACAGGCAAGGATCCCAAGGTCGGAGGACATAAAACCCCAGAGAAGCTTCAATCCTGTCTTCCCACAAGCAATGGAGAATGCATGCACTCAGCGCATCCTTGGTATCTTAAGTCCATATTTGTAGCAACTTTGTCAATCATCTCGATGACAGTTTCCCTCATTTTTGCTGGCCCCGGACTTTAGCAAACATGACATCCTTTTCTAATAATGAGTCTTTTCTGAGGAAGTGTCTAAAATAATTGAACCAACATATCACCACCAATCATTTTTACCTCTAATAGCATTATGGTTGAATTTTTCTAGGCTGTATTCATTCTCCTGGTTATGGTTGTTGTTATTGTTGTGCGCCATCAAGTTACCTGTGACTAATAGAAATCCTATGTACAATAGCTCTGAACTCTGCTCTAACCTTAGCCAGTTTCACTGACTCTGACACACCTAACCCTTTTACTTCAGTTACTATGTCAATTCATCTTATCCAAGATTTTTTTTGCTCCTGCACTGACTTTCTACCTTTCCAAGTATGTTGTCCATCTCCAAAGACTGGTCCTTCCTGGGCATGTGCTCAAAGTATGTGAAATAGAGCTTTAAAATTCTTGTCTCTAAGGAGAAACTTACTTTCACCCATTCTAAGACAGACTTTTTTATTCACTTGGCAGTCTGTGGTATGTTCAATTCTCTTCTCCAGCACCATAGCTCAAAGGTGTCTATTCTCCTTCTGTCATCCTTAGTCATTGTTCAGCTCTATGATGCATAGAAAGTAATTGTGAAGACCTTGGCCAGAGACAAACACACCTTAATCTCTAGACTGAGATCATTGCTCTTTGGCACTTTAGTGAGGTCCCTGACAGCATATTTTCCCAATGCAATTCATCTTTTAATTTCCTGACTGCTGGTGCCAAGACTGTTGATTATGGAGCTGATCAAGCTGAAATTGTTAACAACCAAATTCTCCATCTATTGAAGACTGCAGTCCTTAACCTTCTGTAGCAAACGTTTTAGGCCCTCCTCAGTTTTAGCAGCAAGGTTGTATCATCTGTATGACAAAGATTGTTGATGAGTCTTCCTCCAATCCTGATGCCACTTTCCTCTGAAAGAGCTGTTCTCCGTAAAGATTGAAAAGGTATGGAGAGACAGGATGCATCCCTGATGCACTTTTTCCTAGTTTTGAGCCTCACAGTGTTTTCTTGCTCTGTTCTGGTTGTTCTTTTTTGTTAAGTGTCATCGAGTCATAGGGACCCTATGAACAAAAGACCTGAACTGTGTTCTATAGCTAATGTCATTTTTCTATTGTTTTATAGGGTTCCCAAAGGCCTGTTGTTTAAAAAGTGGATGCCAATCATGCTTCCAAGCCTGTCTTAATCTGTGAGCTCTATCAAACCACATTCACCATGGGTAACTATTATGGCATTTGAAACACCAGTGGCACAGCGTTCAGTATCACAGCAACCCTATGTTATCTCAGTACAACTTAGAACAGTGTTCTTTCAAACACAATTAACAGCAGTCTCTCAGGCCACAGGCCCTTGTGCCCAACCAACTTTTGAATACAAATGTCCACCCACCAGGTCCCAATTGATATAAACAAGAGGTTTCCAACCCACAGATGTTTGTTGCCTATTCCATGCAGCCAATCAATTTACACAGGATTGTTAATGAAACAAACAAACAAACAAAAACAACCCAGCAGTTTACACCCTGGACTATCAACTAAATCAAGAGAACCTACCCTCCAGAATCCAACTGCTGACACATGAGCCTCCAAACTGGAGATTTAGTCAGGGCCCAACTGACTTTTAAGTACTGTTCTGGTAGTCTCTAGTATATTCAGTATTCTTTATCAATACCATAATTCAAATGCATAATTTCTTTTGTCTTCCTTTTGTCTTATCCTGCTTTCACATGCATATGAAGACTGTGACTTCAGTCTGTGACTTCAGTCACGTGTACCTTAGTTATCAAAATGGCATCTTTGCTTTTAAAAACATTAAAGATTAATACACTCACTTTAAGTGCAGAAGAGTCACTACTTATCCTTATAGAAGGTAGAGAGGATCTAAGATGCAAAATATGCTTTCAGAGTACATATTTCAGCAAGTATGTTCCCAATTGGTGGGTTTATGTACTATATTATCTATTTTAAGCCTAACTTAACCTTACAGAATTACTTTTAAACATTTGATTTCAAAGACTATTAATAACAAAACCCCACAAAAATGGACAAATTGAAGTTTTTCTTCTCCTAACACTCTCAACCACATCATAAGTCATATCAGATAAGAAATTGGCCAAAACATTTTTCATTTTAAAAGTCTATATGGAATATGGCTTTTTATCTCTAAAAAGAAACCTTACCCTAATTGTTTTTCATTGAGATGTTAGCTTTTGGTAGAATTTAACATCAATGCTATTAGGTTGTTTAAGCAATGAGATATTTTAAAATATACCTAACAAAAATACAAATGAAAATCAGAAAAGTTGACTTGAATAAACACATCCATACATAAGCATGGCACACTATTTGGTTGCATTTGTATAAAGTTAAAAAATCTATCAAAAAGTAACAGTTAAATCAGAGGTCAGAGACCAGATGAATGGTTATCCTTCATGGTGAAGGGTAGCGAGGCAGAATTTAGTTACTAGGATGGAGAACAAAAGGAGATTTGGGGCTACAAGTAATGTGCTATTTCCCGATCCATGTGATGATTACATACATAACTCTGATCTTTTGTAAAAATCCACCATGCTGGACATCAGTACTTACTCTCTTTTTTATATGTGTATCATCCCAGAACATTTGATTGTGCTAATGCGAAACTTATACTCAGACCAAGAGGCAGTTGTCAGAACAGATCAAGGAGACACTACATGGGTCAAAATCAAGTAGGGGGTCCTTCAGGGATGTATTCTGTCTCCATACCTTTTCAATCTGCATGCCAAACAGATCATCTGAGATGCTGGGCTATACGAAGAGGAATGTGGAATCAGGATTGGTGGAAGAATCATCAACAACCTGTGTTATGCAAATGACACAACCCTGCTTGCTGAAACTGAGGAGGACCTGAGGTGCTTGCTGCAGAAGATCAAGGACCACAGCCTTCTATATGGGCTGAAGCTAAATGTCAAGAAAACAAAGATTCTAACCACTGAGCCAATTGGCAGCATCAGCATGGATGGTGAAGAGATTGAAATAGTTAACAGTTTTTATTTACTTGGCTCCACAGTCAACACTCTTGGTAACAGCAGCCAAGAAATCAGGAGACGAATTGCATTGGGAAAGTTGGCTGTGAGGGACCTCTCAAGAGTACTGAAGAGCAACGATGTCAGGCTGGAGACTAGGGTACACCTGATCTGAGCTATAGTCTTCGCAATTATGTGCTATGCATCAGAGAGTTGGACAGTGAATAGGGTTGATAGAAAGAGGATTGACGCCTTTGAGCTGTGGTGCTGGAGAAGAGTGTTGAATATACTATGGACTGCTAGGAGAACAAACAGGTTTGTCCTGGAGAGGGTGAAGCCAGAGTGTTCCATGGAGTCAAGGATTCTGAAGCTTTGTCTGACCTATTTTGGGCATCCTTGGAGAGGGACATCATGTTTGGCAGAGTGGAGGGGTGGCGAAGGAGAGGAAGACCTTTGGTGAGATGGATCGATTCTGTTACTGGAGCGGTGGAAATAAGTGCATTTGAGATGGCTAGGTTGGCACAGGATAGAACAGCATTTAGAGCTCTTGTACATAGGGTCGCTATGAGTCGCAATGTGACTCGATGGCACATAACAACAACATCATCCTCAAATAAAAACATTTACTTAAAACTTATATTTCTACAAAGAGCAAGATATTTAACAATAAAGTACTAAGAACACTTGCAAATTTCCTTAATTACTGAGACACATGCATTTTGCACTATTAAAATGTATTATCTTTTTTAAAAAATATTGCTTCATTCATCTATATCTTATAAAATTCATACTTGTGATGTATAAAATATTAGTCAAATGGTGCATTTTAAAGTTTTTATATTCATACAGTATTTCATCAAGTATTTATATTCATAAATAATACATTGGCATGTTTAAGCTTACCAGTTTATTGGTGAGGATATGCCATTTAAAAAAAATTCCAACCTGAGGAAGACCCTCAATAAGATGGATTGACAAAGTGCCTGCAGAAATGGGCTTGAACAGATCAGAGAATGTGAAGATGGACTGGGATAGAGCAAGGTTCATAGGGTCACCAGAAGTCAAAGTCAACTCAAAGTCACACAGCAACAGCAAATGATGAAGGGCTGATTCAAATCAATAGAATTGCTGAAAAAGGGAAAGGAGAGGAGAGATGACAAGAAGAAAGAATCTACAGGGCCTGTTGGGATGATGTGTAGGATGAGTGAAAAAGAAAAGTTCCAAAAGTCTCTGTGGTGTGGTTTTAGAAGGGCCAGGAGTGCTTTCATTAAGAGGAGAAATAGAGTGTGGAAAGATGTAGACATTTAGAATACAAAAGCGACACCACCTTCCTTTCTATCCACAACAACAACCCCATGTCGTAGAGCCAGCACTTTTAAAATGATTAATTTGTTATTTCTAAAGTCACAAAAGAAGTGTCACTCCTAAGAAGAAATCCTAATTAATGTGCCATACTTATAGTTGTGCCTTACAAGTATCAATGAAGTACTTTTGCTTTTGAAAGAAATTCTTTAAAATCTTATTCTAAAACCAAGTACTGCAATTATTTCCATAAGCATGGAAAGAAAGTACACAGTGTTTTATTATCAGGTCTGTGAAATAGGGCAGTATAATTAATCATCAATTATATGCTTACAATTAGGCTTCTTTTAAGACATAAAAGTCATGGAAATGCATTCATTTTAATTGAGGTTTTAAGACTTTCTTTTAAATTTGCATCATGAAAATGTTGTTAACACAAAATTCATTTGCATTGCCTAGTAAGACCCCATTCTCAGTAATGGACATCAAGTGTGTATCAGTAATAAGACTTTGTCCTTGTTTGGCAGGGGTTTTTTCCATCTAAAAAGCTTCAGCCTCTTTACAAATATTTATCCAGTTCTTATGTGACTCATAAGGATAATGTTCTATGAGATTAAATCACAAAAAAATACTTGACTTTCTCTCAGGTCTCAAGTGACACAGGCAAAAAGAACAACTCATGGGAAGCTTCTCACATTCCCTGTTGCTCCCTTAACTATGCTGTTGTTGTTAGGTGCTGTTGAGTCACATACAATTTATAACAACCCTGTGAGCAACAGATCTAATCTCTGTCCTATCTTGTGCCAATCTCATCATCTCTGATGAGAGATTGGACTCAAGTCCATTGCTGCAGTCACTGTGTCAATCTACCTAGCTGAGGGTCTTCCTCTCCTTTGCCATCCCTCTACCTTTCCAAGCATGATGTCTCTCTCCAAGGAATAACCAGCAGAATATTATTCTACAAAGCTCTGAAATTTGGGTAAAAAAAAAGTCCATGCTATTAAATCAAAACTGCCCTTCAGTTGGGTTTCTCAGGCTGTAAATTGCACGAGAAAAGATTCTTTCTCTCATTGAGCCAGAGGTGGATTCAAACAATCAGAGAGGCATAGCTTTTTGGTTAACAGCACAACTTCTTGAAAACTAGTAAAGCATGTTGCTTCCTTAACTATGTAGTTGTTATTGGTAGGTGCCATCAAGTGGAGCATGACTCATAGTGACCCTGTAAACAACACATCCGAACCTGTGCCATTCTCATTCATCTGTGATACGCTTAAGCCCATAATTAGTCATTATGTCAATCATGTTGGGAGGGGGTTTCCTCTCTTTCTTTGACTGTTCATCTTGCCTATCATAAAATATTATTCTACAAAGCTATTAAATTAGGTTAACTCAAACTCATTGCCATGGAGTTGTAACTAATTCATAGTTGACTGTCTAGTGGTTTTTCACAACCTATAAATCATGTAAGAACAGCTGGTGTATTTGAACTATCAGTTTTTAGGTCGGCAGAGCAAATACTTACCTTCTAGGCCACCAGAGTTCCCTGAAATTTAGGTAGGTATCCCTGAAACATGTAAGAAGACAAGAAAAAGATTCCCAATCTCTGAAAAGAAAAAGGCATGTTTGTGGGTGACACATATGATTAACATACTTAACCACTAACTGAAAAGTTGGCGCTTACATATATCAACAGACACCTTGGAAGTTAAAGGCTGGTGAACTGTTTCCAAAACCATCTATTGAAAACCCTATCGAGATGTGTTCTACTCTAACACTCAAGATAGATAGAACCAGGGTCAACTTGATGACAACTAGTTTTGTTTTTCTGAAGAGAGAAAAGGAACATATTAGAAGAAATATAGATGGCCCTCTAGCACTTAAATTATACTCTCTACCATTAATTATTGGTCTTGTTTGAAGTATTTATTTTATGTTGTATTAATTCTATGCCATGGGAGAAGGATGAACAATCTCCTCCTGTGTGATTTACTGTTTTTTAAAAACCCTCTAAAGGCTCAGCTATGGGTTGGTTCCAACTTAATGTCACACCACAACAACAGCATGCCAACCCAAGGGCAAGTGGTTCAAGTCCACCAGCTGCTCCACGGGAGAAATATGGGCAAACTTCCCCCACATGATTGACAGCCAGTGAAAACCCACTGGAGGGGCAGCTATGAATCTGTTCTGATTCGACAGCATGTAACAATATATAACTGGCAGAAATTCCCTTTCCTTTATTTTCTTGTCTCTCCCCTCCATTCTTCCTTTTCCTCTTTCCCCCTCTTTCTTTCTTCCAAAGTCATATGTTAATTTGACAGATTCTGTACTGCTCATTCAGGATACCAACACAAATAGCTCACAATTCCCACCCACAAGAGCTCAAAGTGTAGGGAAACAAACACAAAAACAAAAACAAGACTTTTCTAAAAATTTTTGGCCCACAAAGCATTCAGTCTTTGTAATTTAACAAAGAAAATCACTTAGAAATTTTAAATAAATTGGTGTCTTAAGGACAGAAATCTAATTCAATTGATCTTGTATCAAATTCTCGGAGGCATGTAAGGTAAAGAAAGTGTACTTTACCTACAGAGGACTGTATTCCACGACAGTGAGTATCTTTTTAAAATAAGTTCTTTTTAGTGACAGTGATATTTATTGTAAATAATTCAAAGTGCCATTGTCAAAGCCCAGGCTGGGATTAAAAGCTATAAAAACCCTAGTTACTTTCCTTCTTCCCCATGCTGCCATCCCACTTTCTGGTCCTTCTAGGACTATTTCAGAAAATAAATTGCAAGCACAAGAAAGCTCACTTTCCTTCTGCTGGGCACAGCAGTGCTCGTGGACAATAGTTTCCTCCTTATCCATCAGCTTGCTGTTCAATTGAAAAAGCTAGACTTTTTCTGCATGCATCAGGGACCTTTTAGAGACTTATATGAGTAGGAGGTCTCTGACTGCTGCCTTCTTAATGCAGTCACTGCCCTTTTGGGTGGACACATGACTGATACTGAACATGATGAAACGGCTAAGTGAACACCAGCCAGTGTGCATGAGTGTCCCTCCCAGGGCTCTGTGGTGTATAAAGTGCTCTTATGTGGTTGGGAGTGCAGGTTACTGCACTGGATGCTACTTCTCCTCAGCATTGTCTTCCAACAACACTCTCAAATGAAAAAGAACCACTATCATTGTGCAGACGAAGCAGAGTTTGCCTAGTGACTAGCTGTAATAGGTAATCAGAGCTTTCCTTTAATGGGCTGAAAACCCATACCAATTAGAAAACCATCTGACCCAAAATGTTGTTTAGCTCAGACTATGAGGGCGGTTATTGGCTTTAATGTACTTCACCTCTTTCCTGAAGCAAGCCTGCTGCTTTTGAAAAGGTTAAAATTATGTCATGCAGCAAAACTATAAATGGCCCGCCTTAAAAGGAGCAGACGTCACAATGATATCCTAGATCTTTAACCTTAACAAGACGAGATAGCAGATGATAGCATGGCAGTTATATGTTCAGGTAAAAAAGGTCAGGAGTAGTGGGGAAAGAGGAACTGTAATAAATTATATTTATTAAAATCACCCTGGAAGGAGATTCAGGTGTTTCTCATTGCTTTGTTCAGGGGGAAAGTCCAAATCCCCACATGTTCATATTCAAGGGGATGGTATCTCTACTTCCCCACCAGAGGTTGTTATTGTTATTAAGTGTCATTGAATCAAGTACGACTCACAGTGACCCTAGTAACAAAAGATCTGAACCCTGTCCTATCCTGTGCCATCCTCACCCTTCCTGACACATTGCCCATTGCAGCAGTCACTGTGTCTATCCACCTAATTGAGGGTTTTCCTCTCCCTAGTCAACCCTCCACCCTGCCCAGTATCATGTCCTTCTCCAAGGAATAGCCCGTCCTAGCAACATGCCCAAAGTATGTGATATGAAGCCTCATCATTGTTGCCTTCAAAGAGCACGCTGGCTGTCTATGGGGTGTTCAGTGCTCTTCTCCAATACCACAGCTCAAAGGCATCCTTTTTTTATGTTGGTTTACATATAAAGTTCATAAAGTTTATATGTTGTTGTTGTTTGATGCTGTCAAGTCGTAGACCACTCATAGGGACCCTATGAACAAACGGCCTGAACACTGTTCGTACATAGAGTTTCTGGAGGCAAGCCATTTCGGAAGTGGATGCCGCTCCTGCTTCCAGGCTTGATTTAGTCGGGAAGCTCCAGCCAACACTGTCCACCATGGGTGCCCATTACCACGATTGGCACATCACTGTCACAGGCTTCAGCATCACAGCAACCACGAGTTACCTCTGTACAGCAACGCACAGACCAGTGCTATACCACCTAGAAGAATAAAGTTTATATACACTGTCCTTATTATTTGCCCAGCTTTCAGATGCATAGCAAGCAATCAGAAAGATCATGGCCTGAATCAGACTTACCTTAGTCCTCAAACAGACATCGTTACTTCTCAATCATTTGGAGAGGTCCCTATTTACAGATGGAAGGGTAGAATGTAATGTTCATGAATTCAAGACCCTAGAAAATCAAACTTAAGCCACATTATGTGTGAACAGTGAGTGTAATGACTCTGTGATCCTTTCTTCAGATTGATGATAAGATGAAGACTTCATTTTGAAATACAAAACAAAAACAAAGCCACAGGCAGACAAAATAAACCAAAACAGTGCTTTCTGTGACTCAAATCATCAGCCTCCCATCTGGTTCCATGGAAACTCTGAACAGTCTGACAAGAAAAAGGAAAGAAACTGTGTTTTAAAATCATACATTGAAGGAGACATGGATGAATACTTAGATCAGTTTGCAAGACAAGAAACTATGTTATCGAGGTGAGAGATAGTGAAGACAAATACGTTAACAGCAAACCCTGATTCACTGGCTAAATGAGACCTCTTGGGGAAAGGGGTAGTTAACCTTGGTGGGTCAGATATTTATTTATTGCCTCACAGCTCTTAGTTACAAACAGTGGCCTCAGGCATGTTGGAGATCTGAGGATGGCACAAAGAGAACAAAGCTTGGGTCTATTGTTCATAGGGATGTTTATGAGTTGTAATCTACAATAATAACAATAGCTCTCAGTTCTTCATTTCTATCTCTGCTTCCTTATACTCACACAAGTTCCTGCAAGCATTTCTCCTTGGCTGGCTTCTTCTATTCAAGACTTTGTCCATAGAGGGCACTAGAGGATCTCTGCAAGGTTGCAGGAGGAGGCAGGGATACTGCTTTTTCCAATTGTGATGTTTCCCACTCACAGTCAGTGCAGTTGATATACAGGGTCCAGTACGGTTCAGCTTCAATCCGTACCCTCAGGTAGGCTTCTCTGGCCACAATGGACAGCATGGTACTGTTGGGCCACCCAAAGCCCGCCTGGCTCTAGAGGTCTGAAGCACACTCCGGAGGTGAAAGAATAGTCTCTTTCAAGTTTCTTTCTTATATATTTTCTCTCAGGCTAGCATTGTTGTTGTTATGTGCCGTTGAGTCACTTGCGACTCATAGTGACCTATGTACAAGAGCCCTAAATCCTACTCTACCTGTGCCAACCTGACTGCCTCCAACACACCTACTCCCATTACCCTCATCACTGAATCCATTCATCTCATCAAGGGTCTTCCTCTCTTGCACTGTCCCTCTTCCCTCCCAAGCATGGCATCCCTCTCCAAGGACTGGTCCCTTCTTGCAACATGTCCAAAGTATGTCAGATGAAGTTTCAGAATCCTTGCTTCCAAGGAGCAGCTCAGTTTCACCCTCTACAGGATGAACCTGTTTGTTCTCCTAGCAATCCATGTATATTCAACACTCTTCTCCAGCACCATAGCTCAAAGGCATCCATTGTCTTTCTATCATCCCTAGTCATTGTCCAGTTTTTTGACACATAGCATGCAATTACAAAGACTGTGGTTTGGATCAGGTGCACCTTAGTCTCCAGCCTGACATCATTTCTCTTTAGTACTCTGGAGAGGTCCTTGACATCTGACTTTTCCAATACAATTCATCTTTTTTATTTCTTGGTTGCTGGTACCAAGAGCATTGATTGTAGAACCAAGCAAACGAAAACTGTTAATCTCTTCGTCATCCATAATGATGCTGCCAATTGGCCCAGTGATAAGAATCTTTGTTTTCTTGATGTTGAGCTTCAATTCATATTGAAGGCTACAGTCCTTGACCTTCTGCAGCAAACGCTTCAGGTCCTCCTCAGTTTTAGCAAGCCAGGTTATGTTATCTACATAACACATGTTGTTGATGAATCTCCCTCCAATCCTGATGCTACATTCCTCCTCATACAGCCCAACATTCTGGATGATCGGTTCTGTATACAGATAGAAAAGGTATGGAGACAGGCTACATCCCTGATGGACACCCTTCCCGATTTTGAGCTATGCAGTGTCTCCTTCCTCTGGTCTGACGACTTCTTCTTGGTTCAAGTATAAGTACAACAGAGCACACTTAGACTCACACTTAGACTAGCAGACATGGCAATTGAGGCTGAGATTTCAGATATGGAAACACAAAGGAGAAGGAAACAGCTGTAAGCAGACACTAGTGATTGGAATGTGGAATGTGAGAAGCATGAATGTAGGAAAACTTGGCATTGTTAAGAAAGAAATGGAATACATAAATACTGGCATACTAGGTAATGGCAAAGTAAGATGGCTTGGCATGGGACATTTTTAATCAGATGATCATATGATCTACTATACCAGGGGTGAAAAAGTGAGGAAAAAACGGGGTAGTTTTCATAATTAAGAAAGTAATTTCTAGATCCATCATTAAATACAATATGGTAAGTGACAGCATAATATCCATATGCATACAAGAAAGTCCAGTGAATACCACTATTATTCAAATATGTGCTCCAATAATTAGAGCTAAAGAGGAGGAAATAGATTTCTACCAACTTTTGTAGCCTAGCATAGTGGTTTTTATCCTGCACTTAACGTTTTTGTACACTTTGGAGTCTTCGCCCATATTTTTACTATTACTTAAGTGAAAGCTTACAAATCACATTTGTTTTTCACACAATTATTCATAGACATTTTGTTGTATATCATTAATTAACATAAACTAATGTTGCTAGAAGAGGCTCTTTCTTGAAGAAGGACATCATGCATGGAAAGATGGAGGGACAGACAGCAAAGGAGAGGAAGACCCTCAACCAGATGGATTGATACAATTGAGCTGTGGGCTCAAATGTGTCAGAGATTGTGAGGATGGCACAGGATAGGACAGGTTTTAGATCTGTTGTTCATAGGATCTCTATGAGTTGTACTCAACTCAATGGCATCTAACAACAATGCAATTAATTGGGTAACTCTGCTATCAGGGACCTCTCCAAATTACTAAGAGGTAATGATGTCAGTTTGAAGGCTAAGATGTGCCTGTTTCAGGCTGCAATCTTTTCAGTGACTTGCTATGAATCTGAGAGTTGGACAATGAATAAGGATAACAGAAGAAGCATTGATGTCTTTAAGTTGTAATGTTGGAAAAGAGTAACAAATATCCCACGGATGAAAACAAACAAACAAACAAAAACCCACAACAAATAGATATAATTGAGAGAGAGTACAGCCAGAGTTCTCCTTGGAGGCAATGATGACAAAATTTCATCTCACCTAGATTCACATGTTGCTAGATTCTATTCAGATCTGTTGTTCATAGTGTTGCTATGAATCATGCTCAACTCCACAGCACAAGTAGCATGATTATTGCAAACAATGCTGCAATAAACAATGGTTTGTATATGTTGCTTTGTGTTGTAGACCCTACTTCCTCAGGATATCTTCCATTACTTTTAGGAGTTAACTAATTTTAGCTAGTTAACAATCCTTCATGTTACATTTGCCCTGTTCAAATTACTGATACAGTTGTTTCCGAGAACATTCTATATCACCAAAATTGAGGATTGGTGCTTGTCATTGCAAATCTACAAACACAAAGAATATGGGGGAGTTGCTGTGGGAGTTTGTTAATGGTTTCCAACAAGCTGGCCTCCAACTCATAGCATGATGGAAGAAATCATAACTCAGACCTGTGCTCTCCCATGATTGGTTGGGATTAGACCAACGTGATAGCCCCTTCATTGACTGATTTTCTGGAGTAGATTATCAAGCTTTTCTTCCAAGTCCATCTTAGTCTAGAAGATTCAAATAAAGTGAAATTGACAACATCAATCTTTGCTCCAGCTATCATGATGTTGTTTTGTTTTCCTTGATGACTTGTGTCATCAAGTCAGCTAAGACTCATAACAATCTTATGTCAATAAAATGAAATGTCTAGTCCAGCACCATCCTCTCAAATGTTGCATGTCCAAATAACTTGTTGCAACAATTAAGTCAACCATCTCATTCTGAGTATCTCTCTTTTCCACTGATCCTCTATTTTACCAAGCATATCATTCTCTAGAAACTGTGGTGGTTGCTGTTTTGTAACACTGAGCACTGAGTCTTAACTGACCCATAGATGACCTCCCAGCAGATTTTCAGGGGCAGTTAATCACATGGGAGAAGATTACCCATCTTTCTCCTGTGGAACAGCTGGTGGATTTGAACCACATGACTTTGGGATTGCAGCACAACTTCTTGCACTAGGCCACCAGATCTCCCCTCCAACAACTGGATTATCCTAAAACTGCATTTAGGGAACTCTTGTGGCCTAGTGGTAAGGAGCTGTGCTACCAACCTGAAGGCATGCAGTTCAAATCCATTAGCTGCTCCACAGGAGAAAGATGGGCAATCTTCTCTCTTGTAATTAACTGCCTCTGAAAACCCACTGAAGACAAAACATGGCATCTGACTCCTTGTTAAATAACAGTAACAACAACAACAATGTATCCAAAATGTGTGAGACCAAGTCTCAACAATGTGGCTAATGTGAAACCAAGTTTCCCCATTCTCACTCTAAGGAACTTTCTAGCTGTACTTCCTCGAAGACTTGTTTATTCTTTTGGTGATCCACAATATAGTCAGTATTCTTAAGACAAAAACTGCTCCCAAAACAGTACTTCAGTGATTTATGGACTAGTTGAGTTGTGATGCTGGAGAAGAGTCTTGAACATACCATGGACTGCCAAGAAAACAAATAGGTCTGTCTTGGCGTGAAACCAAGTTTCTTCTTGCATGCAAGGATATTGATGCTCTGCCTCACTTACTTTGGGCACATGGCCAAGAGGGACCAGTCCTCAGAGAAGGACATCGTGCTCAGAAGGGTAGAGACAGTGCAAGGGAAGAAAACCCCTGATGAGATGTATTGATATAGTAACTAGGTCAATGGAGGTAGGCGTGTTAGAGTCAGTAAGACTGGCTCAGGACAGGGCGGGTTCAGAGCTGTTGTACTTGGGATCACTATGAGTAACAGGTGACTCGATGACACATAACAACAGCATAGCTATAGTACCGTGAGCAAGCAGAAACATGCTAAGGAAATAAAGTCCTTAACAAGGAGCAAGAGTGTGAAACATGGAAAGCACATCGTAGCCCAGTGTTTCATACATCCTCCCTAACTCGTAACTGTAATAGCTACCTTTGGGACTGTGGCCTGCTGATAGAGCAACCATGAGAGCAAGAGTCATACCTATTCACTATTGTATTACTAGCACCTACCTTAATACAAAGTGTGGCGGCAGGAGAGGGAAAAGGAGGTACTGAATGAATGATGAACAAATTATTTACTTTAATTATACTCATGAGACTGTTATATGAGGTCAGAACATGAAGTTATTAATTTATAATATGTGGTATACCTCTCTAATGTACTAATTATGTAGGTCTGCTTTCCAGGGCACTTCCTACCAGATATCAAGGTAGTTAGGAAGTCTAATTAATCAGGAAAAAACCTGCTTAATAAGCATGGAGTAAGGTCAAAGAGAGCTGTATGGTCTTAAGGGATGTTAACTACAATCCCGCTTTCCTTGCCATGGCAATTTTACACATTGAATGCATTTCACAATAATAAATTGGGCCAAAGCAGAAAATTAAATAAGCATATGAAGAGACTCCTGTTGGCTTCAAATCCAAGATTCATCCATTCCCTATCCAAAGTTCATTCGCTCTGTATCCTATTGTTATTGGCTAACACATATCTGTGAGGAGTAATTCTGATGGTGCAATTGTTTAGCACTGAATGGTTGAAAAACCACCAGCTGATGTTCCAGGTGGAAAATGTGGACATCTGCTTCCATAAAGACTTACAGCTATGGAAACCCTTTTGTTGTTTGTTAAGTGCCATCAAGTTGCATACAACTCATAGCAATCCTATGAACAACAGATCTGAACCCTGTCCTATTCTGTACCATTTCATCATCTCTGAAGCACTTAAGCACATTGCTGCAGTCATCGGGCCAGTCCATCTCATGACACGTTCTCTCTTTCGCTGACCCTCCATCTTTCAAAGCATGATGTCCCTTTCCAAGGAGTAGTCTTTCCTAGCAACATGCCTAAAGTATGTGAGATGAAGTTTTGCCATCTTTGTCTCCAACAAGAACTCTGGCTAGTGTTTTTTTTTTTTCCCAAGTCATATGCTTTTTCTTTCAGCAATCCATGGTATATTCAGTACTTTTTTCTAACACCATAACTCAAAGACATCAGTTCTCTGTCATGGTTATGCATTGTCCACCTCCTCAGATGAATAGCATACAATTAAAAAGACCATGACCTGAAACAGATACACTTAAGTCCTCAAACTGATATCATTGCTCCTCAGTAAATCATAGAGATCTATGACAGAGGGGTTACCTAATGCAAAATATCTCCTGATCTCCTCCCTGCTGGTACCAAGGATGTTAATTATTAATCCAAGTAAGATGAAACTGTTCACAATTTCAATATTTATCAATCATGATGTTATTTATTGGTTCAGTGGTAAGAATTTTGGGTTTTTATTTTTTTTCATTCTGAGACATAGTCTTTGATTTTTCCCCAGCAAGGATTTCAAGTCCTCCTCACTTTCAATGAGCCAGATTGTGTCATCTGCATAATATATGTTGTATATGAGTCTTCCTGCAATCCTGATGTCGCATCCTTCTCAACAGAGTCCAGCTTCTCCAATGATTTGCTCAGCATACAGATTGAATAGATATGGAGAAAGGATACAACCCTGAAACATTCCTTTCATATGTTAAACCACATTTTACACCCTTTCTCTCTCTCTTTTTTTTTTTTGAAACAACTTCTTGGTCTAGGTATAGGTTTTGTGTGACCTTAATGAATTCTTCTGGGATTCTCATTTTTCTCAATGTTAGCCATAATTTGTTATGATCCACACAGTCAAATGTCTTTGCATAGTGAATAAAACACAAATAGACATTCTTCTGTTATTTTCTTCTTTCAGTCAGGATCTATCTGACATCAGTAATAATATCCCTGGTTCCAGGGCCTCTTTTAAACCTAGCTTGAATGTCTGTCCATTCTCTGTCTATTCTAGCCACTTCTGAATGCTCTTAAGCAATATTTTGCTGGCATGCGATATTAATGAAACTATTCAACAATTTCCACACTCTGGTGGAAAGGTGTTGAATCCCCTTTCTTGGGAATGGGAACAAATATGGAAGCTCTATAGGGCCATTCTCTTCTGTCCAGTAGAGTCAATTTGAGTCAGAATTTGACTTGATGTATTTTTTGGATCTTACCTGTGTCAGGTAAAAATAATGTAACTTTTCCTCACATACTTTGCGCAAGTTGTTAAGAGGGGCAAGTCCTTGGAAAAAACATCATGGCGGGAAAGGTAGAGGGTAAGTGAAAGAGATCCTTAACAAGTGGAATTGACACAACTGCGGCAATGGGCTTGAGCAAGGCAGAGAAGGCAAGGATGGCTCAAGATAGGAGATGCTTCTAATCTGTTGTTCAAAGGGTCGCTATGAGCTGTAGTCAACTTGAGACCCCTAACATAGCATTTGAACACCTCTTACAGAGGAGGCTGAGCTCTGTTCGAGCGGTAGGCAGTGATTCATATCATACTTGATCTAAATCAAATACCATACTCTCATGCCATTTGTAAGGGAATATTTGGTTAAAAGCATGTAGCAAAATTCATGCCTACTTCTTAATTCAATTGTATAAAGAATGCTTGGAGCTGACACATTTATCTTGCATCTATTCACAGATAAGCCTCAAGTAGAAAGTCAACACACTGAGGATGGCAATGCAGAGTTGGTAAGAGCAGGACTTCTGATGGATATTGTTGTTGTTGTTATTGATTGCCTTCAAGTCAAGGATTGTTGGACCGAAAACGATGCTACCAAGCCACAGGTGGGTGACTCTAATTCATGGCCCTAAAGCCTGTCTTTAATTGGTTTTGATGAAACATTCTTCTAGGTAATATAGCCCTGGTGTGTCCACTTGCCATACAGAAGCAAGTTGTGGACACTGTGAAGCTGAACACTGTGACACTGATGTGTAAAGTGTGATAATGATTACCCATGGCAGACAGTGTTTGGTGGCACTTCCCAGCTAAAATAACCTTGGAAGCAGGAGAGGCATCCAATTCCATAAATAGCTTGCCTCAGGGAAACCCTATGAACACGGAGAAAGGATGAAAGTCACGCAACTGTCGATTACTTTTGTTCATAGAATCGCTATGAGTCGCCTACAACTTGACGGCACTTAACAACATAGAGAGAGACCAGTTGGCCTAGTGGACAGAAAGTGATGTTACCCAAGCCACAGGTAGATGACTCTAATCTGCAGCCCTAAGGCCTGATAATTTTAGTTATTGTATTTCATCAGTTAATATATTATTGGCTTCAAGGAACAAGAGTTCCTTGTAAAAAGAAGTATCACATTGTTATAGTGTGCTATCACTGGAATTTTATTTTAAGAGAAAGAAAGGGGTTTTTTTCCCATAAGTGATAGAATGACATCCATACACATATAGTGATAGGGTATACATATGAATATGTATCCATATACATACAAGGAAGACACATGAATACAACTTTTATTCAAATATATGTTCCCACATCTAGACACAAAGTGAAAGAAACTGAGAATTTTTACCAAATCTTGCTGTCTGAAATTGATGGAACATGCAATAAAGATGTACTAATTATGTTTGGCGACTGGAATGTAAAATTTGGAAACAGTGAAGAAGGAATAGTAGCTGGAAAATTTGGGCTTGGTGATAGACATGAAGTTGTAAATAAAATTATCAAATTTTGTATTGCCAATGTTTTATTTATTGCAAATACTTTTTTAAAAAGACACAAATGACAGCTTTACATAATAGACCTTACCTGACAAGCTGATAATCAAATGGACTACATTTGTGGAAGAAATCATTGGAGAAGCTCAATATTGCCTGTCAAAACTAGACCAGGGGCATACTGTTAATCAGACTATAAATTAGTCATGGACAAGTTCAAATTGGAGCCAAGAAAAATTAAAATAAGTCCACAAGGACAAAGATATAATCTTGAATCTATTCCATCTGAATTTCAAGATCATCTTCAGAAAAAGTTTGAAGCATTGAACACCAATGATTGAAGATCAGATGAGTTATGGGATGACATCGAGGATATAATGCATGAAGAAAGCAGAAAGTCTTCTATGGTCACCCATTTTGTATAATATTTCATGAATCCTTTGTTTTTCAGTGCTGCATATTCCCCTGTGTGAATTATACCACAGATTCTCTATCCATTCATTTGTTGATGAGCACTTGGGTTGTTTCCAACTCTTTGCTATTGTGAAAAAGCCAGCAATAAAAATGGGGGTGAATATATCTGCTGAGTAAAATATTTCACCATAAAAGGACAAATACTGCATAATACAACTGTTATAAAAACAGGACTGACATAAGAGTTGGGAGGAAACTAAGACAAAAGGGGATAAATAATGTACATGGCATTGAAACAGATGAGGGAGAGAACTGTAAAAAGGAATACAGGATTAGGTATCATTGGCATGGTAAGAGTCCAGAATAAGAGCTGCATAGTAATGTGGTCAAGGGGCGGAGGCAGGGTGGTGACTGTATAACAATGAAAGAACTTTAAAAAAAAAACCAAAACAAAAAAAAACCCTACAAACTGGGAGGAAAGGGGAAGGGAGGAAAATGTGCAAAAAAAATTAATTCATGGAAATCCAAGTTCTTTATAAATGTTCATTAAAATCTCAATAAAAAATAAAGGGAAAGCAGAAGGTCATTACAAAGGTAGAAGAAAAAACCTAAATGGATGTCAGGAGAGACTCTAAAAATTACACTAGAGCACAAAAAAGCCAAAACAAAGGGAAAACATGTCAAAGTAAGAGAGCTGAACAGACGATTTAGAAGGGCAGTTCAAGAAGACAACGCAAAGTATTATAATGTAATGTGTGTAGAGCTGGAATTGAGAAGAAAAAAAAGGGAAGAACTCGCTCTGCATTTCTCAAGCTTAGAGAACTGAAAAACAAATTTAAACCCTGAGTCACAATATTGAAAGATACTATGGAAAGATACAATATATTGAATGACCCAGAAATATCTAAAGATGGAGGGAATACACAGAATCACTGTACCAAAAAGAACTGACTGACACTGAAAATTTCAAAAAGTACCATATGAACAGGAGTCAAAGGTAATGAAGGAAGAAGTGGAAACTGCATTAAAGGCATTGGTGTAAAAAATAAGGTTCCCAGATTCAATGAGATACTAATTGACTTGTTTCAATTAACAGATGCAGCCATGGATGCTCTCACCAGTCTATGCCAGCAAATTTGGAGGACAGCTGTCTGGCCAAAAGATTGGAAGAGATCCTATTGTTCCTATTCCCAACAAAAATGATTCAACAGAATGTGGAAAATATCAAACAATAAGGTTAATATCACATGCAAGCAAAATACTGCTGAAGATCATTAAAAAACAGGTAGGACAATACATAGATAGGGAACTGAGAGAAATTCAAGCAGGATTTAGAAGAGGCTGTGGCACCGGGGATATCATTACTGATGTCAGATGGATCCTGGATGAAAGTAAAGAATACCAGAAGAATGTTTCTTTGTGCTTTACTGATTATGCAAAGGCATTTGACTGTGCGGATTATAACGAGTTATGGCTAACATTGAAAAGAATTGGAATCCCAGAACATTTGGTTGTGCTCTTGTGAAATCTATACCTAAACTAAGAGGCTATTGTACAAATAGAGCAAGGAACACTGCATGCTTTAAAATTAAGAAGGGATTGTGTCAAGGTTATATTCTCTGTCCATACCTATTCGATCTGTATGCTGAACAAATTATTTGAGAAGCTAGACTCTATGAAGAAGAATGTGGCATCAGGATTTGAGGGTGACTCATAAATAACCTGAGTTATGCAGATAACAAAACCTTGCTTGCTGAAAGTGAGGAGGACTGGAAGCATTTGTTAAAGAAAAGAATAAATCCTTTAATATGGATTGCATCTCAATGTCAAGAAAACAAGAATTCTTACCAAACTGATAGGTTGATAAAATAGATTGTGAAAAGATTGAAATTACCAACAACTTCATCTTACTTGGATCCACAAATAACACCCTTGGTACAGTCAGGGAATCAGGAGACATATTGCCTTTTGAAAATCTGCTGTTAGGGACCTCTCCAAAATATTGAAGTGAAAAGATGTCAATTTGAAAACTAAGTTGCATTTGACTTGAACTATGGTCTTTTCAGTTACTTGCTATGAATCTGAGATGGGGACAATGAATATGGATAACAGATGAGGAATTGATTTCTTTGAGTTGTGATGGTGAAGGAGAGTACTAAATATCCCATGGACTACCAAAAGGACTAACAGATATTCTCTGAAAAGGTGCAGCCAGAGTGCTCCTTGGAGGAAAGGATAGTGAAGCTTCATTCCTCATTCTTCAGAGGAATGTGGCATCAGGATTGGAGGGAAACTTACCAATAACCTGTGTTTTGCAGATGACACAACCTTACTTGCTGAAAGTGAGGAGGACTTGAAGTACTTGTTGCAGAAGATCAAAGAAAACAGCCTTCCGTGTGGATTGCATCTCAATATCAAGAAAACAAAGGTTCTTACCACTGGACGAATAGGTAGTGTCATGATGGATGGAGAGAAGCTTGAAACTGTCAACAGCTTCATCTTGCTTGGATCTACAATTAACACCCTTGGTACTAGCCATCAGGTATTAAGGAGACACATTGCACTGGGAAAATCTGCAGTTAGAAACGGATGACAGAAAAAAGAATTTATGCTTTTGAACTGTGGTGTTGGTGAAGAGCACTGAACATCCATGGACAACCAAGGATATGTCTTGGAGACAGTGCAGCTGGAGTGCTCTTTGGAGGCAAGAATGATGAGGCTTCACCTCACACACTTTGGACATGTTGCTAGGAGGTGCTATTCCTTGGAGAGGGACATGATGTTGGGAAACGGTGAAGGGTCAGTGAAGGAATACCTTCAACCAGGTGGATTGACATGGGGACTACTGCAATGGGCTCTTGTGTGTCAGAAAGTGTGAGAATAGCGCAGGACAGAACTGGGTTAAGACTTTTTGTTTATGGTGTCACTGTGAGTCGTACTCAACTTGAGGGCACCTAACAACAACAACAGACATGTTGCTAGGAGGCTATTCCTTGGGAAAAGGTATCATGTTTAGAAAGGTGGAGGATCAACTGTAGAGAGGAAGACCCCAAATGAGATGGATTAACATGGTGAGTGCAACAATGCGCTCAAGCTTATCAGAGACTAGGATGGGATTCAGGCCTGTTGTTCATAAGGCCACTATGAGTCATACTCAACTTGAGTGCACCTAAGAACAACAACAATAACTTAATTTTTAATAAATAATACCAAAGAGCATAAACATTAATGAAAACAGAAAACATTTTTATTTTACTACTTGTAGTTTGTTCAATAGCAACAACTATGTTTAGCAATCTAAAAAAAAAAATTAATCAAAGCCAGAGCGTGTTCACAAGAGACAGTTGCATGGTTCTTTTTTTATTTTTTTTTATTATTATTTCTGTGTGCGTGTACCATCAAATCAGATCTGACTGGTACAGGAGGAGATTACCCCTCCTTCCCCGGCAGAGCATCTGGTGGATTCGAACCATGCGCCTCAGGGCTTGTAGTTGCAGCTCCTTGCCACTAGGCCACCAGAACTCCCCTAGTCGCATAGTTCTTGAATACTAAATGGCCAAAGGAGATGATAGCTAATTCCAAAAGCAGTCTTTGGAAACAAAACAAAGAGTTCCATAAATTGACAGCTGTTTTGAGTATATAGCTTTATGATCATACATTAGGTAGAAGTAAAAAAAGAAAAAAAAATTGGCTAGAAAGATAATTCACTAAGATTCAATGAACACCATGACCCTGTGCCTTTTTGTATTTATTTTATGACACTGCCAGGCCAGCACCAAATTCTGCTTGGCAGCTCAAAGATGTAATTAGCCTGCTAAAGAGTAAAACATTACAGAGTCAGCATTGAGCACAAAGATTGTTGGACTGTGTCCTAGGAAAGTAGTTCCTTCTCTTTCCCCCTCTTTCTCTCTTTTTTAATTGAATGCTTATGGCTTTCATCCACACAGTGCTGTAAACACTGATCAATTAATATATCCGATGACTCTCTATTAGCTCCATATCTGAGTGGAGGGTCAGTGACTTACAATTGTTTGTTTGTTTGTTTCCAGGAACATTTAGACCCCAACTAACTGCGTCAGGATTGCTGAGAACATACAAACATGGCAAAGATCTCACAGATGTTCAAAATTAGGAGGCACGGGATTATCAAGAGCCAAACCTCAGGAACAGTAAGTCAAAAGGTTAATTTTTTTTTTAAAGAGAGATTAGCTCTTTCAAAAGTCTTCAGTATATAACAATTTACTCAAAACCACCTTTCTGGAACTCTGTGACTCAATAGTTAAGTTCTTGACTTCTGACCAAAAAGCTTTATGGTTCAAATTCACCAGTGGGCTCCAGGAAGATCTGCTCACATAAACGAAATCTTTGAGCAAGCAGCTCTGGTAGCGTCATCCTTAGGGACATGCTATGATAACCCAAAGGTAGTGCAGTGCCTCAGTGGTGATTCAAATTGACCAGAGACTGCATCGAAGAAAGATGGGCAATCTCCTGTCATGTGATTTTTCAGCCTCCCAAAAAGCCACTGGAGGGTCAACTATGAATCAGCCCCAATCCAACTGCAATGAGTGAGTGAATGTTGACGGGGCGATCAAGGTTTCAGTTACTGAGTCACTGTAAATTGGCATCTGTTTCACAGTGCACAACAAAACTAGCTCTTCTCACAGCTGCCTAACTTTCTATTCTTAAAATTAGCTTCTTCCTCTGGTTCTTTTTCTTTTGAACCTTCTGTTCTCATAAAATTGTGGTGTATTTATTTATATACTTTTACTTCTTGGCCCACCCAACCTATGTCTCTCTTTCTCTTTCATTTTTCTCATCCCAATACTAACAACTTTATTCACTAGGAATATCCCACTTAAAATGTACAGGGGAGACCATCAGAAGGTTCAGGTTGTCTTTTATGCATGACTCACTAATTAGCTAATACGTTGACTGCCCTTAGGCCAGGTGCCCATCCTACTCCAATCAGTGGTGTCAGGAAAGGTAGAGACAGACATAGCACCACATGTGGATTTTCAGGCTGACCCTTTTAGTAGAAGTCACTTCCCTCAGAGGTAGTTGTGCATCAGACAGACACTGACTGATATTGTTAGTAAAACAACTAAATCAGCATAAGAAATAACCTTCGGTAGTTGTTTGAACTGCACTGACAAACTTCAGTGAGTTAATAAATGTTTAATATTCAGTGTTGGTAATATGCTACTTCTTGTTGTTGTTGTTGTTAAGGCTGCCAAGATGGGTATGATTCATAGAGCCCCTATGAACAACAGATCTGAAGGACATCCTATCTGTGCCATCCTCACAATCTCTGACACTCATAAGCCCAATGTGGCTTTCACTGTGTCAATCCATCTGGTTGAGGATCTTCCTTTCTTTCACCATCTCTCCACCTTTCCAAGTATGATGTCCTTTGCTAATAAATAACCTATCCCACCAACAATGCCCAAAGTATAAGAGATGAAGTTTTATCATCTTTGCCTCCAATGAGCACTCTGCCTAAACTTTCTCCAAGACATATCTGTTTGTTCTTCTTGCAGTCCATGCGTTATTCAGTATTTTTTCACCAGCATCACAGTTCAAAGGCATCAATTTTTCTGTCATCCTTTTTCATTGTCCAGCTCTCAGCAGCATAACAACTGATTGAAAAACCATGGTCTGAATTGTTGCATCAAAATAATTTCCAATAGACATCCCATAGGAATTCCCCATCTTTTCTCACCCCACGAAATAAATTCCCATTAGAATTCATATATCATAACTATCCAGTGCATCATTAATAGGTTTTGTAGGAGGCATTTCAAAGTAAAGGGCAGTTGTTATTTATTGTTTGTAATGATTCCTACTCAGCCCACAGAGACACAGTGAGGATCACTGTCAGATTTTATAAAATGCCTTTGGCTTTTCAATGGAAAGGTACTATATATGATAATCAAAGAAATAGCAGTAATATTCTTGCACAATCCTGACACGGAGTTCATCTTTGTCTTAAAAAATAAGATAGTTCATCTTTAGACCTTTGGGATTACTGAATTCAATTTGTTCTGAGAATGTTGAGGCTGATGAAAAAAATATGCTCATTATAAAAGGACTTTCCCTGGTTCCTGTTCTGTTCAATATGTGTTGCTCTTAACTTTTGTTGAAGAGCTGACTATTGTTTGGAACTGCAGTATGGTGCTAATTGGAATCTGTATGCTTTAAGGATTTTAGGCAGGCATTGGAAGAAATTTTTCTTAAGACACGACAAACTGTTACAAATATGTTTACCCAGATACACATGCTCATGTAATTACATGTATACACATGAGAGAGACAGACAGACAAGAGAAGGGGATGGAAAGCAAGAGACATTTTTAAAGTGATATTATAATCCTATATGTATTAATTGTACTTATATTGCTTAAAAAACTTAGGTATTTCTTTAATTTGTTTCCTTCTAGGGCCTTGGAGGTAGGTGGGAAGATGAAGCTTGTTCAGCCCTCTTAACATGGACATCCATCAAACTCCCCAGGACATGAGCACCCATGCGGGTTCCCTTTAGAGACAAAGCAAAAGACCCCATAGAAGTCCAGAAAGCATATGCGTCTTGCTACCAATGTTCTCCTCCAGATTTGGGGGAATTCTCCAATTTCATTTCCTTTAACTATTCCAACACCTAGGACAGTATGAGGGGGACTTAGGAAGCAATGAGACTGTAAGGGAATAGGTCATTTCTTACTTAGAGCAGTTTTTCAAGAAAAAGCTGAGATCGCCACAATGAACACAGCCTTAGAGTAAAAGGTAAGGTAAGATGAGAAAGCCAGAGTGAGTAGTCTTTCGGAATCCAGTTTCAAGTCTGGCTGGTGTACAATTAATTCTCTGAAAATAAACAAAAATCAAAATCTTGACCAATTTTAACACAACAGCAAGTAAATGCCCACAGGGAGGTTGTCTCATTCTGCCTCTGCAGAAGCCTCATCAGCTCCTGTCTCTGGGTAATGATCACCCCTCTCGAGTTGTTTTTTGAATTCTCACATCTTAAAATTTCCAGGATGTCTCAAATATAGCAGCCTAGCAACTCTCTCCCTACAGAAAACTTCACTTTGTCATTCTGCCACTTCTAAATCTAATTTAGAATTGCTTTTCTGGTTTTTACAACTCTTCATCAGTTCGCTCCTCCTTCCCTTTCCAAACTCATTTCTTCTTATCTCCATCAATCTGTCACCCACAGCTCCACCCCCTCACTCCATTTCTTGACTTTTCAGGCAGTCACTGTTTGAATGAGGAGATTGAAAATCTCATTTATCACTTCTGAGAAGTCTTGCAAAAACATATTGCAGAGTCTCCCTCACATCGGAAGAGAGGAAAGAGAGAGTGACACCTAAAAATTAATCTCAATAGTAAGAGTATCCCTAAAATAGAGCAAAATAATACACTGCTGCGTACATCTTTTTGTTAACAACAAAAGAAAACCAGAAACTAACAATGGAACTTTCCCTTTATAAATGAGTTATTATCAAATCCTTGGAAAAAAAATCCTACCAACTACTAAATTCCCTTTAGAAGATAAAAGCAATGGGGTTTAAGCTGTGCAACAAACTCTAGCTGAAATGCTACAAAA
Organism: Elephantulus edwardii; assembly: GCF_000299155.1. Lineage (NCBI taxonomy): Eukaryota > Metazoa > Chordata > Mammalia > Macroscelidea > Macroscelididae > Elephantulus > Elephantulus edwardii. The sequence goes on from NW_006399752.1 coordinate 20,709,741, forward strand.
ACAAAGCACCCCTTTTACTTGGTATCAACACTGCCTTGGAATACATTACACCACTCAGAAGACTTGGCAATTCAAACATCTGTTCGAAGACACACAGCATCATCAGAACTGCTACCTCCATTTGCATGCCTGTCTTCCATGGGCTAGACAGATGGATGACTTCCTGAGGGCCCCAGGTTACATTCAAATTGTTGTAACAGTCACATCCTCCATAGCAAACACTGCATTTCCCCCCTAGGCAATGAAATAGTGAGTTCATGGTAGAAGGGTGTACAGTAATATAAATTAGGAATCTAGGTTCACAGTCCAATACTTACCCCACTGGCAGAAATACCAGAAGGTGTTGTCTTGATCCTGCCACATTCACATCCCCTGAGTGACAAAAAGCAATGCAATGCACAGGAAAAGAGAATATGCCTGAGGGTCTGTCTTAAATGTCAGCCAAGTATTTTGTTTGAACTACCCAGTGGCTTATGGAAGATGGAGCTGCAAATTCAGAAGGCTGCCTGCCACCATATTAGAACTTTACTGATTTCCAGTAAGGACCTTTTGTCTACTGAAATGAAAAATAACTCTCCCAAAGAAGGTGGTATAAACTGGTAAACACAGGCTCCTCTGTCAGAGCCCTGTGAATTGATGTCTTCTGCCATCAGACTTCTATTTCATGAGAGAGAGAGAGAGAGAGAGAGAGGAAACCTTCAGCACAAGGAAGCAAGAGCTGCTGCCAGTGGAAAGCCCGGTCATCTGAACTTACAGATGGCAATGGACACAGGCTGTGAGGACCAAATGGGTAGGTTGTTGTACCCTCAACCTGAAGGTGGGCTGTTTGGATCCGCCAGCAGCTTTGAGGAAGAAAAATGGGTAATGTCCTTCCTCATGATTTACAGTCTCTGAAAAGTCACTGGAGAGTCAACTATGAGTCAGTTTTTACTCTACTCGACAGCAGTGAGTTGAATTGAGTTCTGGTGATACAGTGGTTGAATGCTAGCTGCTAATGGGAAGGTCAGCTGTTTGAATCCATTATTTGCTGTGTAGGGGAAAAAAGGTGTGGCAATTTGCTTCCACAGAGATAACAGCCTTGGAGCAGGTCATCCAATATGGTTGCTATGATCTAGAATCAACTTAAGGGCATAAAACAACAAGACATACATGCCCACATCAAAAGAAAGTCTCTGTTCTTCTGTGGATGCTGTTTGGTTATTTCTCCTCATCATCTTTCCTTCCATTATAATTTTCCAGCTATATTTTTTTTGCTATAAATTTGCATCAGAATCACATGCTTAAATATGTATGTGTATCATATTATGATTTCTTTCCAATTTACTTATGTATATGAAATGTACACAGAGGGAACTCTATTGACCTAGTGGATAGAAAATTATGCTACCAAGCCAAAGGTGGTGATTTTAATCTGTGGCACTCAGGCCTGGTTTTAATTGTTTGTGATCAAACATTCTTCTAGGTCATATAGCACTGGTTAGTCCATTTGCTTTACAGAGGTAACTTGTGGTTGCTGTGATGCTGAACAATGTGACACTGATGTGTCAAATGCAATAAGTTGGTGGAGCTCCCCGATTAAAACAAGCTTGAAAACAGGAGTGGCATCCACTTTTGAAATAGCTTGCCTCCGGAAATCCTATGAATTTGGAGAAATTATGAATGATATACAAATGTTCAGGTCTTTCTTTCATAGGGTCTCTATGAGTTATCTATGACTCGATGGCACTTAACAACAACAACATATGAAAGGTAATGTTGAATCCCTTAAAAGAGACTCTGAGGAACTGCTTCTGGTGAAGAATCTGCTTCCTGTGGTTTTGTCGCATCTGGTGTGATAATAGACGTTAATCCATTTGTTATTTTCATTAAAATTTATCCATAGTCTTGGCATGCCTCTTTTTGTAAAGTGCCAGTATTCTTCTCCTATCCATGATCCAAATTAATTTAAAATGTTCATTTTGTAAAAGCTTCATGCTATTCCATTTACATATTTGCTTGTGAGATAATTGTCCTCTACATCACCTTTCCCTCTCTTGCCAACTGCTGTTCTGATTCACATTTGGCTTTTCATCATATTTTCCCTGATTCTAACAATTCCATTTGTCTTCTTCTGTCTCTCATTTCTCTGCTAGCTCTCTTGAGGGGATGGGATTTATTGTTGTTATTTCCTTTTTTCTTCTAAAGATGAGAAAGTGAAGCTGAAATGTTTAAGAAATGACTAGTTCCATAAACACTAAGAAGCTGGTATTAATTGGAAACTGGCCAAGGAATTTTAACTTGCTAGGGTGTGGTCTATTTTTAAGGAGCCACACAATATAAGGGTGGAGCACCAAATTCAGGTGCCTGGAATTTTATAGAATCGGGAAGGCCAAAGAAGATAAATGCATTTGAAATGATGATGTGGATGAAGAATACTAAACATAATGCAGACTTCCAGAAAAACAAATACGTTTGCCTTGGAAGAAATACAGCCAGAGTCTTCTTTAGAAGTAAAGATAACAAGGGGAGAGAACTGGTGAGGAGGGCTGGGAAGGGAGAAAAGTGTGGCAATGAATGGATGGAAATCCAAAACCTCTGTAAAAGTCTATTAAAATTAATAAAATAAATAAATAA
>NW_006399752.1:20712453-20716691 GCF_000299155.1 Elephantulus edwardii
AAAATAAATAAATAAATTTTTTTAAAAAAAGAAGTAAAGATAACAAGACTGTCCCTCGTGCACTTTGGATACGTTATCAGGAGAAAATAATTCTGGCGAAGGATGCCAAGGTTGGTGATGTAGAACTCATAGCTCATCACAGACACACTCCACTGGGTTTCTGGAGCTATTGTAAAGGGAGAGATTGACTATCACTCTCTCAAGGAGCCACAGGTGGGATGAACCCACCAGAGAAGTGCAGCCTTTGGCATGGTAGGGCAGCTCCCTACACATTAGGCCACTAGAACTTCTAGTTCGTATAGATGTATTATTTCTGAAAGAACAGAGGAAAAACAGGAGAAAACAAACAAGCTGTTGCCAAGTCAATTTTGACTCACAACCATCTTATGTACAGCATAACAGACCTGTACTCTTTTCAATTCTTTGATTTACATATAATCATGCATGTGCTTTGTGTTTGATTGCATAAAACACAAAATACACAAACATGTAATTTATGTTTTATATAATCAATTATGCTGTCTAATTCATGTGCCTATACAATCATTCATTATATTACTTTTTCTATCATCAATTACTATTGATCTATGCCTATTATCACCTCATCTTTTCAAGTCCCCATTGAATCGTTCCTATTCCTTCACCTCCCTTCACTCACCAATCTCTGCTCCCCCAGTGTGGGTTTTCTCCATTGCTTTTGTTCTGTCCCTTCTTCTTCTCTTTTTGAATATTTTTACATGTCTTGCTCAGTTTTCCTCCTATTTTCACAAAGTGGTCTTATGCAATATTTGTCCTTATGTGACTGAGTTCAGGTAAGCACTCAGTGCCCTATTCCACTCAGAATAATGCTCTCCCGACTCTCCCACGTTATATAATATTTTATGAAATCATTGTTCCTTGGGGGTGCATACTATTTTCTATTGTGTAGATAGCTATCATTTGTTGCTGGACATTTGGGCTGTTTGCATTTTCTTGCTATTGTGAATAACACTGCTATGAATTTAAATATACATATCTCGATTTGGGTTTTATTTATGATTTCTTTGTTATAAATTCGTGGGTCATATGTAGTTTCTATGTTCAGTGTTCTGAGGAAACACAAAGCTGCCTTCCCTAGCCTTTGTAACATTTTACAATCCCACCAACAGTATATAAGAGTTCCAATCTCTGTGCATCTTCTCCAATATCTATTGTTTGCTAATTTGCTAAACTTTGTAACTACTGCTGGTGTGAGATGTTTTCTCATTGTTGTTTTTATTTTTATCTCTCCAAATGTCCTTTGTAAACAATCTTTGTAAGTCTTTAGCCCATTTTATGATTTGGTTATCAGTCTTTTTTTTTGTGGAGGCATTATTTTGTATTATTTTGTAAACTTTAGTTGTGAGTTCTTGTCTGAAATGTAGTTGCCAAATAATTTTTTCCGATGTGTAGTCCTTCCTTTTACCCTGTAGGAGAAAGTTTTGGATGCACACAGGGAATTGATTTTGACAAGGTTCAATTCCTTGGTTTTATCCTCTCCAGACTGCACACTTTTGGTGGTTTGTAAGCTTATTTATGCTACAGGCATAAATTTATTCCTGTTTTGTTTCTTATGGTCTCTATGGTTTTGGGCTTTACCTCCAGGTCACTAGGTGGCTCACTTTAAATTTATATTTTTATATGATGTGAGATGTGAGTCCAGTTTCAATTTTCTTCAGGTTTTACTAGTTTTGCCAGCACCATTTGTTAAAAAGGCTGTTGTTTCCCCATTTAATGGGTTTTGTTAACTTGTCAAATATTAGTTGATGATACGTAGATGTGTTGATTTCTGCATTCTTGATTCTATACTTTGATCTATGGGTCTATCCTTATATCAATACCATACTATTTTGATTACTACAGCTATTTAGTAGGTTTTGAGATCAAGGTGTGAAAGGCCTCCTACTTCATTTTTGTTTTTTAGAAGTGCTTTACTTATTCTTGGTCTCTTTACTTTCAAAATGAAACTTGAAATTGTCTTTTCTATCTCCTTAAAGAATGAATTCGATATTTGTATTGGGGTTGTGTTGATCCAGGAAATGACTGTTCATAGGCCTGTCATTTCCACAATGTTCAGTCTTCCCATCTATGAGCATGTAATAGTTTTATAGATGCTTAGGTCTGTTATTGTTTCTTGTAGTAATGTTTTGTTTTTGTTTTTGTATAAAGAAAGATCTTTTGTGTTTCTAGCTAGGCTTATCCCTAAGTATTTTATCTTGTGGTTGGCTACTGTAAATGGTATTGCTTTTCTAGTTTCCTTTTCTATGCTTTCATTGTTGCTGTGCAGAAATCCAACTGATCTTTGTTATGTTCTTCTTTTATCCTGCCACTTTAATAAATTGATCTACTAGGTCTAACAGGGTTTTTTGGTTGAGTCTTTGGGGTTTTCTGTGTAAAATGTCATGTCAACTACATATAATTATGGTTTCACTACCTCTTTGCCAATTCAAATGCCTCTTATTTCATTCTCTTACCTTATTGACCTAGCTAGAACTTCCAATGTAATATTGAATAGGAGTGGTGATAAGTGGGCAGACTTTCTTGGTCCCCATTCACAAGGGAATGACGTTAGTCCTCTCCACTGAGAAGGATGTTGATTCTTGGATTTGCAAAGATGCTTTTCACTATCTTGAGAAGATGCTACTCTATTCCTATTTGCTAAGGATTTTAATCAGGAAGGGGTGTGGGGATTTGTTGAAGGCTATTTCTACTCCAGAAAGCGGTGGCTTAGTGACAAGAAGCTGTCCTACAATCCCAAAGGCACGTGATTAAAGTCAATCAGCTGCTCTGTGGGAGAAAGATGAGCAGTCTCTTTCTGTGCAATTAACTGTTTCTGAAAACCTGCCAGAGGGTCAGCCATGGGTCAGTTCTAACTCAGTGATGCATAACAACATTTCTCCATCAATTCATAGGATCATGTATTCTTGTTGTTTGCTTAATTAATCTGCTGGATAACATTAATTTTTTTTCTTATGTTGAACCACTCCTGTATTCCTTTTTAAATCCCATTTTTAGTTACTTTTTGAGATAATGGTTAATTACTTTTTTATATACTGTTGGATTCTATTGGCCAGGATTTTGTTAAGGATTTTTGTATCTATGTTCATGAGAGATTTTGATTTGTAGTTTTCTTTTTGCAGGGATGTCTTTACCTGGTTTTGGTATTAGAGTTATACTTGCTTCGTAGAATGTCTCTGGGAATGTTCCTTCTTTTTCAATTTTTAAAATAATTTAAGTAAAATGGATAGAATTCAGCTCTAAATGTTTGGTAGAATTCACTCATGAAACCATGTGGACAGGGACCTTTTGGGGGGGGTGGGTCTTTTTTTTATGACCTGCTCAATTCTTTCTATTGTGATGAGTCTGTTCAAGTGTTCCATTTCTGTCTGTGTCAGTTTGGATAGGGTATGGGTTTCTAGGATTTTTTCCATGTATACCATAAACTCTGAAGAGACATACAGCTGATCCTCCAGTGAGTTTTCAGAGACAGTAAATCACATAGGAGTTGATAGTCCATCTTTCACCTGCTGAGCACCTAGTGGATTTGAACTGTGTGCCTTTGATATTACAGTGCAACTTCCTACTACTAGGCCACCAGAGCTCCTAAATTTTCAAATTTATTGGTGTATACCTTTTCATAGTATTCTGATATTATCTATTTAATCTCAGCTAGTTCTGTTATGATGTCATCTCTTTCATTTCTTATTCTAGTTATGTCTTTTTTAAAATTTACCAATCGTTTAAATATTTTATTTTTTAAATTTTTTTCAAGAACAAATTCTTTCCATTTCCTTCATTCCTCCCCACTCATCAAATTTTACAACCCCATGATTAATTACCCCCACCCCAACACATCCTCATCCCTCTGATTCTAGCCCCTCTCACCCCTCTTGAGTCCTTATACTTGTTCGACAATAATGACTTTATACAATATTTGTCCTTGTGGGACTGAGTTAGTTCACTCAGCATAATGCTCTCCAGTCCATCCCATTAGGTAATAATTTACAAAGTCATTTATCCTGCGTGCTGCATTGTATTCCATTGTGTGAATGTACCATAATTTCTCAATCCATTTGTTTGTAGTTGGACTTTTGGGCTGTTTTCATGCTTTTCAGGTGGTGAATAATGCTGCTATGAACATTGGTGTGCAAATCTCTGTTTGTGCCTCAATTCTCATTTTCTCAGGGTATATTCCAAGTAGTAGAATAGCTGAATCATAT
>NW_006399752.1:20727346-20756394 GCF_000299155.1 Elephantulus edwardii
GAAAGACCTGAACACCTGTATAACGGTCATCATTTCTCCAAGTTCATCGTGTTTCTGGAGGCAAGCTGTTTCAGAAGTGGATGCCATTCTTGCTTCCAAGCTTGCTTTAATCTGGGAGCACCAGCAAACTCTATCCACCATGGGTAACCAATATTGCATTTGATACATTAGCATCACAGTGTTCAGCATCATAACAACCACAAGTTATGAGGGCCCAAGCGAATTTAAGAACCAAGACAAGGTTCAAACTCTATGTGCTCCATCATCCCACATTCCTCCACAATCAAGCATTTCCATTGGCTGTAACCACCCAAAAATGCCTGTTTGGAAGCATTTGGCTGCTTCCTCAATCTCCTCCTATTCTGAGGCCTCATGTTTCTTCATATAGTATAATTTCTTGAATGATTTGTTCAGCATATAGACTGGATACACTTGAAGAAAGGATACAGTCTTAATGCACATCTTCCTTTATTTTAATCCATTGTATATTCCCTTGCTCTGGAAAATAGCTTCTTGATTTAGGTATAGTTTTCATGTTGTTGTTGTTATTGTTGATTACCATTGAGTCGTGCACGGCTCATAGCAACTCCATGAACAAGAGACCCAAGGCCTTTTTTTGGGTTTTTTTTTAAATTAAATTTTATTAATTTTAATGAACATTTACAGATATTTTGGATTTCCATTCATTGTTGCACTATTTTCTCTACTACCGCCCCCCCAGTTCGTTCCTGTTTTTTTCCCCCTTGAAAGTCTGTTTTAATTGTCCCATTGCCACAGTGCTTGTCAAAACCAGTTCTGATTAATCTCCTTTGTCAGTGTGTCCTTTGCCATTCCCTATCACTCCTCCCTTAGAGAAACTTCACCCTGATTCATAAGGAAAAAGGGACGGCTATTCTCTCAGCTACTTCCTGCTGAAAAGGGACGCTGTAGGTTTCATTTCTCCAAGTTCCTAGAGTTTTCAGAGGCATGCGGTTTAGGAAGTGGATGCTACTCCTGCTTCCCAACCTGTCTTAAAATAAGGAGCTCCTCAAGCAACAAATGCTGGCAAGGTTGTGGAGAAACTGGAACTCTTAGTCACTGTTGGCAGAAGTGTAAAATGGTGCAACCACTGTGGAAGGCGGTATGGTGCTTTCTCAAAAAGTCACAAATAGAGATACCATTTGACCCAGCAATTCCACTACTGGGAATATACCCCAAAGAAACCATAACCGATATCCAAGCAGATATATGCACACCCATGTTTACTGCGGTTTTGTTCACAATAGCAAGGAGTTGGAAACAACCTAAGTGCTCATCAACAAATGAATGGAAAGAGAAGCTATGGTATATTCACACAATGGAATACTAGGCTACATTGAAAAACAAGGAACTCATGTAATATCATTCAAAATGACCCTGGAGGACATTATGCTGACTGAAATATCTCAGTCACAAAAGGACAAATAGTGCATAGTGCCACCGTTGTAAAACAGGACTGACATCAGGGTTGGGGGGAGACTGAGAAAGATGGGATAAATAATGTATACTGCATTGAAACAGATGAGGGAGAAAACTGTTAAAAAGGGATATGTGATTAGGTATTATTGTCATGACAGAAGTCCAGAATGAAGGCTTCATAGTGGGGTGAACTTAGGAGGAGGAATTGTATAACAATGAGCAAATTGAGGGGAGGGAAAGATGGGCAGGGAGAAAAGTGCAACAATGAATGAATGGAAATCTTCAGTCTCTGTAAACTTTCATTAAAATTAATGCTTATTTTAAAAAAGTAAAAAAAAAAAAATAGGAGCTCCATCAAGCACTGTCCACCATGAGCAGCCATTGTGGCTTCTGAGACCCCAATGGTAAAAGTTTCAGCATCACAGCATATCCAGATTACCTCAGCACAGCAAATTGATAGAAGACTGCTGTACAACTTAGAAGAATGTTCCTCCAAAATATAATAGCAAAAGATTAAAAGATAATCCCTCAGACCTGATTTACTAAATATAAGGGCCCTCCAGCAGGTTTTATTGACTATAAACAAGAGATAGTAATAATAATAACCAAAAATCATTCCACAATGACCCTCAACAAAAACAAGAGAGCTCATCTTACAGAGTCTAGTCACTTCACTCAGTTTCCAAAATGAAGACAAGGGCTTGGCCTTAAATGCAAGTGTCCTCCTGGAGATCTTATTTACTCTAAACAAGAAGCTCAAACAATGAAACAATCTACACAGATCTTCAACCAAACCAAGAGAGCCATCATACAGAGTCAAGCCAATGGAAGTCCAACATGGAAGACAAGTACTTGGCAATATATATTGTTGTTAAGGGCCATCTAGTACTGGCTCCATAAACAAAAGACTTTAACCTTGTACTATAACGATTGTCCTTTCTCTGAGTTCATCAAGTTTCCACAGGCATGTTTAGGAAGTGGATGCCACTCCTGCTTCCAAGCCTGACTTAATCGGTTAGCTAACCAGATATTGTCAGCGATATGTAACCATTTATAGCACTTGATGGTCCAATAGCACAAAGTTCAGTATCGCAGCAATCCCTAATTAATACAGAGAAATGACAGAATAGTGCTGTACCACTTAGAAGTCTTCATTTCAAAAACAATAACAACCAGGCCAATGGGCCTGCGGCCTTTGGGCTCAAATGAATTTTAAAAGGCCACAGGTCCTCCCATGCTTCAGGTTCTCATTGGTCCCCAGCAAGAGGTGTCCAGCCAGCCCAATAGGACCCAAAGACTTCCCGTACCAGCACAGAAAGAGCCAGGTATACATTAGTCCTCAAATTAATATCACTGCTCCTCAGTAATTTGCAGAGGTCCCTCATGATAGACCTTTCCACTGCAACAAGTCTCCTGACTTTTTGACTACTGGTTCCACGCATACTGATTGTGGAGCCAAGTAAGATGAAGTCATTGACAGTATCAATATTTTCTCTTATCTATCATAATGTTCCCCATCAGTCCAGTAGTGAGAATTTTTGTCTTCCTAATGGTGAGATGCAATCCATATTGAAGGCTGTAGTGTTTAATATTCTGCAGAAACTATTTCAAGTCCTCACTTTCAGCAAGCAAGATTGTGTCATCTGCATAATGAAAGTTATTGATGAAAAAAATTGATGATAAAACTACTTTTATTTGGGGAGGTGCAGGGGGGGGGATTGTGTACCAATGAGGGAGGTTTTCTTTTGCTTTTCAAGGAGAGGAGCAAATGGGGGGGGAGGGAGAGGGGTTTGTGCGGGGAGAAGGGTGCAACAATGAATGAATGGAATCCCAAAATCTCTGTAGATGTTCATTGAAATGAAAAATAAACAACCTAAATTTTAAAAAAAAGAATTAAAAAAAAATACTTTTAACCAAAAAAAAAAAAAATACACTACTGTTAACCATAGTTTTGTGTATTTTACTTGTCTATAATTAGGTGGATAGATGGTAACTAAGGTGATGTCCTCCTGAAGTATTGTGTCTTTAATCATGGTGGTTTTCATGTTATAGTGGTTTTCATGCTGAAGTCTGTTTTTTCAGATTTAGTTGGCCATTCCTGCATTCTTATTTTGGAGGGAAATGTACTACAATTACTTTGTTATTGTTGTTGTATGCTGCTGAGTCAGAACAGATCCATATCTGACCTTCAGCAGGTTTTCAGAGGCAGGAATCACACAACAGGAGATTGTTCATCCTCCTCCAGTGGAAGAGCTGGTATATTCGAACCTCTTCATGCTTTTGGGATTACAGTGCAGTTTCTTACTACTAGGCTACCAATCATTTATTTGCTCTTTTAGATTCTTGAAAAATAAAACCCATATGAAGAAAGACCCTCAATTGGTGGTGGTGGTAGCTGCTGTTAATTTGGTCCCTAATTCAAGGCCATCAGTATGGAATATTATGGAAAAAATAGAGCACGGTTTAGGGCTGTTGTACATAGGGTCGCTATGAGTCACAAACGACTTGACGGCACATAACAACAACAACAACAATTGTAAGACATACTAAGTTAGAGATGAATTGGGTTAAGATGATTATCTCTGTTTTCCATTAACTACCTTAAAGAATATTCTTCCTTCTTAGGGACTCTGGTGTTAGCAGCTTTGGGTGGCTTCATTTTCCTTTCTCCCATCATCATATGGTTTGAGTCTTACCTAATTAGCACCAGCCTGAGAGCACATACTCTAGTCGTAGATGACCATTCTTGTTACAGGGCCCCACTGAGGACCCAGGATAAAATCCAGATGGCCATCTCTGGACACAGAACTCTTCATTTCTCATGTATCTAAGTTCCTTGAAGTAAGAAATAGATGTTTTTCATCTTGGCTCCTGCTCAGCATTTTTTGTCTTCTGTAATTGTTTGTACTAAGAGACCTTCCTTAATGTGTCTCTAGCCGAGAAACCTAATTCATTGTCAATTATGGCTCATATGTACCCTGTAGAACAAAGCAGAATTGCCCTATAGGGTTCCAAAGGCTGAATATCCTTATGGAAACAGATTGCCACATTTTTCTCCTATGGGGCAACTGGTGAATTTGATCCACCAACCTCATGATTAGCACCTTAATCACTGTGCTACTAGAGTTTTCGTGCTCTTTTGGTTACCCAGAAACAAAATAACCCTGGCTATAATTAAGCTTGTTCCTGACTGGGGCAAACATCTCACTCAACTCCTAGCACAAGTGGGCAATTGTCAGTCTACCCAGAGGCTCTTCCCTCCACAGAAAGGTGTGGTAACTTACTTGTGAAAATTCAGTCCTTGAAAACCCCATGGAGCGTTGACACATGTGGGAGTCCTTTGATTCAGAATTGTGGTAACCAGAAAGCAACTGGGTTAGTCTGCCCATTGCAGCTGTTTGAAATGCATGCTGAGCATTGAGCTTGATTACTATTCAAAAAGTCATTGCATAGACTTCCTTTTCCCACTCAGTGATACCAATTTGGGAGCGCTGACCCCTGGCAATTCTTTGGTGATGCTCTTTCTTTCTCTCCAGGACTTCTTGTTTCTCTGTCTGCCCTAGAGTGTCTGTCTAAGGATGAGTTTCCCCACAGCACAGAAAGCATTATCTTGAGATACACATTTTTGCAGTCAGGCAGAGGATTTGAGTAGCACAGCTTCAACAACGACTAGGGGCAAAACAGCGACCAAGAAAAAGAAATCAAAACAGAGAGGGAAGTAAGGTGTGAGGATGGCAGGGTTGCTTCAACCACATACTTCAGATTGACAACATTTCTTAGAATTGCTCTCGGTAGAACTTGCAGACTATGTCTAAGAAAGATCATGCTGCTGTTCTAAAACATTCATATTCTGCTGTTGTAGTCAGTGGGTCAAGGTTAAAGTCAGCTTTGAAACAATCAGCTATAAATCTAATAAACTACCACGAAACTTATAAGGTTTTATGGAAAAGTAAGTTCTTTATAGATAGCCTGATAAAAATGTGCTGAGCCTAAATCGCCAATTACATTGCTAATATCCAAAATACACAAGACTATTGGATTCAGGACTGCTTGCTTTCAGAAAGAAAAAGAAACCCCAACAAAACTCTATTTCTTTTTCTCAAAATTTAAAAGTGAATATTCGGTAAATTATTACATGATCTAGAGGTTTTTAAAAACTATCATCTATCTATCTATCTATCTATCATGTATGTATGTATGTATGTATGTATGTATGTATGTATGTATGTATGTATAATAGAAATTCTGCTATAGGTCTTCCAGGATAGGCTTTTCAGGCCAATGCCCTATGATGCATCGGTCTCCCTCCGCTGTCCACATGTTCAATGGGGATGGTGCAGAAGGAGTGATTCCTGAATGCTGAGAGGAGTGATTTTAAAACAGAATCAGACTTAGGTGCAATCACTGTTTTTCATCGTAGTACCAGGGACCTTGATGTGCATATACAACTTCATGAATTTCTTGTGGTTGCCATAGACACTGGCCTATTGCTGATATTCCCTTTCATCCCAGATTCTCTCTCTGCACACAAGCTGACTTTATAACAATGTCAGTGCCAACCTAGTGTGCTAATCACCAACTAGAAAAAAGTGGGGTGGTATTCATTTCAAAGGAGAGCTAGTCCAGAATTTGCCATCAGAAGGTAATAAAATGCCAGTCCCACCTCTCAGCTTCTGCCTTCTTGGATTTTAAGTTCATTAGAAACCTCTGTTCTATTAGATACGACTAGAACTAATAGTGATCTAGGAGATCGCTGGATGCAGAACAGTACATGACATCTGAAGCAAGAGAGCTGAAGGTAAAATGACATTAGTGAAATATTCACTTGGATACTACTAGACCAAACACTGGAAGAGATAAACCTCAGAACTGTGACAGCTAGTTTTCTCACAAACAAGTAAACAGTCAATACCAGGAACTTGTGTCTGTCTGCAGCTTTACCCTATGAAGTAATTAAAATCTAAGCTCCTTCCATCTTATATTTCTTCCATTCCCTAAGGTCAAAGACTCTTTCGTAAGAAATCAGGGAAAACACAGATGCTTTCTAAAAACCCTGTCCAGAAAGTAAACTAAGTCTCTTTCATGTTACATGAGCGAAAACTAGTCTTATGGATGTAGAAAGGGCTGAAGAATGAAACTGTCTTACAGTGACAATGTGCATTCAAAACAACCCCAACCAAATGAACAACAACAAAACCACACCCAAAGCCCTCACATGGTAACTCCTTCTCTTAAACAGTAAAGTTGCTCTACAGCATTTTCTGAGCTGTTATACTTTATGGAAGGAGCTCTGGTGGCCTGGGGGGGTAAAGAGTTCTTCTGTCAACCCAAAGGCAGGCTGTTTGAGTCCATCAACAGTTTTAAGGGAGAAATATGGACAATGCCCTCCTGTGCAACTTATAGTTCTGAAAACTCACAGGAAGGTCAATTATAAGTAAACTCTGAGCCAACAGCACATAATAACAAGAACCTCCCGTGGAAGCAGACCACCAGGACTTAACTATCTCACTGCTACTGGATGTATCCAAACCACCAACATGTAGGTTAGTGTTGTTGTTCTTCTTAGGTGCCATTGAATTAACCATAACTCATAGCAATTCTATGAAGAGCAGATCTGAACCCTGCTCTAACCTGTGTCATCCTCGTCTGATATACTTGAGCCCATTGTTAAAGTCACTGTGTCAGTACATCTTGTTGAGGATCTTTCTCTCTTTTGCGGACCCTCCACCTTTCCCAGCATGCTGGTTTTTTCCAAGGACTGATCCCTCTTAGCAACCTTTCAGATGTGTGTGAGACAAAGCTTTGCCATCCTTGCCTCTAAGGAATGCCCTGGTTGCACTTTCTTCAATTCATCTCTGTTTATTCTTTTTGGCAGTTCACAGAATATTTAGCACTCTTTTCCAATACTGCAACTCAAAGGCATTCTTCTTCTGTCATCCTTATTCATTATACAACTTTTAGATTCATAGCAAGTAATGGAAAAGATCATGACTGGCTTAGGTGCACCTTAGTCTTTAAACTGACATCCTTGCTCTTTAGCACTTTGGAGAGGCCCTGAACAGCATATTTTCCTAAACTGACATGCCTTTTATTTGTCCACTGCTCTACCAAGCATGTTTATGTAGATCCAAGTAGGAAAAAATAGTGAGTGAGCTCAAATTTTTTTTGTGACACCCAGAGTGCACTACACACAAGTGGGTATTAGGGAACAATTGGCCATTCACCACTCAAAAGTTGAGAGGTCAGAGTGAAGAGGATTGAGAAAGAAGCCAACAACAGAAAAAGCAGGGAGTATGATGGGAAACAGATTTTTCCAAGTAGTCATGCATAAGAAAGATGAGATACAGTATGAATAATCATTGAAGTTTGAGGGTAAGGAAGAAAACAATAAAAAACAGACATGATAAAGAGTGAACTCTGGTGGCCTAATGGCAAGAAGCTGTGCTGCAATCCTGAAGGCATGCAGTTCAAATCCACCAGCCACTCTGCAGAAGGAGGATGAGCAATCTCCTCCCATGCTATTAACTGCTTCTGAAAACCCAACGGAGGGTCAGCTACGGGTTGGTTCCAACTCAATGGTATAAATCAACAACAAAGTTAAGAGGCTTTCATGAGTATTCAAATATGGTCATGAATTAATTATGCAGTCTCCAAAGAATTTCTCTGGAGAAAACAACTTTTCTATTTTTCAGATTCCAAAAAATGTACTGTGCACAGCAGCTAGGACACTTTAGGCTTTTGGTTCTACAATGAATAACATCTAAACTCTATGGGAGAGATATCCAATAGAAATTTCTGCAATGGTTGATATGCTTGGTACATGCTCTGTCCAAAACAGTAGCCACTAGACATATGTGCCTGTTGATCACTTGAAATGAGGTTAGTGTAACTTACTCAAGAACAGAATTTTAAATTTCTAGAAATATAGATTAGTTGTTTCATTTTTCTTTCATCAATAAATTTGGAACTGTGGCTAGTGCCTACCATATTGAATAATGAATGCCACTTTAGAGGGACATAATAAGCGTTTCCTGTAATGAGCTGTCTGCCCAGGCCTCTCCCTTTCTCTTTAAACTACACCTTCCTCGAGTTTACTCAGGTGGCTTTGCACAGCCAGGCTCACACAGTATTTCCCTCTTGCCAAGATAGTTAATTACACTCAAGTGAGTTTCATTTCACATTGGCCAGCCAAAGCCATTTCCCAGCTGTTCCGAGAATAACAGAAAAGTCATGTTTCTCTACAGGTGGGCTCAGGAGCTGTTGGTAGACATGTTTTCTACAAAGGAATTGGGGAACTGAGGGAGGCCAGTTTAGAGAGAGAGAGATGAATGAAGCCCATGTGTTGAGAACAATGAGCTAAGAGAAGAAGCCACCATCTTGGCTTCTGTTCTAGCACCTACCTTCAATAAACCAGGGATGTAAACCTTAGGTTTCAAATCCTCTCAATAAATTCTTCTTTTATATAAAAAAAAATTCTTCTTTTATATAAACTACAGTTACTTACTCTGGTGGCCTAGTGGTAAAAAGCTGCGCTGCTATCAAAGGACACAGTTCAAATAAGCCAGTTGTTCCTTGGGAGAACGGTGAGCAATTTCTTCCTATGCGATTTATTGCCTCTGAAAACCTGCTGGAGGGTCAGCTAGGTGCCAATTCCTACTTGATGACACCCAACAGCTACTTGTAGGAAAAAAAAAACAAAACCTCTCGCTATTTAAAGGGGCTTGGAGAAAATACTCCTGAAGCAAAGCCAACAAACAGGCCCACAGGAGTGGCTAGATGGCTGGGTGCTCCTCGTGACAGACTTACAGCAAGGCAAGTGAAATGAGTAGTCAGCTGCAAGTCTGCATCTTTACCATGAAGACTGGCCGAACTGCTGAGCCAGAGAAGAATGTTGCTCTCTATAGCGCGTGCAGAGGCGATCTGGCTTGCAGGATTGATGCCAATCTTGCCAAACTGGCAAATGCCTGACAAACAAGAATGTTCCTTTACCATTTCCTAATTCATGAGGAACTCGCAAAAGTCATTGCCATCATGTTGGAACCAACTCACAGCTGACCCTCCAGTGGGGTTTTCAGAGGCTGCAAATTACACAGAAGATTGTCCATCTTTCTCTCTTGCTTTGCTTTTTTCTTTTCTTTTTTTCAAACTGCTTACACAATAGGTCACCAAAACTCCCAAATGAACAGTGCAAAAACTGTATTAGATTTCAATTATTTAAAAGCTTTGATTTGCTCAACCTTCTTCCATTGATTGCCCCGTCCTGTCATACAAATAGCTGACTGTTGTCAAGTCTATTCTGACTCACAGAGACACTATTAAGCTTTACATCTTTACTGGAGATTATTCATCTTTCGTCCACAAAGCGGCTCATGGATTCCAACTGCTGACCTTTTGTTTAGAGATGCAACATGTGACAAACTACACCACCAGAGCTCCTGTTGTACAAATAGTGCTTCTTCTAATCCTTTGCTTTTATATTAGTTTAGTCTAGAACAAGGCTTGAGCCAGTCTTTTCTGCTTCTACTTCCTGTTGAGAATTTGCATTTCTACTCAAAATTCTGAATGAGAACCTTCATTTTAACAAGAACTTACATATTACCTGGGGGTAAAAAAAAATAAATTACCTGGGTGTGTACCTACCAATCACCTGGGCTTATACATAAGAACCAGCTGGAAAGCTAAATAAAAAAATCACCTGGAGATCTTGTATACAATGTAGATTATGATTCTGTCTATATGGAAATGCATTTCCCCAGCAGGTCAAACCACAGTGAACCCACTCAAAGCCCAGGTATAGTATATCTGACTGCCATGTCTGTCTATCAAAATACTACCAATAATTTAAGATCAAACTCAAAAGCTCTCTCTTCTCTCTTTGGAATAAGCACCCTGCTCTTTCTTTTCCCATTTTACTTTTGACTCTCTGAGTCCATGATCTGCATTGTTTTATAATTATTAATATATCATATCTTCATTATTCTAAAACCTCCACCAGACACTATGTCTCCTTAATGCAGTCTAAATGGCATTCACTTTTCAGGTTGCTACTTCATATTTTCATCTTAAATTGAATCTTGTGGTCAATAATAATCTTTGAGGATTTAGCTCCAAGGCATTCATGGGAGCTCAGTAGCAGGTTGGTAAGGAAGTAGGAAAAATCCAAATGGCAATGGACAGAGAAGCATAGTGGAGTGACGTTGTATCAGTCTGGCAGCATTGGCTCTGAGCTGGTAACTGTTACTGTTAGGTGCTGTGACATCAACTACGACTCACAGCAACCCTATGAATCAATGAATCGGAAAACTTGCTCAATTCTGTGCTATCCTTATCATTTCTGATTTTCTAGTTATAGCTCAAAGTTACAGTCATTGAGTCGATGCATCTTGCAGAGGGTCTTCCTGTCTTTCATTGACCCTCCACCTATTCAAACACAATGTTGTTTCCCGTGGACTGGCCCCTCCCCTAACAATATCCTCTAAATATATGAGACAATACTCTAGACAGCTGTAATATCTAGCTTTGCTTAGCTTTTCTCTGAGGTTTAAAGGTCCGTTAGATCTAGTCAATAGTGTTTGAATATGAGATCTAGAATAAGATATCTAAGAAGGGTGGTCAGGGGCAAGATGATATTGTTGTTATTGTTAGTTGCTAAAACAGTGACCCTTTGAACAGCTTGTCCTGTCCTCTGCCACTCTCATCATCTCTGATTGTCTCTTTATTCCTAAGAAAATGGAAAAATAAGCTAGGAGAAGTTCCAACTTTGGAGACAGACCAGAGTTTCTGTCCTGATTCTTTCTCTCAACAATTACAGCAGAAGTTACTTCTTTTCTCTAAGCCTCCAGTTTCTAATCTATAAAATGAGGAAAAGAATTCCTGCCTTTTTCAAAACTGCTGTGATATCACCTGAAGGAGAAAATTCAGAACTAGCTTCATTTTCATCATAGGCAACCATTAGGCAGGGATCATGGCTTTGAATTAGGCAGTATTTCCAGCAAAATCCTGCCCAGTAACAGAACTGGAACTCAGTAAAAGAACCAAGGCTAACAGCCAGGTACGCAGACTAAAGCGGCAGGTGTTGGAAACTCATATAGAAAACATAGGGCAATTAAATAAATGTCAGTTCCCCACAGCTGTTGAGTCATAAATACAGATCCAGTGGACACTTTTCAGTATCTTTGATACATGCTCACTCTGCTGTGTCTGACAGTGCCAGCTTTTACAGGCTGCACTTGGCTTCCTCTTCCCTCTCTATTGGCTCCCGCGCAGTCTTCCCTGCAGGTGTTTCCTCAGTTCCGTCCTAGCATTCTGCTCACTTAACACATTCTTCCTCAGAGATCTTATCCCCATGGCATTGACTGGTTTTCAACTCACTGTGCTAATTCAAAGATCTTCTCCAGCTAGTTATTCTCAGCACAAATTCTTTCCAGTTTCTCGTGGAACCTTGAGATTAATTTACACTGAAACTGTGTTTAACCAATTATCCTTCTGCCTGAAGTCTCTTTACTTCTCTTGAAGAACTAGAACTCTGGCTTAGAAATTAGTATTGAACTATCTTCCTTGTAATCAATCCCATTATTGGGCTTTCAGGCTATAGATCATAATCCACTGTTGTTGTTGTTAAGTGTCATCAAGTTTGCCGTGGCTCATCATGACCCTGTGATCAACAGATAGAACCTTGCCCTATCCTGCACCATCCTCACAGTTTCTGCCATATTCAGATCCATTGTTGGAGTCACTGTGTCTGTTCATATTGTTGAAGGTCTTCCTCTCTTTGCTTGACCCTCCACTTTCCCCAACATGATGTCAAAGGACTGAAGCCTCCTGACAACATGCTCGAAACATATGAGGCAAAGTTCCAGGGCAGTCTCCTCTTGTGCTATCAACTTAGATTCAGCTATAAGTTGGAACTGACTCCAGGGCAATAAGAATCTATTATTGTTGTTATGTGCTGTCGAGTCGCAGATTGTGAATTAATTTTATAGGCCACAAATAACTTTATACCAAATAGAGTGGAATGGTATGGGACAGAAATAGAATAAACACGGACTGAGGCTCAGTGTCAAGAAGACAAAGATTCTGACCACTGGACCAATTGGTAATATCAGGATGGATGTCGAAGAGATTGAGATTGTTCACAGCTTCAGTTTGCTTGGCTCCACGGTCAACACTCTTGGCACTAGCAGCCAGGAAATCAAAAAACGTATTGTGATGGGAAAGTCTGCTGCTAGGGACCTCTCTAAAGTACTCAAGAGTAACGGTGTCTCTCTGGAGACTAAGATGCACCTGATACAGGCCATGGTTTTTGCAATCACTTGTTATGCATCAGAGAGTTGGACAATGACTAGGGAGGATAGAAGAAGAATTGACGCCTTTGAGCTGTGGTTCTGGAGAAGAGTACTGAAAGTACCATGGACTGCCAAGAAAACAAACAGATTCATCCTAGAGAGGGTTAAACCAGACTACTCCGTGGAGGCAAGGATTCTGGGGCTTCGTCTGACATACTTTGGACATGTTGTAAGGAGAGACAGGGCCTTGGAGAGGGACATCATGCTTGGTAGGGTAGAGGGACAGCACAAGAGGGGAAGACCCTCTATGAGGTGTATTGATCCAATGACTGGGGTAATCAGGATGGGTGTGTCAGAGGCAATGCGATTGGCACAGGATAGAGCAGGGCTTAGGGCTGTTGTACATAGGGTCGCTATGAGTCACAAACGACTCGACGACACATAACAACAACAAGGGTGAGAATTGTTTCAAGATTTGTTAGTTTTCACAGTGTGTATATACTGGGTAATAATAAAAAGTTTTATTGTGAAAGTCATACACAAAATACTTGATATCCATTGCATTCGAACTTTTTTCTTCTAGAATATCTTACGCCAAAGATACTAATAATAAGAGCAATGTTGTTTGTTGCTTTCAGCCCTCGAGTCAAAACTGATGCACAGCTGACCCTCTGACAGGTTTTCAAAGGCAATAATTGCATGGGAGGAGATTACTCATCCTTCTTCCTCAGAGCAGCTGGTGAATTTCGAATAGCCTGCTTTTGGAATTACAGTGCAGCTTCTCACCACTAAACTCCTAGAGCTCCCTCGAAAAGGAAGAAGAAAGCTAAATTGCCTCAGGAGCTGTGGTGGCCTAGTGGGTAGTAAATTGTGCTGTCAACCCACAGATAGGCAGTTGGAAGCCACCAGCTGTTCAACAAAAGACAAATAGGCAACCTTCTCCTCTGCCATTTACAGCCTATGAAAGCCCACTTGGAGGGTCAACTATGAGTCAGTTCTGACTCGACAATAGTAAGTTTGAGGGGTTTTTTTAAAAATTATAGTGCTTAGGAGTTCCATTTTCTCAAACTATCTAACCTTGCTGTTCTTCAGTTTCTACATCAATTAAATGGGTATAAAAATAGTATCTCTTAATGAGCTTATTGTGAAGCTTAAATAAAGACAGTTGTTGTTTGATGTAAAGTGAATGCTATTTTGGAAAAAAAAGTTTATCTTATGTGGATTTCATACGTACACACACTTTGCTTCACTGACATTATGTTTCATACCATCATTCCCATACACTGTGTTTTATAAAAGTAAGCAACATTTGACTATGACCATCATCATCCTGTCTTTTCAGTTCCCCATTGGCTCTTTCTCATTTCCTTTACCCCTTCCCTCTACCCACCAAACTGTGCAACCCTATGAATTCTCCTCTGCTTATCCTCACCCCTTTGCTCCCCCTTTCCTCCCCTTGGGTGTCCATACACATTTTACTAGTTATCTTTCTATTTTTATAATGGTCTTAGACAGTATTTGTCCTTATGAGACTGAGCTCACTCAGCATAATTAATGCTCTCCAGTTTCTCCCAAGTTATGTAATATTTTTCAAAGTCATTGCTCCTGAGTGCTGTATAGTATTCTGTTGTGTGACTGTACCACATTTTTTCAATCCAATTTTGTTGTGGTTGGACATTTGGGCTGTTTCTGTGTTCTGGCAATGGTGACTAATGGTGCTATGAACATTGGCATACAAATCTCTGTTGGTGTCTCAGCTCTAATTTTCTCAGAGTATTTTTCTAGTAGTGGAAAAGCTGGATCTTACTGAGTTTCTATGTTCAGCTTTTTGAGAAAATGCCAAAGTAAGCTCCAGAGTGGTTGTACCATTTTACAAAACCACTAAGAGTCTATGAGAATTCCCACCTCTCCACATCCTCTACAACATTTATTACTTGCTGCCCTGCTAAACGTTGCCACTTCTACTGGAGTGAGATGGTATCTCATTGTGGTTTCTATTTGCATCTCTCTTATTGCCAGTGATTTTGAGCATTTCTTCTTGTGTTTGTTGGCCATCCTAATAGCTTTCTCTGTGAAAATTCTTTCTATATCTTTTACTCATTTTGTAATTGGGTTATCAATCTGTTTCTTGTGGAGGCCCTGTAACATTCTATAAAATTTTGTTATAAGACTCTTGTCAGATATGATATTGCCAAATAGTTTTTTCTAATCAGTATATTTTCTTTTCAACTTATTGGAAGAAGTTTTTAATACACATAGGAATTTAATTTTTAGAAGTTCCCATTCATCAGTTTTATCTTCTCCAGATAGTGCATTTCTTGCTGTTTTTGTCAGCCTCTTTACACCTTAGATTAGGCCTCTAAGTATGCTCCCAATTTATCTTTTTTTTTTTTTTTTTGGTATCATCAATTCAATTTATCAAGCCTTCAATGAGGTGGAAAGAGTCTCTTTGACCATTGCGAGGAGCTTGTGGGGTACCTTCCTGACCCCTCGGCTTGATCTTAATATCTTCACTGAGAACGGGGCCTTCTGCTTCCTGTGTGTCCTGAAACTAATACCGAAGAGGACAGATATCCTCAGAAAGGTCAAAAAGATCAGGACAAGCTGGGCAAAGTGGAACAGGGATAGAGAGACTAGAGATCTTTATGGCAAGAGGAAACCACACACTGTGGAGGGAAAATAAATAGAGGGACCCAGGGCAGCAAAGTTCAAGTACCCCAGGGCACACTGACTATGGGAGTGTTGATTCCCCCACCCGGCTCATCCACTGAGGAAGAGCCGCTTGTAGGCCTTGTTCATCTGCTCCAAGAAGATGAAGGTGAGGACGGTGTGAGGGCCCAGTCGAGCATAGTATGGCGTGAAGCCCTTCCATAGGCTGAAGAAGCCCTCATACCGGATGACCTTCACCAAGACATCCAGCCCATTCTTGTATTCTGGTTTCCCGTCGATCATTCGCATGTTCTGGATCCGGGTCTTGACAATATCCACAGGCATGGAAGCAGCGGTGGTGACAAGGCCGCTGATCATACTGGCACAGAAGTGGCACAGGATGTTGTCAGAGAAATATCCTGAGTCCAGCAAGAACTGCTTAAGACTGAAAATAGGAAGCAAGCTGGGCAGCATTGACGACAGCCCGGGCCGTGGTAGGGATGCAGCCTCTCCACAGTGTGGGGACTCCCTCTTCCCGGACAATTCGAATCAGGGCACTGAACACGTTTTTGTAGCCACGGCGCTGGTCAGGCGGAAGCCGGCCATCAGCTGTCATGCGAATGAGAGCCACTTCAGCTGGTGTTCCCACAAAGGCACCAGTTGAACCTGCAGTCATGCCAATCAGGGCCTTCAGCAAAAAGCCAGGAGGTGTACCATCCGCCCCAGTCAGCCGTTCAAAAAGCACTGTGTAGATGCCAAGGCGAGTGGTGGTGTAGGTGGCCTGATGCAGCAGGCCAGCTGACAACCCAGTATAAACGCCCCTCAGTCCTTCTGCCTTCAGGATGCTTGTGAGGGCATGGAAGCTGGTTTGATATTCCCTTGTTTTGGCCCCTTCCCCACTCAGCTGCATCCGGTTCTTCACCAGGTCCAAGGGTTGCACGAAAACTGTAGCTCCCATCCCGGCCAGGCCCCCAAATAGGAATTTGACGGACTTAGGGGAGGTACGGGGCTTCCCGTCCGTCCCGCCAGCCCCAGGACTCGCCGCCGCCGCCATCGCCAATTCAGTGCCTTCTGCTCTCGGTCCAGTGCGCGCGCGGCTCCGCTCGCGCCCAAGGTGACACCGAGCGCGCCACAGGGGCGAGGGCGCGCGCGCGCACGCCCCTCGGGCTCACAGGTCCGGCACCCGCGGAAAGCCCCCAATTTATCTCTTATGAACTTTATGGTTTGGGGGATTTACCCCAGGTCTCTGATCCACTTTGTTGTTGTTGCTGTTATGTGTCGTTGAGTCACCTGCGACTCATGGCAACCCTATGTACAATAAGCTTAAACCCTGCTCTGTCCTGTGCCAATCTCCAACTGTCTCCAACACATCAATCCCTATTACCCTAGTCACTGAATCAATCCATCTCATCAAGGGTCTTCCCCTCCTATGCTGTCCCTCTACCCTCCCAAGCATGTCTTTCTCCAAGGACCAGTCTCTCCTTACAACATGGCCAAAGTATGTTAGATGAAGCGTCAGAATCCTTTCCTTGAAAAATCAGCCCGGTTTAACTCTCTCCAGGATGAAACTGTTAGTTCTCTTAGCAGTCCATGGTACATTCAATACTCTTTCCAAGCACCACAGCTCAAAGGCATCAATTCTCCTTCTATACTCCCTAGTCATTGTCCAAATCTCTGATGCACAACAAGTGATTGCAAAGACCATGGCCTGTATCAGACGCACATTAGTCTCCAGAGCGACACTGCTCTTCAGTACTTTGGAGAGGTCCCTAGCAGCAGATTTTCCCATGGCAATGCGTCTTTTAATTTCCTGGTTGCTGTTGCCAAGAGTGTTGACTGTGGAGTCAAGCAAACTAAAGCTGTGTACAATCTCAATCTCACCATCTATCCTGATGTTGCCAATTGGCCCAGTGGTGAGAATCTTTGTCTTCTTGATATTGAGACTCAATCCGTATTGAAGGCTGCAGCCCTTGACCCTCTGCAGCGAGCACTTCAGCAAGCAGGGTTGTGTCATGTGCATAGCACATACTGCTGATGGATCTTCCATCAATCCTGATACCACACTTCTCCTCAAAGAGCCCAGCCTCCCAGATAATCTGTTCTACATATAGGTTGAAAATGTATGGAGATAGGACACATCCCTGGCATACACTTTTCCCAATATTGAACTATGCAGAGTTTCCTTGTTTTGTTCTGATGACTGCCTTCTGGTTCAAGTATAGGTTTTGCATTAGCACGACCAAGTGTTCTGGGATTTCCATTCTTCTCAGAGTCAGCCACAGTTTGTTATAATCCACACAGTTAAATGCCTTTGCAAAATCAATGAAACACAGATAGACATTCTTCTGGTATTCCCTGCTTTCAGCTAAGTTCCATCTAACATTAGCTACAATACCCCTAGTTGTTGTAGACCCATTCTAAACCTGGTCAGGATTTCTGGCAGCTCTCTGCTGATTTGCTGTTCCAGCCATTTTTGGATAAACTTTAGCAGAATCTTGCTTGCATGTTGAAATCAATGATATTGTTCTATATTTTTTTATATGGTGTGAGATATGGATCCTGTTTCAGCTTTCTGAAGATAGCAGTCCAGATTTGCCAACATCATTTGTTGAAGAGTTTGTTGTTTCCTCATTTGATAGGTTTTGTTTCCTTGTTGAATATCAGTTGTCCATAGATAGATGAGTTCATTTTGGGGTTCTTAATTATGTTGCATTGGTCTATATTCCTGTCATTGTACCAGTACCATTGAGTTTTAGTTATCACAACTGTATAGTAGGTCTTAATGTCAAAGAGTGCTATGCCTCCCACTTAATTTTTGTTTTTCAGAAGTGCTTTATTTGTTTCTATGATTATTTGAGGTCTTTTTACTCTCCAAATAAAATTGAAATTGCCTTTCACTCTCCTTGAAAAATGCATTTGGTATCTGCATTGGGATTGCATTGAACATGTATGTATATTGGTTTTGATAGGATTGTAATTTTCACTACCTTGAGTCTTCCTATCCATGACCATGGAATATTTTTCCATTTATTTAGTTCTTTTATTATTTCTCACAAAAGTGTTTTGTAGTTGTCTTCGTACAAGTCTTTAGTATCTCTAATTAGGTTCACTCCCAAGTATCCCGATTTGTAGTTGGCAATTGTAAGTGGTATTGCTTTCTTGATTTCCTTCTCTATGTCTTCTTTGTTGCTATAGAGGAATCCCACTGACTTTTGTATATTGATCCTATATCCTACTACACTGTTAAATTTGTGCACTAGCTATGATAGAATCCTTAGGGGTTTCTGTGTATACTATCATGTCATCTGCATATAGCAATAGTTTTACCATCTCTTTGCTGACCTTGATGCCTTTTATTTCCATCTCTTGTCATATTACCCTAGCAAGCACTTCCAATATAACATAGAATAAGAATGGTGAAAGTGGGCATCCTTATCTTGTCCCTGTTCGCAAGGAAAATGTTTTCAGTCTTTCTCCGTTGAGAATGATACTGGCTTTTGGGTTTGCATCTAGACTTTTCACTTTGTTGAGGAAAATATCTTTTATTCCAATTTTTCTGAGTGTTTTAATCAGAAAGGGGTGCTGAATTTTGTTAAATGCCTTTTCTGCATCAGTTGCTAAGATCATATGGTTCTTGTTATTTGCTTTATTTTAATGTGGTGAGTTACATTTATTGCTTTTCTTATGTTGAACAATCTTTGCATGTCTGTTATGATTTCAAGTTGGTCATAATTTTTTTTGATGGGCTGTTGGATTCTATCAACCAAGATTTTGTTAAGAATTTTTGCATCTCTATTCATGAGAGATATTGGTCTATAGTCTTCTTTTTTTTATGACATCTTTGCCTGACTTAGGTATTAGGGTTATGCTTGCTTCATACAATGTCTCTGGGACTGTTCATTCTTTTTTGAAATAATTTAAGCAGACTTGCTGATGCATATTCTCTGAATGTTTGGTAGAATTCAGCCACGAAGCAATCTGATCCAGGATTTTTTTTTGAGAAGGATTCTTTTTACTATCTGCTCAATTTCTTCTTTTTGATAGGCCTGTTCAAATGTTCTACTTCTGTCTGTATCAATCTGAGTAGGGCATGAGTTTGAAGGAATTTTTCTATTCCTCTAGGTTTTAAAATTTATCAGAGTATAGCTTCTCATGATATTCTGATATTATATATTTCATTTCATCTGGTTGTGCTGTGATATCACCTCTATCATTCCTTAACTTATTTGTAACTTCTCTATTTTTTCCTTTGTTTAAGTTTACCAATGGTTTGTCAATTTTGTTGACCCTTTTAAAAAATCAGATCTTGTTTGTGTTGATGGTTTCAGTTGTTTGTCTGTTTTCTATCTCATTGCTTGCAGCTCTTGTTCTTATGATTTCATTTCTTCTAGAGGCTATGGAGTTAGATTGTTGTTCTTTCCCTATTTAATGTAGGTATCAAGTTAGATCATTCATTTTACTTCTTTCTTAATTTTTTATGCATTTGCCTATTGCTATGAATTTCTCTTTGAGGACTGTCTTAGCTGCATCCCAGAGGTTTTGGTATGTTGTATTCTCATTATCATTTGTTTTAAGAAATTTTTTAATCATGTTCTGTTGTTGTTGTTGGTTGCTGCTGCTGTTGTTGTTGTTGTTGTTGAATCAAGCACAGCTCATAGTGACCCTATGAACAAAAGACCTGAAGCTTTTCTATAACTATGGTCATTTCTCAAAATTCATAGAGTTTTCAGAGGCATGTTATTTAGGAAGTGGATGCCACTCCTGCTTTTAGGAGGGGGTTAGTTTCCACATGAGTGGTTTTATAAACTTTATTATCTTGTTGATTTCTGGTTTTATGATGTTGTAGTTTGAGAAGACACTTTTTATTATTTCAATGTTTTTTTTAATTTGTTGAGGTTTGCTCTGTGCTCTAATATGTGATCATTCCTAAAGAATATACCATTTGCACTTGAAAAGAAAGTAAATTGAGTATTGTTTGGGTGCAAGGTCAAGTGGGCTGATTGCATAGTTAAGTTCTTCTGCATCTTTGTTAAATATCTTTTGAGTTGACCTATCCTTTGGAAGGAGTGGTATATTAAAGTCTCCTACTATTGTAGTCCTATCTATTTCTTCCTTCAATTCTGTTAACCATTGTTTTATATATTTTTCAGGTCTATCATTTGATGCATAGGTGTTGACCAAGGTTATATCTTCTTGATCTACTGTACCAGCATAGTTTCAATTCCTTCCCTTCCTTGCACCTGAAAGTGCTGGCTCTGAGGAAGGATGTTTCAACCGATGATGACATCTTCTTGCCTTTGTCTCTGGAGTGATGTGACATCAGAACTGCCAAGTTAAGCAGTTTTTGTCCAGGGGAGTTTTGAGTCAGCTCTCTTTCTTGCAGCTCAGCATGCGAGAAAGTCTTTCTCATGCTTATAGCTATCTGTCCCAAATTCTCTTGTCCTGTTTAGCACCTGAGATGACCCAAGGCAACATGGAGCCCCAAATGGAGGGACCCTTACTCAGGAGAGTTTCAGCATCTTTGCTCCCTACTCCTACCCTCACATGCACGTGAAAGTACTGGGTTTAGGGAAGAGTGTTTCGCCTGGCCTGATGGCATCTTCCTTATTGACGCCTGTCTTCCTCTGTCTCTGAAATGAGCGCTTCCTAAGAATTGCCTTTGTTTGTTTTTAAATGCCATCAAGTCATTTGCAAATCCTAGCAACTGTAATAATATTATTGTATGTCAACTTCTCTGTGATTCTGTGGTTTGATGTTTTGCAGCGAGTTAATATGGCCATAATATAATGAAGTTGTTATTCCCTTACTGTGGTCTGATATGATCAGCCCTGATCTGACATAAGAGGATTAAGGTGGGGCCCAACACATTTAGTCTGATCACAAGCCTAATCCAGTCTAAGGAAATTCTCCTTAGGCATATGGCCTGAATTGATCTATATATACAATTAAACTAAATTTATTGCTGCTGAAGAATGAGTTGAAGCATTTACTGCAGAAAATCAAGGACTACTGCCTTAAATATGGATTACATGTTAACACCAAAGAGTAAAAAAATTTCACCAATATTTCAGTAGGAAAAATCATGATAGATTAACAAAAGATTAAAATTGTCAATGACTTCATGTTACTTGGATCTACAATCAATACCCTTGGTACCAGCAATCAAAAGTCCAAAGGTATATAGTATTAATAAAGTCTGCTGTCTACAACTTCTCCAAAGTACTAAGAAGTAAAAACCTAGCTTGAAAACTAATGTGAGATCGTAGCCTTTTTAATCACTTCCGATGCATCTAAGAGCTGGACAGTTAATAAAGATAACAGAAGAAGGTTTGGTACTTTTAAATTGTGGTATTGGAGACGAGTAATGAATAGTCCATGGGACAAACAAATATTTCTTAAAGAAAGTACAACCAGAGTATTTGTTAGAGGCAAGGATCATGAAGCTTCATCTCATGTACTTTGGCATCTTGTTAAGCGGGGTCATTTTTTGAAAAGGAATAGTATGGTTGGAAATGTGAAGAGTCAGCAAACAGAGGAAGACTTTCAATGAGGGGGATTGGCACAGTGACTGCAGTAATGAGTTCAGGTATGTCAAGTATGATGAGATGGCATAGGAGAGGATGGAGTTCAGATCTGTTCCTCATTGAGTCACTATGAGGCATACTCAACTTGATGACACCTAACAGCAATAACAACCTAGCTGACCCCCCAGCAGGTTTTTGGAAGCTGTGAATCACACCTTTAGATAATTAGTGCACCTTCTATGGACTTGTCACCAGTGAGCAAGCTCACTTGCTCTCCTTCTCTATCTTTATCTCTCTCTCACACACATAATTCAAGTGTTGTGGATTGAATTGTGTTCCACAAAAAGATATATACATGTTACAGTGTGGAAGCTGTATCATGATTCCCCATGATCCAGGTAAAAGAAACTAGTTATAAGAGGATTAAATGTGAAATGCAACACTGCTAAATCCCTAATCAGATGTAAGAGGAGTTCTGAGATTTCCTCTAGGGTGTGCAATCAAGAACATATTTTGTCTCAGTAGAGAAGAAAAAGGGAAGAAAGTAAATTGAGGTGGAATGTTTCAGTACCACCAAGAAATAAGCATTAGGAATGGTGTTTATTTCTTTTTTAATCTGAGTCCTTGTTGTTATGTGCCATCTAGTTGCCTAATTAATCTAAGCCAGTGCCTTCCACTCTTTCTCATGATAAAGCAAATGTGAAAAGTGTTAATGTTTACATAGCATTATAGGGAGAAGAGACTAGGAATTCTGTCCAGACATGTCTAACTTCTGGGCAGAAATAAACAAGGGCTAAAGTGATCAGTGTACCTACACTTGTAACCCATTCTCAGAACAAGGTGGGAAGTTCTGAACTCTAAACCAAGGAGTGCATACATGTCTTTCTCATGACCATAGTTACCAGTTTAAGACAAGCTTGTGGTCAAAGTTGGCAAGAAGACTGGTGAGACCTTATATCCCCTTGTTATCCGAAAGGTTTCTTTCTTTTTCTCCTCTTAGGTTTAAAATAAACAAAACAACCACCTTACTAACCAAATTTATGCCAGCCTTAAAATTGGGCTATGGTAATCTGAGGAATCTTGTCTCTGAAGATGTAGCTGAGCTGAGCAACCTCAAAGACTGCCTAAACCTTGTTAGAAGAATAATCAGTGTCCTTATTGCTAAAACTGTTTTGAGTTTATTTCAGTTACAGTTTCCCTAAATCCTGCTAACCAATTCATGGCCATTTTCTATTGTGTAGTGTTTTCAACACTATAATGAGTTATTAATCTGTACCTGTTACACACAGTCATTACTACAGAACACAGATAACAAACGTTTACATTTGGAGTTCCAAGCTCTTCTTAAAATATCATCGTCTTCTCAGATTGCTGCTAATTACTTTTTGGTTTTTAGGTGTTTTGGGTTGTTTTCCTTACCCCTAGTCTGTTTTGGGTTTGAATACTTAATTTAGATTTTTCTGGCTTTGGATAGAATTTATCCATTTTCATAAGTTAAAAGAATTTCAGACTGAAAGTTGCTAAAGCCACAGAATCATGTTTCAGTGTGATTGCTTGTTTCTGTCGTCCAGGCAAAACTACTCCCTTATAACATGAAGCTCACAATATCACATGATAAAATATGAAGAACACAAAATAACTTCTGTGGTATTCCTCCCAACCTACAGTTGACACTCTTGGGAGTTTTCTCATGCAGTTAATCGCACAAGAGGACATTGCCCATCCTTCTCCTGCATAGCAGCTGGTGGCCTCAAACTGCGTGCCTTCGGGATTGCAGCATAGCTTCTTGCCACTAGGCTACCAGAGCTTCCTTATATTAAGATTATAATATATATTAATGTCAGAGACCTCTCCAAAGTACTGAAGAACAATGATGTCAGTCTAAAAACAAAGGTGCACCTGATACAGGCCATAGTCTTTGCGATCACTTGCTATGCATCAGAGAGCTGGACAATGACTAGGGATGACAGAAGGAGAATTGATGCCATTGATGTTGGAGAAGAGTATTAAATATACCATGGACTGCTAAGAGAACAAACAGGTTCATCCTAGAGAGGGTGAAACCAAGATGCTCCTTGGAGGCAAGATTCTGAAGCTTCATCTGACATACTTCAGACATGTTGCAAAGAGAGACCAGTCCTTGGAGAGGGACATCATGCTTGGAAGGGTGAAGGGACAGCACAGGAAAGGAAGAGCCTCAATGATATGGATTGATTCAGTGATGGGAATAAAGAGGGTAGGTGTGTTGGAGGTGGTGAGATTGACACAGGATAGAGTAGGGCTTAGGGCTGTTGTACAAAGGGTTGCTATTAGTCACAGATGACTCGATGGCACATAACAACAACAACAATATTAATGTAAAATAATTATGTAGATTATAGAATTCTATTATATTAATATTTTCTTTTTCTAATTCTGCTGTAAGGAGTTGTGCTGTCAGCTCAAAGGTACCCAGTTAGAATCCACCAGCTGCCACTCCAAGGGAGAAAGATGAGTAGTCTCCTCCTACATGAATTAGTGCCTGTCAAACTTGTTAGAGGGTCAACTATGAGTTGGTTCTGGTTCAACTGTACATAACAGTAACAGTTCTACCACGATTCTATGAAAGAGTGTACTTGTTCTAAGAAAGTGCACATTGAAAACAAAAAGTGTTATTTGTAAATTTGTGAATAATTAGTAGAGTTAGAAGTATGACAAAAGTCACCATTTTGTAATAATATTGGCATTTTTTAATTATCTAAAAATATCTTTTACTTCTCCCTAAAAAAGAAAGTATACAAATCTAACTATTCATAAAATTGGGTGATTTGGGCACAAGCAATATTGTTAGAAGTTTGTCTGGATTCAGCAAGCCTCACAAGCTGGGTTTAGGAAGCTATTAATTACTTGGGGGAAAATAAATTAGGGAGAAATCACAGATATCTGAGCAGGGCTTTGAAACAGAATCTCCCTGTAGCAATAGGTAGCTGATTTCTGTAAACTCTTCCTTCTGTGACACCTCGTGGCAATAAAGAGCTATTGCAGATTTTAACATCACCTCTGCATAACAGAGTTTCTTGTCTCTAAGGATCTTGGACGATTAGTTAAAAAAAAATGTCAAGGAGGAAACAATGTGCTTCCTTTTAATATGGTTTGTGAGTTTTCAAACTAAAGAGTAGAGAGAAAGGAGGTGTAATAGAATTTATATTCTGATATTAACTAACATCACTTGGACTACTTTAGCTTCATCTGCACTTGCGCAACCATTCTGTAAAAGACTACTTTGGTCTTGGAGTAATAAGAAACTTTTGGAAATAGTCATAAAGGTTACACACAACATAGTTAATGCAAAGTTAGTGTCAAAGGGTACACTTAGAATAAAGATGAATTTGCCAAAAAAATAGGGTACACTTAAATATGGTTAAAGCAGCAAAATTTTTGTTAATGTGTTGTATTGTCATAAAACAGTTGTTCTTAAAAACAAAATCTATGGAATGTCTATGAGAAGATAATAAAAATGAAACAGGATAAATTTACACTAATGGGACAAGTACAACTGCCAAATAAAGTTATGCTTTAATTTCTTTGTATGATACGTGCTTCTGAAAACCTACAAGAAATGGAACTTTTGTCATTGAAATTATATTTTTTCAATGCACCAAGAGAATAATTAAAAAGAACATAGCAGACTTTCAGCCAAAACATTCGCTTTGTCAGACACCTACACTTATCGCTTTATACAGCAAAGTACTGAGAAACTAAATAGGGTATACTGATGACAGTTCTTGAATTATGAAGATCAGTTGAGAGGATAAAGAAGTGAATCAAATGCTGATATGAAAAAAAAAACCCACTTACCTGAAAACAGCAAACAAATGGAAATGAATTGAGAGACTCTGCCCATCAACCCAGTGTAGTTCAGTCATCTGAAGACAAAGGCAGTAGTAATCCTAGATCTGGAGCACAGAAGGCAACTTCATGGAATTGCAAACAGGACTTCAACTAACTGTAGACATACAGTTACTTGAAATAGGTTCCCAATTGCTGACTGCAGCCAACAGAAGAGCCAGATGCCTAGAGAATCACAAAGGTTTCTTCTTCCCTGTCCTCCTGATGATTAGTAGCACAAATCTCCCCATCCCTGCAGCCCTGACTGCTAGGGACCAAGGGTACACCCCCACCCCTTCTCCATACACAGAATTGACTGCCTTTCTCCCCCTGACTTTAACTACCACCCTTCATTCAATGACCCCACCAAGAGGTGTCAGGCCTTTTTGGCACAGTGGCAGCCACTTGCCCCACCACACCTGCCCACTGATCCAGCTGAGTGGTACAGGCTGCTCTGATGTAGTGCAAGACATTTGCCCTGGCCCTCCTACCTGCTGAAATAGGTAAGCTCTCTCTCTCCTCTCCATGCTACCAAGAGGTGATGGCAACTTGAATCCACAAATACTTACTTGAAACTTCATCCTCCTTTACCCTGTGTTCATGCTGGTCTATCAATCACAGAATGATTGGTAGGGACACCATGCAAGTGGTAGAGGCAGTACCATTGTGAATGTATCTGCCTGCCATTCACCATCTCCCAATCTGACAAGCAGCAGCAACTGCACCACTACTAGCCAGCCACATCTGGTGCCACTCCCCCTACTCATTTTCAACAAGCAAGGTGGTGTCATCTGCATAGTGCAGGTTATTGATGAGTCTCCCTCCAATCCTGATGCCACCTTCCTCCTCACTGAATCCAGTTTCCTGAATCATTTGATCAGCATATTGAGTAGGTGTGGAGAGAGAATACAGTCCTGACACACTCCCTTCTCAATTTTAAACCATGTAGTACTCCTTTGCTATGTTCATGTAACAGTCTCCTGGTCTGGGTATAGGTTTCACATGAGCACAATTTAAGTGCTCTGGGATTCTCATTCTTCTCAATGTTGGCCATAATTTTTTTATGATCCACACAGTTAAATGCCTTCGCATATTCAATAAAGCACAAATAGACATTCTTCTGGTATTCTTTACTTTGAGCCAGGGTCTATCTGATATCAGCAATGATATCCCTGGTGTCACGGCCTCTTCTAAATACTGCTTGAACTTCTGCTAGTTCTCTATCATGTACTGTTCTAGCCATTTTTAAATGATCTTCAGCAATATTTTACTTGCATGTGATATTAATGATATTGTTCAATAGTTTCCACATTCTGTTGGATCACCTTTCTTGGGAATGGAAACAAATATACATCTCTTCCAATCTGATGGCCAGACAGCTGTCCTCCAAATTTTCTGGCATAAACTGGTGAGTGCATCCAGGGCTACATCTGTTAACTGAAATAAGTCAATTGGTATCCCATCAATTCTTAGAACCTTATTTTTTGCCAATGTCTTCAATGCAGCTTCCACTTCCTTCTTTATTACCATTGGCTCCTGCTCATATGGTACTTTTTGAAACTTTCAGTGTCAGTCCTTTTTGGAACAGTGATTCTGTGTATTTCCTCCATTTTCTTTTTATGCTTTCTGGATTATTTGATGAATTTCCCATGATATCTTTCAAACTTGAGGCTTAAATTTGTTTTCCAGTTCTCTCAACTTAAGAAATGCAGAACTAGTTCTTCACTTTTTATTCTCCAATTCCAGCTCTGTTCATATTCTATTATAATACTCTGTCTTTTAGAACTGCCCATTGAAATCTTCTGTTCAGCTCTTTCAGTTCAGCATGTTTCCCCCTTATTTTGGCTTCTCAACTCTCTAGTGCAATTTTTAGTCTTTTTCTTTTGCATTCGGCAATTCTACTGGCAAATACCTCTTTAATTTTTTTTTAATTTTCATTCATTCAATGTTGCACATTTTCCTCCATACCCTTCCCCCAGTTTTCTTTTCTCTTTAAAAAAATTCTTTCATTATTGCACACCCATTTTGGTGTTGGTTTTTTCTCTCCTCTGTCTTTGTAATGACCTTTTGTTTTGCTTATGGATTATATCCTGAATATCATCCCATAACTTATCTGGTCTTTGATCATTGATGTTCAAGGCTTCAAACCTTTCTTAAGATGATCTTGAAATTGACATGGAATAGATTCAAGATCATATCTTTGTTCTCATGAATTTATTTTCATTTTCTTTGGTCTCAATTTGAATTTGTTTATGAGTAATTAATGGTCTAACCCACAGTCTTACCTTGGCCTAGTTTTGACTGCCTATATTGAGCTTCTCTAATTATTTCTTCCATAGATGTAGACAGTCTAATTCCTATGTAGCCTATCAGGTGACGTCCATGTGTAAAGTCATTGCTTGTGTCTTTTATAAAAGGTATTTGCAATGAATAAACCAGTAGAATGATCAAATTTTGTATTTTCATTGATTCATTTTAAGAAGTGAAACAGCTGGATCATACAGAATTTTTTCAGCTTTTTGGGAAATGTCAAGCTACCTTCCAGAGTGGTTGTACCATTTTATGATCCCACTAACAGTGTACGAGAGTGCTAATCTTTCCAAATCTTCTCCATTTATTGCTTGTTGTTCTGTTAAACTTTGTCACTACTACTGAGGTGAGATTTGGTTTATCTTATCTCATTGTGCTTTTGATTTGGATGTCTCTTATTGCCAATAATTTTGAGCATTTCTTCATGAATCTATTGGCCATCCAAATGTCTTTCTTTAAGTAAAGTCCTTCCATGTCTTTTGTCCATTTTGTAATTAGTTTATCTATCTTTTTCTTATAAAGGCCATGTAGTAGTCTATAATCTTTTGTTATGAGACCCTTGTCTAAGAGGTCAAATGCTTTTTCCCTGGTCAGTAGATTTTCTTTTCACTCTATTGGAAGAAGTATTGATGTCCACAGGTACTTAATCTTTACAAGGTCCCATTTATTGATATTCCTGATTGTGCATTTCTGGCTGTGTTTGTTAGTCTATTTATACCATAGGCTAAATATAGGGAGCTCTGGTGGCCTAGTAGTAAGAGGATCTACTGCAATTCTGAAGGCAGGCAGTTCAAATTCACCAGTTGCTCTGTGGGGTATGGGTAATCTCCTCCCATGTGATTAACTGCCTCTGAAAACCTGCTGGAGGGTCAGCTATGGGTTAGTTCTGACTCAATGGTTATGATCTTTATGGTTTGGGGTTTTATCGTAAGTCTCTGATTGACTTTAAATTGATTTTTTTTTTCAAATGGAATGA
>NW_006399752.1:20762798-20767160 GCF_000299155.1 Elephantulus edwardii
TATGTGTTTTCTACTGTCAAAGGGGCCCTTTAGAGTAGTGAGAGAAGACCTTCACCCTGAAACACACAGCGTCCCTTTTTAGCAGGAAGTAGCTAAGAGAATACACCATCCCCTTTTCCTTATGAATCAGGGTGAAGTCTCTCTCAGGGAGGAGTGATAGGGAATGGCAAGGGACACGCTGACAAAGAAGATTAATCAGAAATGGCTTTGACAAGCACTGTGGCAATTGGACAATTAAAACAGACATTGGGGGGGAAGAAGAACGAACTGGGGATGAGGGTGGAGAAAACAGTGCAAAAGTGAATGAATGAAAACCCAAAATCTCTGTAAATGTTCATTAAAACTAATAAAATTTAATAAAACAAAAGGAATAATGAAATGTTATACAAAAAAAAGAAGAATTAGTGATAGGTCTTCTATAAATGTTTGATAGAATTAGCCATGAAGCCATTAGGATCAGGACTTTTTTAGTAGAGGTGTCTTTTTATGATTATCTTGATTTCTTCTTTTGTGTTAGGCCTGTTCAAGTCAAGTCGTCTACATTTGTCTGCATCGATCTGGGTAAAATGTGAATTTCAAGGAATTTATCCATTTTTTTTAGGTTTTTCAAATTTATCAGAGGATGGCTTTTCAGAATATTGATATTATTTATTTAATTTTATCTTATTCTGTTGTGAGAATTCTTTGCAATTTTTTCCAGAGTTGTTCATACTCCTCCATGACAATATACATATATATTTATTTATTTTCCCCCTGGCTCCCTGACTCTGAAGTATTCACTTTATTTAAGGCTTCCATTCTTCCATCATTTGCACCTTCTACTCTAGCTGTTCAATATATCTCTACATCAATATATTTTTCTGGTTTCCTGCCTCTGGGGTAATTTACTTTATCTATAGCTTCTATTCTTTCTCCCATTATTCGTACCTTCTTTAGTAGGTTTCATATGACTCTACATTAATATACTTCTTCTGTATCTCTGTCTCACATATTCATTGGAACTGCAGTATGCTGTCCTTTTTTAGGAGAAAGCTTATTTTGTTTTTTCACATTGTTTGAAGCTGCCTGCTGCTTTCTTGACTTATGTGACTTTTTTACTATGTATTAGACTGTTTCTATTATGTCTGAGAAGGTTGTTGAAAGTTCTTTATGATTCTATGGATTAGTTGCAGACTTACAGTGTTCCCTTTATGAGGAAGCAGAACTTGCTATATCAAGAGTCCTTTCTGGTCCATTTCCGTGAGAAAACTCTCATTTCCTAAATTCCTTTCCCTTCTCTCTCGACTGCAGTGTAGTCCTGCAGTAATCTCACCTGAGTACTGCCTGCTTCTTTTAAGGTTTGTTGTTATCCTTAGTGAACCACAATGTGGCCTGATACCAACTACCCCCTGACTGCTGCTTTCTCTCTATCTGAGGAAAGGCAAGAGGAGCAAGGTCCTGATCTTCTATATAGCTGCTCTCTCAGGTGTCCAGTGCTCATGTAGGAATCCCACCTGCCTGTACCTGCCACTTCTAAAATTTGTAGTTGATCTTGGTGGTGCTGCTGTGCAGAGCAGTAGAAGACCAACTTCTAACTGGCTGCCTCGCCTCGCCTCGCCTCGCCTGGCCTCACCTCGCCTCGCCTCTTCTCTCTCTCCCTCTCCTGTTGCTACCATGAGAATTATTGTGAATACAAGTAAAATTAAATTCAATATTTTCTCCCTCTAGCATGTTGTTGCCTATTGCTAAAGCCTGCCATTAATACCATAAAAAGATAAATATAAATGGTTAAATGGGAAACTAATTTGTTATTTAAACTTTGACCCAAACTACAATAAAATGTTTGTTAAAAAAATAATTCATAAACCAGATGACAGAAAAAAATGATATAAGCTAGATCAATACAATGAGTTCTTAACCTGACAACTAGTTGTTATATAAAAATAAAATTTAAAACAGTGGCCAAAACACATAGGACATAAGTATTAGGAAAAAAGTCTTTTCCTTTCTGAAAAAGGACTTGTTTTCTATGTGGCCATCGCGCAATGTATTTACAAACTTAATTCCTATGTGGTTAGAGTATGTTAAAAGTCCTTTTCTATTGTTCTGTGCTTATTATCACTCTATCTTTTCAAGTCCCAATTGAATCTTTTCTATTCCTTCACCACCCTCATCTGCCGAATAGCCTCTGCTACGCTAGTGATTTCTGTTCTTCCCACTCTTTTGCCCCTTTCTTTCTTTCTCCCTTCACTTTTAAACATTTGTACAACATCCTTTCCCCATTTAAACATCTTATTCACTTATCCTTCTGTGTTTGCAATAACAGCCTTATACAGTATTTGCTCTTATGAGAGACTCAGTTATTTCACTCAGCATAATGCTCTCTGAACTTCCCCATGTTATATAGTATTTTATGAAATAGTTTTCCTTAGTTTTGCATGGTATTCCATTATGTCACTATACCACAATTTCTCAATTATTCATTAGTTTATAGGCATTAGTAATATAAAATATATTGTATATGAATGATTGTATAAAATATCTTGTACATCCACAAAGTACAATGTAAATTAAAGATTGTATCAAAAGAATGTATGTGTGTGTGTATATATATATATATAAAATGATTATATGAAAACCAAAAAATATGTAAAATAATGGGAGTGGCTAAAAATATTTTAAATTTGTGACCTCCTGCTTTTATTTATGCATACACTGCTTTTAATGTATGTTCTTTACTTATGTGTTGATTGAGTTGATACTTTTATCACCATTTCCATTTGGTTTTGGTTTTGGATTTTTTTTTTTTGCTTACTTTTTCTGGTATATATTGATTTAGATTTTTTAAATGCTTTTGTCACTTTAATTTATCTAGCCTTTGAAAATAATAAAAATGCCTTTTTAACCTGAAAACCAAAAATGATTACTTGCTAAAGGCTTAATAAAGTCCTCTCAAATGTAATGAGACTTATTAAGGGCCAGAGATCTTCTGGGCTTCATTGCAAGAGAAATGAATATGGCTCCAGGCAGTCTTGGCCCGGTCAGGAAATCTGACGAATTGGGGATCCAGAGAAGGACTGTAGAATGGAGGAAAGCTCCTCTACTTCTCTGGTATTTAAAATCCAAAACTAAAATTTATTGGTGGTGGGCACAGATCACTAATACATTCTCAATGAAAGACCAATTACCAATAATCCAAGTTAAAAACACAAATTATCCATTAAAACATTCTTTTTCAGAAAGTAGCATTTTAAAAAATAACAAAACAACAACCCTTCACGTCCTTTAAAAGTTATTTTTTAAAAAATAGGAAAAATTCAGTGTATCTGCAGTACACATAATGAATAGACCAGTAAGAAAATAGAAATGTGAAGGTATTTGTAACAAGTAAGCAGGAGGCATTTATTTGGTCCAAGGACAGTAGAGTTGCATTTGAGTTTAACAAAACATGAAATATAAATAATCTGAAACTGTAACAATATGCAAAGACTGGCTTCTTACCCAGGCATATGAAAAAGGATAACTTCAGTAAATTGTTTTAAAGTAATACATATAGTGACAGCTAACATTTAAAAATAAGTTTCAATGTATAGTACTTGACACTTCATTGCATTTGTTTCAGTTAGAGAATGAAAATTGTTCTATTGAGACTGTAATTCTTCTTCTAACCAAAAAATAAAGGCATAATATTTATAACCAGGTATCAACTTCAGTAAATCACAAAATCTTAAAACAAATTATACCTAAGGGCTTTCTATGAAGAGGGCGTCAAAAGCAAAGAAGAAGTCTCTTACTTCTCCCAAAACTGAAGCAAAGCAAAGGTGTTAAAGGCTGATAAGGCAGTCCTGAAGGGCATCCACAGTCACACACAGAAAAAAAGATCTGCATGTCACCCACTTTTCAGCAACCAAAGATACTGACCCTCCAAAGGCAGCCCAAGTACCCTTGGAAGAGCACCCGCAGGAGAAACAAGCTTGACCACTATACCATCAAGTTTCCCCTGAGCACTGAGTCAGCCATGAAGAAGATAGAAGATAACAACACATTTGTGTTAATTGTGAATGTCAAGGCCAACAAGCACCAAATCAACTAAGCTGTAAAGAAGCTCTATGACATTGATGTGGCCAAGGTCAACACCTTCACTAGGCCTGATGGAGAGAAGAAGGCTTATGTTTGACTTGCTCCTGCCGCTGATACTTTGGATGGATGTTGCCAACAAAATTGGGATCATCTAAGTACCGTTGGTTAATTCCAAATATTAATCTCAGTATCTCTCTCTTTCACGCATTCTCTCTCTCTCTCTCTCACTTATAACTAAGGGTTGTTGTTGTTGTTATGTGCTGCCGAGTCGTTTGCGACTCATAGTGACCCTATGTACAACAG
>NW_006399752.1:20769655-20782024 GCF_000299155.1 Elephantulus edwardii
AGAACTGGCTTTGACAAGCACTGTGGCAATTGGACAATTAAAACAGACATTCGGATGGTGGGGGAAGAAGAACAAACTGGGGAGGAGGGTGGAGAAAATAGTGCAACAATGAATGAATGAAAACCCAAAATCTCTGTAAATGTTCATTAAAACTAATAAAATTTAATAACAATTAAAAAAACAACAACAACAACAAAAAAGGTCTTCTGTTGGTTCTGTATATGATTTCTTCATACTGGCATTCTTTTTCTCATCCAGTCTTTTCCATGCTGATGTGAAGGGCCTTCCTCAGCAGGATCAGCTATTTACCTATCATCTTACTCTTGCACTTATTTCAAAATAAAAAAATGGTTAAAACTATAGACGTTATTAGAAGCTCACCAATATTTTATATATACTGAAAGATATTTACTTTAATATATACCAAATCCAAATGCTATGAGTTGTAGTTGACTCAATGGCACCTATGTTTTCCTATATATATTTGCAGCACATAAAAAGATGTATATAGAAATATTATCAAGAATTGTGGATTTTTAGTAATTTTATTTTTTATTATTCACATATTAATCAGAGCTGTTTGGCTCTAAATAAAAAACATCCAAATTAACTAATTTAAAAGATACACATTATACTGTCTTATACACCAAGTAACTCAGATATAATAGTGTTAACTTTCAGGCTTGAGATGTAAAGGGTTACAAATGAAGTTCTGGCTCCTTTTCTTTCTCATTTTTCCTACTATATTTCTCTCCGACTATATTTCTCTCAGCTGCTCACTGTACAAACAGCTCTCTCCTTGAGACTGAAGAAGACAGCCAAGAACAGAAAGAATAAGTCTTTCCAAATTGCTCTATCAGCAATGCCTGGGAGAATATGCTGGTCCAACTGGATCCCAAGCACATACCTGACAGGGCACAGGCAGGCCATGTGATTGACAGCCTATTGGTATCATGGACAAGAATGGAGGCAGAGTGAAGTGTTGGGAGGTATAATTCATCTACAGAATAGATGAAAGGAGGGAGAAAGGGGTAGGCAGGCAAAAACTATTCCCTATCATAGTCACCTATGTTGCAAAAAGGCACTGGGTTATAATTCTAGTATGCCTAAACAAAGATAATTAATTAAGCATTAATAACTTAGTTAAGGTAAATACCGGACAAGTGTCTAAAAGCTCATGCATAATACATTTCAAGAATGCACTGTTTATAATAGGCAAATAAGTAAACAATTTAATACTTGCTTGGTTAAAGAAAGTTCACTCTATTCATACATTGTTCTGATTTGTTTTTTACAAAGGCATAATTGAGACAGCAAAGAATTCTAAAATATTCTTTTTAATATGTCTATATTTGTTTTAAAATGTATTTTTCACCCATTTATGTATGTGATGGTCATATTGTGTGTTAAGTTTGTGTAGTCATAATTCTCAGTATAAATTAGCTATCCTAAGTGTTGTTAACCTTAACCTCTATTGTATTAATGATGAAAAATCAAAATCGGTTATGTAATGAGATGATCAGCCTAACCTAAATAGAGAAAGTCTGCTTAAGAGTGTGGCTTACGCTGAATTAATTTATAGACTCTCTGGAATAGCTAACAAGTTTTTTTTTCCTGATACTGCATCTGACTCTTCATTTCTGGACTTTAATCAGCAGCCTGCTGCACCTGCCAACCTTGGAAGCATCAGCCTCCAAAGTCAGCTTGCTAAGCTTGTACTTGGTAGTTTCTCCAGATGTATCTCTAAGATCCAATCCATGGTCCTGGGACTTGACAGTCTTTACAAGCATGTGAACCATTTTCCTTGAAATATTCTTTCTCTTGATCTCTCTTTCCCTTTCACAACTATATATAAAACAAAACCCTGATGCTTGAGAAGGATAGGCAATCTCCTCCTGTGAGATATAGTGCCTCTGAAAACCTGATGGAGGGTTGGCTATGAGTGTGTTCCAACTTTACACAAACAACAATGCTGTAAAACTCAAAGGGAAATATACCCAACTTCAGCTGTGAGTGCTATTTACTCCAAACCAGCATGTTGCCGAGAGACAATTTCACAATGATGGCAATTAGTAGGTATCAGGTTCTATTAGTTTGCCTAGTAAATGTGGATTAACCCTGTTAATAAGAAAACTTCTGCCAAAAATCTCAGTCTGCTGCAGTTTACTCCCGGGAACGGTTTGAATGCCAAGCTATAGTAGTGTTTCTGGGCTACATGTGTCAGAATCATATGAAAAACTTGTGAAAAATGAAGATTTACCAGGCTCCATTCCAGACTATCAGATTTAGAAACTCAAGAGGTGAGAGCTAGCTATCAGCATTTTCAAAAGAGGTTTGTCAATAGAATTTGATGCAAACTTAAGTGTGAGAATTCTCCTCAGAGATTGTGTGATAGAAATATATGAGCATAAGGAAGTCATGTTGTCAAGAGAAGATTACCATATATGTCAGTGCCTTTATTTATGGTTTTCATTAATATCACGGGCCTTTTGTGAAACATTTTAACATTAAACAGAAGATTATCAATTTTTCATTATATATTCTTTAACTTCATCATTGTATGTAAAACACAACATTTTTTCCTCAATAGAGGGATTTCACACTGTAAAATCTGTTATAGGATCACATTAATATTTTTAGCAAAAAAATAGTGTTGAAAATGCAGATATTACTGAGAGAAATATGCAAGAAAAGGGAAGAAAAATTTCTTAGCCTTTTCTAGATATCTGCTAAACACTTTGATCAAGAATCTACTAAACACTTAGATCAAGGTCTTTATAAATACAGAACTCCATCAAGGGTTTCCTCTGAATTATTTAAAGCATCATGCTATTATATCAAAGTTTAAATTAAGCTTCTGAATACTGCAAAAAGTGTTCCTCATTATCCTTAAATATTAACAGAATGATAATCAAATTAAAAAACAATGACACAAATAATGAATTCTGCTTCAATGATACCAAAAGGAAGAGTGCAAGTATTCTAATGGAAAACAGTGGGTTGACTAGAAGAGCCATTTTTATGGAAATGTTTTTCTTAATAGAATAAATGTGCTAATCTAAATTCTTATAAATCTTCATATAAAAATACTGAATAATTTTCCATTGGTAACAATAAGAAATTTCATTACCTGCAATAAGTACTTTTAAAGGCCTTGGAAACATAAAGCAAGGTAAAAGCTAGCAAAATATCTAAGTAAATTATCTATACAGTTATTTCCTTTTTGTAGGTTTTTATAGTGCCTTAATGTTGTTGCCTTTGAGCTTTGGTGCTGGAGAAGAGTATTGAATATGCCATGGACTGCTAGGAGAACAAACAAGTTCATCCCGGAGAGGGTGAAGCCAGCTGCTCCTTGGAGGTAAGGACTCTGAAGCTTCATCTGACATACTTTGGATATGTTGCAAGGAGGGACCAGTCCTTGGAGAAGGACATCATGCTTGGGTGAGTGGAGGGACAGAGCAGGAGAGGAAGATCCTTGATGAGATGGCATACACCCTTCCCAGTTTTGAACCATGCAGTGTTTCCTTGCTCTGTTCTGAAGACTGCCTCCTGGTCCAAGTATGTTGTTGTTGTTAAGTGTCATTGAGTCGTAAGCGACTCATAGCGACCCTATGAACTAAAGTCATCGACACTTACATGGCTTTCATCCTTTCTCCAGGTTCATAGGGTTTCCAGAGGCAAGCTATTTACGGAAGTGGATGCCACTCCTACATCCAAGGTCCAAGTATGTGTTTCACATAAGCACACTTAAGTGTTCTTTGTTGAATAAGAGTGCCGAAATTTCCCATCAATTGCCAAAAGAACAAGTCTGTCTCCGAAGTGCAACCAAGGTGCTCCTTAGAGGTAAGGATGGTGAAACTGTGTGTCCCATACTTTGAGCATGTTGTCAGTAGCCATCAGTCCTTGGGGAAAAGGCATCATTCCGGGTAAGGGTCAGCAAAAAGGAGGAGACCCCGAACAAGATGGGTTGACACAGCAACTACAATGGGCTGGAGCATTCAAGGATTGTGAAGATGGTGCAGGATAGGGCAAGGTTCAGATCCGTTATGTACAGACTATAAATAATAGTTGATGCACCTAATAGCAAAAATCCTTTATTATTCGTGACTGTGTGTTCATTCCATCTTATTTTGATGCTTCATGGATTGTTCAAGATTTTATCCACGGCATCTCTCAGTATTGCAACTCCAGGCTTGAATTTGTTTTTCAGTCCTTTCAACTAGAGAAATGCTGAATGACTTCTTC
Organism: Elephantulus edwardii; assembly: GCF_000299155.1. Taxonomy (NCBI): domain Eukaryota; kingdom Metazoa; phylum Chordata; class Mammalia; order Macroscelidea; family Macroscelididae; genus Elephantulus; species Elephantulus edwardii. The sequence continues at coordinate 20,773,901 of NW_006399752.1, forward strand.
CCTTTTTATTTTCCCACTCCAATTCTTTGCACATTCTGTTATGATAATTTGCTTTGTCATTTCAAACAAATAGGTCTGTCTTGGAGAGGGTGAAAACAAGTTTCTCCTTGGAGGCTAGGATTTTGAAGCTCTGTCACACATACTTAGGGCATGTGACCAGGAGGGACCAATCCTTGGAGAAGGACATCATACTTGAAAGGGTGGATGGACAGCGCAGGAGAGAAAGACCTGGGATGAGATATATTGATACAGTAACTAGGGCAATGGAAGTATGTGTGTCAGAGTCAGTGAGATTGGCTCAGGACAGGGCAGGCTTCAGAGCTGGTGTACATGGGGTCAATATGAGTCCCAAGTGACTTGATGGCACATAACAACAACACCATTTCAAGCTATCCTTTGAACTCTTCTGTTCTTCTTTTTCCTCTATGTGTCTCCCCTTTCTTTCAGCTTCTCAACATTCTAGTGTAATTTTGAGAGACTCTCCTGTCATCTATTTTAACCTTTTCTTTCTCCTCACTCTTTGTGACAACGTTTTGCTCTCTTCGTGGATGACATTTTTTTATACCACACCATAAATAATTTGGTCTTTGTTCATTAGTGTTCAATGCTTCAAATCTATTCTGGAGATGATTTTTAAAGTCAGGTGGGATAGACATGGACATATTTTGCTTCTTTTTTATTGTATATTATTTTGCTTACAAATTTCATATATATGTGTTGGGTTTTTTAACTTTTTTATTCAAATTATGATCTTAATACACTTTTTAAATACTAATTTATTTTAAAAATTTGAGTGCATTGTTTTTGAGAGCAGATTCTGCCAATTTCCCTCACCCCCCACCCATCAAATTGTTCGACCCCATGATTAATTCCTCCTTCACCCTGCACATCCTCATCCCTCCGCTTCCGCAATCCCATTCCCCCCTTGGATGCTTATACTCATTCTATAATAATGATTTTGTATTTTGGTTCTTGTGAACTAGTTTTAATTTTCTTCAGTTTCAGTTTGAACTTACATATGAGTAATTGATGGTATGTTCCACAATCAGTGCCTAGCCAGGTTTTAACTGCTGATGTTGAGCTTCTCCAGATCCATTCTACAGGTATCTGCATTCTGATTCCTGTATAGTCTATCAGAAGAAGTCAATGTATAAAGATCCCTTTGTGGTATTTTTTCATAAGTCCTGTGATGAATAAATCATTAAAGGTACAAAATTAAATCATTAGATCTTCAGCTTAATTTATGTCACCAAGATCATACTTTCTGACTACCATTCCTTCCTCATTGATTCCAGCTTTTGCATTCCAGTCATCAATAATCATTAATGCATCTCTATTGCATGTTTATTCAATTTTAGACTGAAAAAGTTGGTATAAATCTTCAATCTCCTCCTCATTTGCTTTAATTATTGGTGCATATATTTGAATAAAAGTTATATTACTAGTTCTTCCTTGTATATGTATAGATATGAACAAGAACGTAGCATCAGGACTGGAGGAAGACTCATCAATACCTTTGGTATGCATATGACACAACCTTGCTTACTGAAAGTGAAGAGAACTTGAATCACTTGCTGAAGAAAATCAAACACTGTAGTCTTTGATCCAGACTGCAACTCAATGTCAAGAAAAAAAATTCTCACTACTGTACCGATAGACAACATCATGAGAGGTGGAGTAAAGAATGAAACTGTCAACAACTTCATCTTACTTAGATTCACAATCAATACACTTGGTACAGCAGTCAGGAGATCAGGAGACATATGACACTGGGAGAGTCTGCAGTAAAGGACCTCTCAAAACTATTGATAAACAATGTTGTCAGATTGAGGATTAAGCTGTGCCTGATTCAGGTCATGGTCTTTTCAGTCACCTGCTATGCTGCTGAGAGCTAGACGTAAATAAGGATGTCAGAAGAATTGATGCCTTTGAATTGTGGTTTTAGACAAGAGTACTGAATATTCCATGGACTGCCAACAGAATAAACTGATATGTCTTGGAGAAGATACAACTAGAATGCATCTTGGAGACAAAGATAATGAAGATTCACATCACATACTTTAGGCATGTTTCTAGGAGAGGCTATTCCTTGAGGAGGGACACGATGTTTGGAAAGATGAAGGAACAGTGAAAGAGAGGAAGACCCTCAACCAAGTGGATTGACATAGTGACTACAGCAATGGGCTAGATGTATCAGAGATGGTGAGGATGGCACAAGATAGGACAAAGATTGTTAAACAGGGTCATTATAAGTGGTACTCAACTCCATGACACCTTACAACAACACAACGACAGTAGCCTATCACGCTCAATGTTGTACTTTAGGACACATCTTGAAACTGATTTTTCCATGCTGAAAATTTTCAGGAAGAACCATATGAACAAGAGTCAATGGTAATGAAGGAAGGTTTTCCGGTTGCACTGAAAGCATTGGCAAAAGATAATGCCATAGGTATTGATAGGATACAAATTAATATGTTTCAACTAAAAGATACATCCCTGGATATGCTCATCAGTTTATATCAGGAAATCTGGAGGACAGCTACTTGGCCAACAGTCTGGAAGAGATGCATTTTTATACTCATTCTTATAAAAAGGTGATCTAACAGAGTGTGAAAATTATCAAACAATATCCCTAATGTCACCTGCAAGCAAAATCTTGCTGAAGGTTATCCAAAAATGAGTGGAATGATACATTGACAGAAAACTTCCAGAAATACAACCTAGGTTTAGAAGAAGCCATGACACTGGGGATACCATTGCCAGTGTCTGATGGATCTTGGCTCAAAGCAGAAAGTAACAGGAGAATGTGTATTTGTGTTTTATTGACTATGGAAAGGTATTTGTGTGTATCACAACAAAATGTGGCTAAACTGTGAGAAGAATAGAAAATCCAGAGCACTTTATTATGCTTGTGGAACACTTAGACCATGAAACAGTTGTGCAAACAGAGCAAGGAAACACTGAATGTTTCAAAATAGAGAAAAGAGTGTGTCAAGAAAGGAGTGTGTCAGGGGTGTGTCCTTTCTCCATGCCTTTTCAATCTATATGTGTAACAGATCATTCGGGAAGCTGGACTTTGTGAAGAAGAATGTGGAATCAGGATTGGAGGAAGATTTATCAGCAACTTGTGATATACAGACAACACGACATTGCTCACTAAGACTGAGGAGGTTGAAGTGTTCATTGCAAAAGGTCAAGGATGGCAGTCTTAATATGGCTTTCATCTCAATATCAAGAAAACAAAATTCTCACCACCAGGCCAATTGGCAGCATTATGACCCATAGAAAAGAGATTGAGATTGTTCATTTTATCTTGTTCAGATCCACAATCAATACTCTTGGCACCAGCAGTCAGGAAACCTACAGTTGCTTTGGAAAAGTCTGCTGTCAGGAACTTTTCCAGAGTGCTAAGGAACAACTATGTTAGTCTAGAGACTAAGGTGCACCTAAGCCAAGCCATGCTCTTCTCAATTATTCGCTGTACATCTGAAAGCTGGACAATGACTAAGGATAATAGAAGAAAAATTGATGCTTTTGAGATGTGGTTCTGGAGAAGAATATTGAACATATCTTTTGGCAGTCACCAAAAGAACAAATAGGCATGTCCTTGAGAGGGTGAAATCAAGGTGCTCCTTCAAGGCAAGTATTTTAAAGCTCCATCTTACATACTGTGGGCATGTTGTCATGAGTGAACTAGTCCTTGGAGAAGGATATCTTGCTAGAAGGGTGGAGGGATAATGCAGGAAAGGGAGACTCTGTAGGAATTGGATTGATGCAGTAACTAGGATAATGGGGGTAGTTGTGTCAGAGTCAGTGATAATTGGCTTAGGATGGGCCAAGGTTCAGAGCTATTGTGCATACAGGGTCGCTATGAGTTGCAGGTGACTTGATGACACGTAACAGCAACAAAATGAATTAAAGAACTTTGTCAAAGTTGACTATTTTAAAATTAAATTATTAATTTTAAATTTTGGGTAATGACAGAAAAAGTTTTAAACACAGGTGTTCCCCTGCCCCCCTTGTAACTGATCTGTGTTTGTTACAACCTTTGTGGTGGCAGGTGACCTGGCACTCATAAGCTTGGTTACATCTCAGAACCTGCCTTGACATCAGCAGCCTCGGAGGTGCCTAGTTTTGCTACTCTAAACAATGCCTCCTCTTTGGAAAACAAGCCCTGAATGTGGAGTCTCATAGAGATGCTTCAGTGTAACACACTTGTTTCTAGATACCTGGTACAAGCAAAGTTGAGCACTAAAGAGGGTAGGACGCTTATCTGGATCCTAGAAGATCAACAAACTCAGGCAGTCTTAACAGAGATTTTCTTCTCAACATCAAAGTATAGCTCAACATTCCAATGACTAAAAATTATTTACTAAGGAATCCGTTGGATAGTTCACTTCAGACCAGGGTTAGGGTTGAGTTACACACACCTTAAATTAGCCAACGTAAAACTAGGGGACAACTAGCTCTGCCAGAGCACCTATAGTATGCAGGATCACACTACAAGCAGAAGGAAGCTCATCTGCCCCTGAGTTATTGTCATGCCATACAATTTATTTAAATGTTAACAAAAATAAAGAAAAGAATCCCTGAAAACATATTATCAGAGAGAAGGAATGAAGGTAAAGTAGTGGACGTGTACAGCGAGCGGAGCTGGGCTCAGTCAGTCTCTTCCATGTGTGACGTGTCGTCGTCTCCCTCCAGTGGGGGCATCTCCTCAGTGACCATGGCACTCGTGTCATCAGCAGTGGGGTCGTCTTTATCAATACCCAGGCCAAGCTTGATCATCCTGTAGATCGTGTTGGCGTGGGTCTGGGGGTCCTCGAGGCTGAACCCAGAGGACAGGAGTGTGGTCTCGTGCAGCAGGTTGACCAGATTCTTCACGGACTTGTCGTTCTTGTATGCCTCCACCTTCTGCCGCAGGGTCTCAATAACGGAGTGATCAGGTTTGATCTCCAGATGCTTCTTGGCCACCATGTAGCCCATAGTCGAGTTGACCCTCAGGGCCTTCACCTTCATCATTCATGCCATGTTTGCCGTCAGCCATATGTGCTGGTGACAATGCAGTGTGGAGATGTGACCAGGCGGTTGAACACCACCACCTTTCGACTTTTTTCTCAAAGATGTCTTTCATAATTTTGCAGAGGTTCTCAAATTTGGTTTTCTTCTCCTCTTGCTTCTTCTTCTCCTCTTCCTTATTTCAGGAAGCTCCAAGCCCTCTTTGGTGACAGATACTAAAGTCTTCCACTCAAATTCCTTGAGCTGCTTCACACAGTACTCATCGATGAGCTTGGCTCAGTCATGTGGATCACCTCCAGCCCGTGCTTCCGCAGACACTCAACGAAAGCAGCGTGGACGACCTGGTCCTTGTTTCCACCAGTGATGTAGTAGATGTGCTTCTGGTTCTCCTTCATCCAGGTGCAGTAGTCCTTGAAGGCCACCATCTCATCACCTGAAGCAGACGTGTAGTATCTTAACAGTTTCTTCCAGTTTGGGGAATCTTCATGTATTCCAAGCTTAATGTTCTTCAGGAACTGCTCATAAAACTTTTTGTTCTCCTTGTCCTCTACCAGTTCAGTGAAGAGCTCCAAGTACTTCTTAACCAAGTTCTTCTTGATAACTTTCAACATTTTGCTCTGCTGGAACATCTCACGGGAAATCTTCAGAGGAAGCTCCGCAGAATCCACCACTCCTCTAATGAAATTGAGGTACTCTGTGATGAGATCCTCACAGTTATCCATGATAGAGACCCTGTGGCCATACAAATCTGACGTCCAGATATGGACTATGGGTTGCCTCTCTCTGACTTTTGAATTCACATCTGTAATACAGATACAGAGGGAGATTATGATCCTTATTACTTTTTGCATTTACTGTAGAAACAAGTATGTGAAGCATTATTTCTGGAAAGAGTGGAAGAAAAGAATCAAGCTTAAGAGCTGATTTCAGCTGTGCCACTTATCAAGGTAAATAAATCACTTATCTTTCTGTATTTCTGTATTCTGACACTTTTTCTATGCAAAATTTACTTTCTGATAAGGACTAAGATATATGGATAATTTACTTGCTGCCAGTATCATGCTGGGTAGGTTACGTGCATTGTTTCAATTAAACCTCCAGCAGCCCTCAAAGGTAAATACCTCTTTTAGTTATGAATGCATTTCTTGCTCCTAATCATTCAAAATTCACTTATTACCGTCCAATTACAACTGACTCATAGCTCGCCCTCCAGAGAGATGCAAATCAAAACAACCATTAAATATAATCTCACTCTAGCAAAAATAGCTATGTTCCATTAAGACATCAAGCAGCAAAGTCTGGTGAAGGTATAAAGTGATTGGACTCTGACACACAGCTGGTGGGAATGTAGAATGGTGCAGCCACTATGGTGAGTAGTTTGGCACTCCTCAGACAGTAGGGAATAGGAATACCTTTGAGCCAACAATCCCAATAATGGGTTTATATCCCAACAAAACAAGAATTTCAACACCAACCGACAGAATCACACTCATGTTTATTAAAATATTATTTACAATAACAAAATCTTGAAAACCACCGAAGTATCCATCAACAGCAGATTGTAGTTATGTGCCTTTGAGTTACCTGTTACTCATAGTGACCTTATGCACAATAGCTCTGAAACTTACTCTGTCCTGAGTCAGTCTCACTGATTCGGACACACTTACCTCCATTGCCCTAGTTACTCTATTAATCCATCTCATTCGGGTCTTCCTCTCCTGCACTGTCCCTCCACCCTTCTGAGAATGATGTCCTTCTCCAAAGATAGGGCCCTGCTGTTCACATGCCAAAAGTATATGAGACAGAGCTTCAAAATCCTAGTCTCCAAGGAGAAACTTGGTTTCATTCTCTCTAAGACAGACCTATTTATTTTCTTGGTGGTCCATGGTATGTTCAAGATTTTTCTCCAGCACCACAACTCAAAGGCATCAATCCTTCTGTCATCCTTAGTAATCATACAACTCTCTGATACATAGCAAATATTTGTGAAGACCATGGACTAGATCAGTTTCACCTTATTCTCTAGACTGACATCATTGTTTTTCAGTACTCTGGAAAGGTCCCTGATGACAGATTTATCTAATACAATTTGTCATTTGCTTTTCTGACTGCTGGTGCCAAGAGTGTTAATTGCAGAGCAAAGCAAGCTGTAACTGTTAACAACCTCAATCTCTTTTCCATCCATCATGGTGCTGCCAATTCACCCAGTGGTGAGGATCTTTGTCTTCTTGATGTCCAACTTCAATCTATATTGAAAACTCCAGTCCTTGACCTGAATTAAGTGCTTCAGATCCATCTCAGTTTCAGCAAGCAAGGTTGTGTCATCTGCTTAATGTAGGTTGTTGATGAATCTTCCTCTGATCCTGATGCCACACTCCTCATCATAAAGCCCCGCTACCCAAATGATCTGTTCTGCATATAGATTGAAAAGGTAAGGAGACAGGACACATAACTACCTCACTCCCTTCCTGATTTTGAACCATGCAGTGTTTCCCTGCTCTGTTCTGAGGACTGCTTCCTAGTCCAAGTATAGGTTTCGCATAGCACAAGCAAGTGTTCTGGGTTGCCCATTCTTCTCAAGGTTAGCCACAATTTGTTGTGATCAATACAGTCAAATGCCTTTGCATAGTCAGTGAAACACAGATAGATATTCCTCTGGTACTCTTTGCTTTCTGCCAACATCCATCTAACATTGGTAATGTCTCTAGTGTCATGATTTTTTCTAAACCCTTCTTGTATTTCTGGTAGTTCTCTGTCAATATACTGTTACAGTTGTTTCTTGATAATCTTCAGCAGGATTTTACTTGAGTGTGATAAGAGTGATATTGTACAATATTTCTACACTCTGATGGGTCACCTATTTGGAATGGGAATAAATATAGATCTCTTCCAGTTGGCTATTTAGTTGTCCTTCAGATTTCTTGGCACAACCTGGTGAGTACGTCCAGGGCAGCATTAGAGGTTAAAGAACCTCTTCTACATTCCAGTCATATTGAAGTATTATCTATCACTTAAAAATGACCAAAAATTTTGGGGGTGTACAGGGGGATTGTGTACCAATGAAGGAGTTTTTCTTTTGCTTTTCACGGAGAACAGCGAACA
>NW_006399752.1:20782124-20782713 GCF_000299155.1 Elephantulus edwardii
GCACCTTAGTCTCCAGAGAGACACCGTTGCTCTTGAGTACTTTAGAGAGGTCCCTAACGGCAAACTTTCCCATCACAATACATTTTTTTATTTCCTGACTGCTGGGGCCAAGAGTGTTGGCCGTGGAGCCGAGCAAACTGAAACTGTGAACAATCTCAATCTCTTTGCCATCCATCCTGATGCTACCGATAGGTCCAGTGGTGAGAATCTTTGTCTTCTGGACATTGAGCCTCAGTCCATACTGAAGGCTGCAGTCCTTGATCTTCTGCAGCAAGTGCATGAGGTCCTCCTCAGTTTCAGCAATCAGGGTTGTGTCATCTGCATAATGCAGATTGTTAATACATCTTCCACCAATCCTGATGCCACAATTCTCCTCATAGAGCCCAACCTCCCGAATAATCTGCTCTGCATACAGGTTGAAAAGGTATGGAGACAGGACACATCCCTGGCGTACACCCTTTCCAATTTTGAACCACGAAGTGTTACCCTGCTCTGTTCTGACAACTGCCTCTTGGTCCAAGTATAGGTTTCGCATTAGCACAATTAAAGGTTCTGGGATTCCCATTCTTCTCAGAGTTAGCCACAGTTT
>NW_006399752.1:20788326-20805400 GCF_000299155.1 Elephantulus edwardii
GGGGTGGGGGTGGGTGGGCAGGGAGAAAAGTGCAACAATGAATGAATGGAAATCCAAAATCTCTGTAAATGTTCACTGAAATTAAGTAAAAAAAGTTTAATAGAAAAAAAATGACCAAAAATTTGCAAAACAGTACACAAAAGGAAATACTGTATAACAGATAAATCAATCACAAAAAGATGATTACGGTGTAAGACCACTGTTGTTGTTGTTGATTGGCTTTGAATTGAGCATGACTTATAGCTACCCGATGAACAAAAGGCCTGAAGCCCCTCTACAACTATCAACATTTATCAAAGCTCATAGAGTTTCCAGAGAAGTTATTTAGGAAGTGGATGCCACTTCTGCTTCCAAACCTGTCATAGTATGTTATTGTTATGTGCTATTGAGTCTCCTGTGATATATAGCAAACCTATGTACAGCAGCTCTGAATCCTTTCCTGTCCTGAGCCAGTCTCACTAATTCTGACACACCAGCTTCCATTGCCCCAGTTACTGTATCAGTCCATTTCATCTAGGGTCTCTCTCTCTCCTGCTCTGTCCATCTGCCCTTCTGAGCATCCTTCTCCAAGAACTGATCTCTTCTGGTCAGGTACCCAAAGTAAGTGAGGCAGGGCCTCAAAATCCTAGCCTCCAAGAAGAGACTTGGTTTCACCCTCCCCAAGACAGACCTATTTGTTTTCTTGGCAGTCCATGATATGAGCAAGACTCTTATCCAGCCCCACAGCTCATAGGCATTTATTCTTCTTCTGTCATCCTTAGTCATTGTCCAACTCTCTGAAGCATAACAATTAAGAGAAGACCAAGGCCTGGATTAGGTGCACCTTTGTATCTACACTGACACTGATGCTCTTCAGCACTTTGGAGAGGTCCATGAAGGCAGATTTTCACAATGCAATTCTTCTTTTGATCTCCTGACTGCTGGTATTAAGAGTGCTGATTGTGGATTTGAGGAAGCTGTAATTGCTAACAATCTCAATCTCTTCTCCATCTAATATGGTGCTGCCAATTGGCCCAGTGATGAGAATCTTTGTCTTCTTGATGTCCAGCTTCAATTCATATAGAAGCCTACAGTCAGTCCTTGACCTTTTGCAGCAAGCACTTCAAGTCTTCCTCAGATTCAGAAAGCAAGGTTATGTCAACTGCATATCATAGATTGTTAATGAGCCTTCCTCCAATCTTGATGCCACACTCCTCCTCATAAAGTCCTGCCTCCTGAATTATCTGTTCTGCATACAGATTGAAAAAGTACAAGGATAGAATGCATCCCTGAAACACTCCTTTCGTGATTTTTGAACATGCAGTGCTTCTTGGTCCAAGTACAGGTTTCATATAAGCACAATCAATTGTTCTGAGATTCCCTTTTCCTCAAGACCACTAGTGGCAAGAAACTACACTGCCATCCTAATGGCTGGCGGTTCAAGGTCACTAGCTGCTCTGAGGGAAAAGGATGGGGAATCTCCTCCCATGCGATTAACTCCTTCTGAAAACCCACTGGAGGGTCAGCTATGGGTCGGTTCCAACTCTATGGTATACAACAAGGAAAAGTTAATAACAGAATGAATCTTAGAGAGTTAACAGACAAATAAGGTAGAAAGAAGAGGGGAATGAATAAACAGATAAGATGGTGAAGAGAAATGCAATATACAGTAAGAGTTTGTTGAGACACTGTAACCAAACATGGGATTGGTTTAACTTGAAATGGACTTGGCTGAACCCACCAACAACGGAAAACCTGACGCAGAATGTCTTGAACTTCTAATGTGCTTATTTCACTCGCCCAGTAAGACATTTGGGGTGGCTAATCCAGGTCTGGTGAGACTGCGCTAAGGATCCTCTAAGACCTGTAAGTGCTTTCTAGATTGTGCTCTGCCATTCTTAGAATGTGATTTCTTCATGGTTATTATAGTGTATTTTCTACGTCTTCAGTTACCGCGTCTACTTTCAGAACAGAAATCAGAAGGAAATAAAAGGAGCGAAGGATGACTATCACAATGAGTCTGACCTTTTTTGTCATGCACACACACACACAAAAAATTATTCCAGAAGCCCCCTTCAATAGATATTTGTTTACATCTCATTGGCCAGAACCAGGCATCTTTAACTGCAGAGGAGGCTGGGTAAGTGAACATTTTAATAGAGCTCATTGCTGTCTAAATAAAATTAAGGGAAGAAACTCAAGTGTCTGCCACAGTATCATTATGACCAAAATATTTTGTAGATGCAGAAACTGAGGAGAAACATGAGATTGAGGGACTTGAGAGACTTTACAGCTAATAAATGACAAATCAGGGATGTGAACCCAGAGTGTCTCAATCTGACATTCAGAATGTTAACCATTGTAGTTTAACTGTCCAATCTACTTCAATTCATAGAAATGAGAATTACAGTAAGAAAAAAGTAATTACATTACGGGTATTGTATTTAACATTATAAAGCAAAATGTGTGCAAATGGTTCTATGCAAAATGAACATACTTTGTAACCTTCGCTCAAATCTCAGTTTTAACAAGAACACACACTGCCATTGTCATAACATTCAACCATTAGAGACAAGAAGTCACATTCATTGAGGCTTATCGTTAAGGATTAGGCACTAGTAAATTCGGTACTTCATCCTTTTCTTTCCATTCAATTTTAGCAAAACACTATGACACTAGAATTGTTTCTAACATTTTAAAGGTGAGAAAATTGAAATCCAGAAAAGCTAACTAACTAGCCAAGGTCATCCAGTGACTAAGTGAGGCTTTTGACCCCATGTCCCAGCCTAAGCCGAATAAGATAATGAGCTTTTCAGGTGGAAAGTGACAATATGAAGAAATTGAGAAAGTATGTTCATTAATTAATACGTTAATTGACTAAAACATTTCTGAAAACTCACTGGATAATAAATTCAGTGCCAATTAGTGCACCAGGAGCGGTACTACAATGACATATTGACAAGGTTCCTCCCTTCAAGAATATTACAAATTGTAAACAGAGGGAAGTATGTGAACAAATAAACATAAAACTATAGAGATGCTATGATATCAATTGCACAGAACAGAGAGGAATATAAGAGAATTAAAGAAAAGAGGTTAGTAAATGCCATATAAATCCAAGTATTATTTCTTTTCAAGCCAAGTTTATTTCTTGAACCTCATATAAATATTGATTGTTTAAACTTAAGTGGAAATGATTTTTGCTAATTAACATATCATCTCAATAAAAAAGCTTTATACAAAATAAAAGCAAACTTAAAAGGAACTAGTGGAGGAGAAAGCCTCAAATCCTGTTTAAAGAGTTGCTTAAAAATTTTTTTCTAGGATACTTCTTCTAGGTCATATAGCCTTGGTCTGTCCACTTGCTGTACTGAGGTAACTGGTGGTTGCTGTGAAGCTGAACACTGTGACACTGAAGTGTGTGATAATGGTTACCCATGGTGGACAGTGTTCAATGGAGCTACTGATTAAAACAAGCTTGGAAGCAGGAGTGGCATCCACTTCTGAAATAGCTTGCTTCCAGAAACCATATGAAAGGATAAAAGAAACCCTATGAAACCCTGGAGAAAGGATAAAGTTATACAAGTTATACAAGTCTTTCATTCATAAGGTCACTATGAGTTGCCTACAACTCAACAGCACTTAACAACAGGACATACTAACAAATGTGAACAGTCATAGTATCAACATATAGAATGTAAAACTACTATGAAATCAGCTTCACAAGATGGTCAAATTATTCTGTAAGGCCACTATAGTGGCTATCTCATGAATAAAAAATTCTATAAGCATAGTTAAGGACAGAATCCATTATGAAAAGCTTAATGTGTTAGAAAATAGGAAAACTTTCTTTCAGAAGAGTTAGTAGCACCAGAGAATGCAATCTCTCTGATTATTCATTCTTAGATGTAAAGTTGTTGTTACTTTAAAGAAGGAGTGTTAATGTTTTGGAGCACAGCGATGAAAAACTAGAACTAAAAAGAAAAGGTCAATTAGAGAAAAGAGATATTTCTGTAAACTATTGTTAAAATCACAAAAAATAAAAACAAAGAAATTTTAAATTAAAAAAATAAAAGAGAAGAGAAAGTCAGTGGTCAAAATCTAATCTCCACTGTTCTAGAATGTTCAGAATCCCATGTCTGTGTCTACATGAAAATGATACTGACTCTTCAATAATTTGTTATTTTATTCTAAATCTATCTTAATTTATAAATATCTTACATTTTCTTATATTAGCATTAACATGAATAGGATAAGAACATAGCCATTTTTTCTGTGTTGGCCACCAATGGCAGTGGCTAGGGTAAGAGCATCATTTTCCCCCCATGTGGCCCTCAGTCTCAATTTGGAAAAACATGAAAGGGACCAGATAATATCTGTATGCACAGAGGACTGTGTTATGGGTGAGGAATTCTGAATATATGGAACCTGGATTTTTCATGAATAACAAGCATGTTTTCTCCTTTTCCCCCAAAGGAGTTATTATCTATTTTTCTAAGCTATTTACTATTACTAATCAGAATAGCTGTTAATTGGAAAGAGTATGGCTTGACTCAGAAGCACATCAGTCTTCAAATAGACATCACTACTGCTCAATAATATAGAAAGGTCTCTCATTGCAGATTTTCCCAGTGGAATGAGTCGCCTTATTTCCTGACTACTGGTATCAAGAGTGTTCATTGTGGATCCAAGCAAGATGAAGCTGTTGGCAGTTTCAATCTCCTTTCCATCCATCATGGCACTGCCCTTTGGTCTAGTGGTAAGAATCTTTGTTTTCTTGGCATTGAGATGCAATCCATACTGAAGGCTGCATTTCTTAATCTTCTGCAACAAGTGCTTCAAGTCCTCCTCACTTTCAGCCAACAAGGTTGTGTCATCTGCATAAAGCAGGTTATTGATGAGTCTTCCTCCAATCCTGATGTCACAATTCTCCTCATAGAGTCCAGCTTCTCAGATAATTTGCTCAGCATACAGATTGAACAGGTATGGATATAGAATATATCTCTGACACCCTCCCTTCCCAATTCCAAACCATGCAGTGCTCCCCTGCTCTGTTCGCACAACAGACTCCTGGTCCAGGTATAAGTTCTGCATGAGCACAATCAAGTATTCTGGGATTCCCTTTCTTCTCAATGTCAACCACAACTTGTCATGATCCACATAGTAAATGCCTTTGAATAGTCAATAAAGCACAACAGGCATTGTTCTAGTATTTCTTACTTTCAACCAGGATCCATTTCACATCAACAATGATATCCTTGGTGGATATCAACAAACCCCTTCTAAATCCTGCTTGCACTTCTGACAATTTCTTATCTATGCATCCAAGAGCAAGACAATGAATAAGGATGATGGGGTAAAAATTTACCCCATTGAGCTGTGGTGTTGGAGAAGAACACTGAACATCCCACAGACGGCCAAGAGAATGAACAGATATGTTGTCTGGTGCAGCCAGAGTGTTTTTTTAAAAAAAAAAATTATTCATTTCAATGAAACTTTGTAGAGACTTTGGATTTCCATTCATTCATTGTTGCACTTTTCTTTCCACCCAACCCTTCTCCCCAGTACACTTCCCTCTTTGAAAAGGAAAAGAAAATTTCTGTCATTGTTTTACAATTCCTCCGCCCCCCCCCCCCCAGGTCCACTTCACTATGCAGCCTTCACTCTGGACTCCCATCAAGACAAAAATACCTAACCACATATCCCTTTTAAACAGTTTTCTCCCTCACCTGTTTCAATGCAGTATACATTATTGAACCCACCTTTCTCAGTCTCCCCCCAACCCTGATATCAGTCCTGTTTTACAACAGTGGCACCATGAAGTATTTGTCCTTTTGTAACTAAGATATTTCACTCAGCATAATGTCTTCCAGGGTCACCCATTTTGAATAATATTGCATGAGTTCCTTGTTTTTCAATGCAGCATAGTATCCCATTGTGTGAATATACAGCTTCTCTATCCATTCATTTGTTGATGGGCACTTAGGTTGTTTCCAACTCCTTGCTATTGTGAACTAAGCCTCAGTAAACATGGGTGTGCATATATCTGCTTGGGTGTCAGTTATGGCCTCTTAGGGGTATATTCCTAGTAGTGGAATTTCTGGGTCAAATGGTATCTCTATATACAACTTTTTGAGAAAGTGCCATACTTCCTTCCACAGTGGTTGCACCACGGAATGCTTTTTGGAGGCAAGAATGATGAACTTCGCCTCACATACTTTGGACATATTGCTTAGAGGTGCTATTCCTGGGCACCTAAATGGCATCTAAAGGAGACCTTGAAGTATACAGTTGTTGTTGTGGTGGTGGTGGTGGTGGTAGTGGGTGTTTTGTATCGTGCATCTCTGGCATTCCAGTATGTTTCCAGAGGAGATAAATTCCACAGGAGGTAACTGTCCATCCTTCTCCCACAGAGTAGTTAGTGAATTCAGACAACGCACCTTTGTGTTGGCAACACAATTCTTTACTACTGAGCCACCAGAGCTGACAGTGGGCCAGGCCAAAACAAAGGACTTCCTAGTTCTTGTTCTCCTTTCCCCACTTCATCACCACAGTTTGCTATCTATACAGTTTTCAGTGGTATTTATAGCTTAATTTTTTTCCCTCACCACTGGACCAATTGGTAGTATTAGGATGGATGGCAAAGAGATTGAATTGTTCTCAGCTTCAGTTTGCTTAGCTCCACGGTCAACACTCTTGGCACCAGCAGTCAGGAAATTAAAAAATAACGTATTGTGATGGGAAAGTCTGCTGTTAGGGATCTCTCTAAAGTACTCAAGAGCAACGGTGTCTCTCTGGAGACTAAGGTGCGCCTGATACAGGCCATGGTCTTTGCAATCACTTGTTATGAATCAGAGAGTTGGACAATGACTAGGGAGGATAGAAGAATTGACACCTTTGAGCTGTGGTGCTGGAGAAGAGTATTGAATGTACCATGGACTGCCAAGAAAACAAACAGATTCATCCTAGAGAGGGTTAAACCAGGCTGCTCCTTGGAGGCAAGGATTCTGGGGCTTCGCCTGACATACTTTGGACATGTTGTAAGGAGAGACAGGTCCTCGGAGAGGGACATCATGTGTGGTAGGGTGGAGGGACAGAGCAGGAGGGGAAGACCCTCTATGAGGTGGATTGATTCAGTGACTGGGGTAATTGGGATGGGTGTCAGAGGCAATGCAATTGGCACAGGATAGAGCAGGGTTTAGGGCTCTTGTACATAGGGTCGCTATGAGTCGCAAATGACGCAACGGCATATAACAACAACAACAACAACATACTTGGTATAGAAATGAGCTGTGAGTCACTGAATAGGAAGAGGTGTTGCATTCGCCTCTTCCATCATCTTTCGAGTTCCACTGAGCCATGTATCAGTAGAATACTCAGTAATATTATTATCTTCTTGATGTTGTCTACTCAGTGAAAACACTTTCCAGATCTCCTGTAAGAGGGCTCTTAGAAGCTTCAGGCATTTTTCACCAATCAATCCAGCAGAAGCTAAAAATAGAAAAATATTGTTTCTGTCTTAACCCTGCATATAACCAAAAGACTGTAGGTCTGGAACAACTTCAAAAGAAGATCATCAGGGACCTAGTCTTCCACCTTTGTGCTCAGACATCCACACTTCTTCATTTTACCATAGGTACTGCATCTCTAGGCAGCATCTTTTCCAGGAGGGAAAAACAATAAAGGGCAGAGCACACTGCACTCAACAGAAAAAGCAAAAGCCCTTTCTGAAGTCTCCCTCCATAGACATGCTTATATTTCACTTACCTGAATTATCATGGAGTTGTTTCCAACTTACATTGAGCCTCCATCAGGTTTCCAGGGCTGTAAATCTTTGTGGGAGGAGATTGCCCAACTATCTTCCTCAAAACAGCTGTGGACTCAAACAGCTGACCTTTCATTTAGCAGCCCAACAATCAATGTACCAAGCCACCAGAGTTCCTAAGAATTGTCACAGACCTCCCTATTTCAAAAGTACACTAACTAAGAGTATTGTCACTCTGCGAAAAATCAGGCTTAAAGGAGGCAATGGTTTCTGGGGAATTGACCAGCAGTAATTGTCCCAGGAGTTATTAATCAAAAAAATCTTAGGTCATTTTTACTTTGGACATTCTGCCAGGAAAGGCTACTCCTTGGAAATAGATATTATGCTTGGAAAGATGAGAGGTGAGGTAAAGAGAGGAAAATCTCCAAAGGTGTGGACGGACATGGTGGCTCTATGTCGGCAGTGGGTTCAAGTGCATCAGAGATGATGAGGGTGGCACAAGGTAGGGCAGGATGCAGGCTTATTATTCAACGGGTCGCTATGAATTGTACTCAGTGGCACATTGGATGTTGTTGTTATTGTGTGCCATGGAGTTTGAACCGACCCACAGCTGACCCTCCAGTGAAATTTCAGAGGCAATTAATTATACAGGAGGAGATTGCCCCTCCTTTTCCTAATAATACTCAACTTGATGGCACCTAACAAAAACATAGCTAATGTCATTATTTTGATCATGATTAAAAATCATCATCATCATCATCATCATCAGTCTTCCTTAGTTCTGTCATTTTATCTCTTTTGAAAAATTTTATTGTAGTGAAATATAAATAGCATTTATCATTTAAACCATTTTATATGTATAATGCAGTGATATTAATTATATTCAGCATGTTGTGCTTCCGTCACCTTGTTGTTGTTGTTGTTAGGTGCTATTAAGTAATACTCAAACCCTTTCCTATCCTGTGCCATCCTCACACTTTCTGACACAGTAGAGCTCATTGTGACAGTCATCGTATCAATCTACCTAGTCAAGTATCTTCCTTTCCTTCACTGACTCTCCACTCTTCTGAGTGTCATGTACCATTCCAAGGATTAGCCCCTCCTAGCAACAAGCCCAAAGTATGTGAGGCGAAGCCTCACCATTCTTGCCTCCAAAGAGCATTCCTGCTGTACCCTCTCCAAGACATAGCATATGGGGCTGATGACTGAGAGGTCAAATGGCCCTGGTCCCATGTCCCATTTTCTTCTGCTTATAAGACATCTGGGCAGAAGAAAGAATAAAGAATAAATACTAAAGTATAAAAAAGTATTCATTGTTTGAGGGAGGGAGTGAGCAGTACCTGATATGCCTAAAGTTTCTAGAGTAGTGGTTGTTGTTGTTGTTGTTGTTGTTGTTAAGTGCCGTCGAGTCATAGGCGACTCATAGCGACCCTATGAAGGAGAGTCCTCGACACTTGGGTGCCTTTCATCCTCTCTCCAGGTTCACAGAGTTTCTGGAGGCAAGCTATTATGGAAGTGGATGCCATTCCTCCTTCCAAGCTTGTTTTAATCGGGGAGCACCAACCCAATAGCAGTGGTAGGTACTAAAATCTGAATTTCAAAGCATATACTAAAAAAACATGTTGATAAGATTAGAAAGTTATTATAGTCATGAAGAATGAATCAGTGTCAGATGTGAAGTTACTGAAATTTTCTTTAAGAAGATACTGTGAGCTTGAAGAAAGACTTTGTTGAAAATGGAGAAAAGATCATAGAGAGATTTGGATTAATGATATTTGATAACTGTTCAGACTAATGGAGGATGGATTTGGCATGGAAATATGAAGCCCATGAAGAATATGAGTTTGCTACTTCAAGCAAACAATACTTTACCTTAGACAATTTTACTGCTAAAGATTTAAGACTTCTGTAAAGTGTTAAGAAATAAAGAGCTCTAAGGTATGCCTGACTCATGGCATGGTATTGCCAGTTGTCATATACCTGCCCATGCGCAACAAAAAAGGGAAGAAATAATGCCTTTGATTTGTGATGATGCTGAAGATTCCTGAATATACCATGTTATTGTTGTTGTGTATTGCTGAGTCAGAACTGACCCATTGCTGCCCCTTCAGTGGGTTTTCAGAGGCAGTTAATGGCATGGGAGGAGACTGTCCATCTTTCTCCCATTAATATACCATAGACTATAAGAAAAATTTGTCTTGAAAGAAATACAGCTAGAATGCTCCTTAGACTTCATAATTGAGAGACTTAGTCTAATGTACATCATGCCTATTATCAGAAGGGGCCACAACCTAGGGAAGGACATCATGCTTCATAATGGATTATCGAAAAGGAGGGAAACAAACACTCAGTGAAATGGATTGCCAATGTCTGCAACAATTGTTCTCAAATATAAAAATGATTGTGAGGATAGCAGAGGACCAGGCAGTGTTTTCTTTTGTTCTGCTTGGGGTTATTGTGAGTCAGAAATTACTCCATGGTGTCCAACAACAATGCTTCAGTTACTTGGGATGATGGTATTGCCTTGGTGATGCTAAGGTTTTATTGTTCAAAATGGCTCCCCTAGCCATTGACTGGCTTTCTCATGTGGATGAGTGGAAATATGCTAATAGGACAAGTTAGTCTATTCATAAGAGGATTCACTAGTCTTGCACATCCACAAGGGAATTGCTTAGTCTCGCCATTCAATAGAGCAGATCCAACAGCAGAGTTTAAGAATCTGATCACCAACCAAAGCAGCATGGTATTGGTACAATGACAGGCACATAGACCAATGGAACAGAGTCGAGAACCCAGAAATAGAACCATATGATCTTAGCAATTGAGGCAGAAAAGGCATTTGACAAAATCCAACAACACTTCCTGAAAGACACCCAGCAAAATTGGAATAGAAGGAAATTTTCTCAACATTGTGAAAAGTATATTTGCAAAACCAAGAACTAACACCATTCTCAATGGAGAGAGACTAAAAACATTTTCCTTGCACACCGGGACCAGATAAGGATGCCCAGTGGTGCTATTCCTTTCCAATATTGCATTGGAAATGCTTGCTAGTGCAAGACTACAAGAGAAGGAAATAAAAGGCATCCAGATTGGCAAAGAAATGGTTAAACTGTCACTATATGCAGATGATATGATAGTGTACACAGAAAGCACCAATGACTCAACAACAACAAAAAAAAACCTGTTAGAGTTAATTTAGTAGAGTGGAAGGATATAAGATCAATATCCAAAAATTAATAGGATTCCTCTACATTAACAAAGAGAACTCAGAGACGGAAATTAAAAAAGCAATACCATTTACAATAGCCAACCACAAATTGAGAACTTGGGAGTGAATGTAACTAGAGATACAAAAGAACTATATAAAGAAAACTATAGAGCTTTTCTGAAAGACAAAATAAAAGACCTAAAGAAATGGAAAAATGTGCCCTGTTCATGGTTAGGAAAACTCAATATGGTGAAAATGACAGTCCTACCAAAGGCAATCTACATGTTCAATGCAACTTCAATCGAGATACCAAATTCATTTTTCAAGAAGATTGAAAGGGAAATTATCAAATTTATTTGGAGAGACAAGAGACTGAATAAGCAAAAGACTTCTGAGAAACAAAAATGAGGACGGAGGCATAGCACTCCCTGACCTCAAAACCTACTACACATCAGTAGTACCAAAAGAGCATGGTACTGGTTCAATGACAGGCACATAGACCAATGGAACAGAATTGAGAACCCAGAAATAGTCTCAGCTATCTACAGTCAACTGATATTCAACAAGGAAATCAAAGCTATCAACTGGGGAAATGATAACCTCTGCAACAAATGGTGGTGGCAAAACTGGCGTTCCATCTGCAGAAAGCTGAAACAGGATCCACATCTCACACTATACAAAAAAATTACCTCAAAGTGGATCAGAGAGTTGGTAGTAAAGACCAAAACCATAAAGTTCATAAGAGACAAACTGGGATCAAGCTTAGAAGCTCTAGTTCACGGTATAGAGTGCCAAATACAGTCAGAAATGCACAAACTAAAGAAAAAAAAATGGTGACCGGGATCTTATAAGGATTAAATCCCTGTGTGCATGAAAAACTTTTCCCAACAGGGTGAAAAGAAAACCTACAGACTGGGAATAAACATTTGGCAATACCAACTCAGACAATAGTCTCATAACAAAAGTTTATAGACTACTCCTGGGCCTCCACAAGAAAAAAAAAACTGGTAACACGATTATAAAATGGGCAAAAGACATGGAAAGAATTTTCATAAGAGGAAGATATTCAAATAGCCAACATACATATGAAGAAATGCTGCAGATCACTTCCAGTAAAGAAAGCTGTAAATCAAAACCATAATGAGATACCATCTCACTCCCGTAGCAGTGGCAAAAGTTTAACAGGACAGTAAGTAATAAATGTTGGAGAGGATGTGGTAACATATGAACTCTTTTACATTGTTGGTGGATTGTAAAATGATACAACCACTCTGGAAGGGAGTTTGGCACTTCCTAAAAAAAACTGAACGTAGAAATTCCATATGACCCAGCTATTCTATTGCTTGGACTATACACCAAGAAAATGAGAACTGAGGCTCACATGGAAACTTGTACACCAATACTCCTAACAGTGCTATTCACCATCACAAGAGCATGGAAACAACCCAGATGTCCAACCACAAACGAATGGATTGAGAAGTTGTTGTACAGTCATATAATGGAATACTGCACAGCATACAGGAGCAATAATTTTCTAAATTGCTACCTAACTTGGGAGGGACTGGGGAACATTATGCTAAATGAACTAACTCAGTCCCACAAGGGCAAATACTGTATAAAACCATTATTGTAGAATGACTATGAGGATCCAAGGGGCAAGGGAGGGTGAAGATAGAGGGGTGACAATAAGGGGGGAGGAAGGTGTTAATCATAGGGTTGCACAAATTGATGAGTGGATGTGCTGAAAGAATCGGGAAAGATTTTTTTTTAAATTAGAACTTTGTAAATAAATCAGTATAAAATTTCAATAAATAAATGGAACGGGGCAGGGGAGAATCTGACCACCAGCAAGAAAGGGAAAGCAGGAAGCGCAGATAGAGCATGTCTTTTGGGAGCCAGAGAGTCTTGCACCAGCCAGGCTATAATCTACACAAAAGCTGCAGCATCTCAGCAAAGAACCAGAGACCTGACGTGAGACAGAGTGGATCTGGGATTTCCACCTCATGGGGAACCAGGCCTAAGAATCTTTGCCCAAGTTTGTTGGTCAGAGAGAGCACATCTCAGCAGCTGTCGTGACTGAGCAATTGTATTCTATTACTAACCTGAATTATAGCCTTTTAACTACCTCATGGTTGCTGTGATGCTGAACACTGTGACACTGATGTTTCAAAAGCAATAATGGTTATCCATGGTGGACGGTGTTTGGTGGAGCTCTCCAATTAAAACAAGCTTGGAAGCAGGAGTGGCATCCACCTCCAAAATAGTTTGCCTCAGGAAACTCTATGAACATGGAAAAATGATGAAAGTTATACAAGTGTTCAGGTCTTTCGTTCATAGGGCAGCTTTGAGTCGTCTAAGACTCGACAGCACGTAACAGCAACAACAATATGATTCTGTGTGGTCTGTGAGTGAGTGCAATGCATTCTGGACCCTCAAAAGCAGTAAGATGGGTGTTGCCCAGAGTAGAAGGAGATACATAAGCATAAGGGACAGGTATGACCTCAAAGGAACTGGTTTTGTGTTGTTGATAGTGATAGTTCCCCACTGTGGAGTCAGTAAAGATCAGTTATGGCTGTAGCCCTTGCTCTTCTTACAGATGTTAAACTGAAAGCAGAATTTAATTTGTATAAGAAGTTTGAAAGAAGACAATGGACTAGCATTTTTATCATGTTGACTTTGGGATGATTATTGGTCATTTAAGGAGAGCTGGTGGCATAATTTGCTATACTTAACAAGTTGTGCTGCTATCAGAAAGTTCACATCCACCCTCTGTTCTAAGGGAGAAATAGGAGCAGCTTCATTTCATAAAGATATAGTTTTGGAAATCTAATGGAGAGTCACTATGAGTTGGAATCAACTCAGTGATGGTGAGTTTGGATTTAGTTTTATGCCTCACCTACCTGAGAAATGCAGTGACAATGGGCAGAGCACGGGAGAAAGTTGAGGACTAGAAATGGTGATCAAGAATCCCCAGTGGTTATGGTCATAGAATGAATGAGGTTGTGACTGACAGGAGGAGGAAAAAACTGAGGACTCCAGAGAAAAGAATCTAAAGTGTAAGTAGACAACTTGTTAGAGGTCAGAGAGAATGAGCAGAAACTAGAAAAGGATGCAAGAAGGTGGGCAGCTGTCTCCAGACTTGTCTGTTCTTTTGGCGGTCCATTAAGTATTCTTTTCCAAATAAATCCATAACACAAAGGCATTGATTCTTCTGTCATCCTTCTTGTCCACTTCTCAGATATACAGCAAGTAACTGAAAAAGCCATAGCTTGAATCAGACACACCTTAGCATCAAATTGACATTGTTGCATACCAAGTGTGTTGGTTGTGGATCCAAACAAGATGAATTCATTGACAGTTTCAATCTTTTCTCCACCTATCATGATGTTGCCTATTAGTACAGTGGTAAGAATTTTTGTTTTCTTTATGTTGAGATGTAATCTATAATGAAGGCTGTAGTTTTTAATCTTCCGTAACAAGTGCTTCAAGTCCACCTTACTTTCAGCAAACAAGATTGTGTCATCTGCATAATGACGATTATTGATTAGTCTTTTCCCAATTTTGATGTCATTTTTTTCTTCATAGAGTCCAGCATACAGATTGAATAGTTATGCGGAAAGGATACAAAATTGACGCACACCTTTCCTGATTTAAATAGCAGATGTAGCCCTTGATGTACTCACTAGTCTGTGCCAGGATGTTTGGAAGACGTCTACCTGGTCGACTGACTGGAAGAGATCCATATTTACACTCATTCCCATAAAAGATGATCCACCAGAATGTAGAAATTGGAGAACAATTATGATTAATATCATATGCAAGCAAAATATTAGTTTATCTTTTTTTTTAATGGCCAGAACAATACAATGACAGAGAACTGCCTTAAGTTCAAGTTGAGTTTTGAAGAGGCTATGACACCCAGGATCATTGCAGACATCAGATGGATCCTGACTGAAAGCAGAGAATACCAGAAAAATGTCTACTTATGTTTTATTGACTATTTTAAAGCCTTTGACTGTGTGGATTATAATAATTTATGGCTAACATTGAGAAGAACGGGAATTCCAGAACATTTAATGGTACTCATGTGAATCCTATATCAAAATCTGTTGTCTGAACAGAGCAAGGGAACACTTATTAGGTGCCATCGAGTCAAGTATGACCCTATGAACTACAGATCTGAACCCTCTCCTATTCTGTGCCATCTTCACACTTCCTAACACACTAACAGCCCATTGTAGCAGTCGCTATCTCAATTCTCTGACCCTACACCATTCCAAGCATCATGTCCCTTTCCAAGAAGTAGCCCCTCCTAGCAATATGTATGTGAGACAAAGCCTCATCATTCTTGCCTTCAAAAAGCACTTGAGCTGCACCCTCTCCAAGACATGTTTGTTCTTTTGGCCACCCATGGGATGTTCAGCACACTTCTCCAACACTACAGCCCAAAGGCATCAGTTCTCCCTCTGCTATCCCTATTCATTGTCCAGCTCTCAGATTCATAGAAAGAGAGCAGAATGACTATGGGCTGAATCAGTTGCACCTTAGTCCTCAACTTGACATTATTACTCCTTAATAATATGGAGAAGTCTCTAACTGCAAATTTTCCCAGGGCAATGAGTCTACTTATTTCCCGACTGCTGGCACCAAGTGTGCTAATTGTGGATACAAGTAAGATGAAGTTGTTGATACTTTCAATCTCTGCTCTATCCATTGTGAAGTTGCTTATTGGTCCAGTGGTAAGAATCTTTGTTTCCTTGACATTGAAATGCAATCCATACTAAAGGCTGCATTCCTTAATCTTCTGCAACTCAAGTTCTCCTCACTTCCAGCAAGAAAGGTTGTGTCATCTGCATAATGCAAGTTATTGATGAGTTTCCCTCCAAACCTAATGCCACATTCTTCTTCATAGCTTCCAGCTTTTCGAATACTTGCTCAGCATGCAGATTGAATAGGTATGGAGACATAATACAACTTTGACACATTTCCTTGTAATGTTGTTGTTGTTGTTATGTGCCGTCGAGTTGTTTGCGACTCATAGCGACACTATGTACAACAGCCCTAAACCCTGGTCTATCCTGTGCCAATCACACTACCTCTGACACACCCATCCCAATTACCCCAGTCACTAAATCAATCTATCTCATAGAGGGTCTTCCCCTCTTGCTCCGTCCCTCCAACCTCCCAAGCATGATGTCCCTCTCCAATGACCTGTCCCTCCTTGCAACATGCCCAAAGTATGTCAGACGAAGCCCCAGAATCCTTGCCTCCAAGGAGTTGCTTGGTTTAATCTTCTCCAGGATGAATCTGTTTGTTTTCTTGGCAGTCCATGGTACATTCAACACTCTTCTCCAGCACCACAGCTCAAAGGCATAAATTCTCCTTCTGTCCTCCCTAGTCATTGTCCAACTCTCTGATGCATAACAAGCGATTTCAAAGACTATGGCCTGTATCAGGTGCACTTTAGTCTCCAGAGAGACACCGTTGCTCTTGAGTACATTAGAGAGGTTCCTAACAGCAGAATTTCCCATCACAATACATTTTTTTATTTCATGGCTGCTGGTGCCAAGAGTGTTGACCATGGAGCCGAGCAAACTAAAACTGTGAACAATCTCAATCTCTTCACCATCCATCCTGATGCTACTAATTGATCCAGTGATGAGAATCTTTGTTTTCTTGACATTGGGCCTCAGTCTATACTGAAGGCTGCAGTCCTTGACCCTCTGCAGCAAGTGCATGAGGTCCTCCTCAGTTTCAGATAGCAGGGCTGTGTAGTCTGCATAACGCAGATTCATAATACATCTTCCACCAATCCTGATGCCACAATTTTGCTCATAGAGCCCAGCCTCCTGGATAATCTGCTCTGCATACAGATTGAAAAGGTATGGAGACAGGACACATCCCTGGTGTACACCCGTCCCAATTTTGAACCATGCAGTGTTACCCTGCTCTGTTCTGACAACTGCTTCTTGGTCCAAGTATAGGTTTTGCATTAGCACGATTAAATGTTCTGGGATTCTCATTCTTCTCAGAGTCAGCCACAGTTTGTTATGATCCACACAGTCAAATGCCTTTGCATAATCAATGAAACAAAGATAGACATTCTTCTGGTATTCCCT
>NW_006399752.1:20806145-20807742 GCF_000299155.1 Elephantulus edwardii
CCAGTGCAATCTTCAGAGTTTCTTCTGACATCCATTTTGGTCTTTTTTTCCTCTTCTGTCTTTGTAATGACCGTTTGCACTCTTCCTGGATGATATATTTGACATCCTCCCACAACTCATCTGGTACATAACAAAAACAACAACAACAAATCCATCGTGGGGTGTGGCATTCCCTGGTTTGGCTCTCTACCTGTCTCTTTCTCTGCAGACAAAAGAATCCCACTCAGGCGACCACTTAATAAAACTTCTTTAGCTAAAAAAAAAGAAAGAATATGTTTGAAGCATTGAACACCAATGATCAGAGAGCAGATGAGTTGTGGGATAACATCAAGGATAAAATCCATGATGAGAGCAAAAGGTTACTACAAAGGTAGAGGAGAAAGAAAAAAGCAAAATAGATGTCAGAAAAGATCCTGAAAATTGCACTAAAGGGTCAAGAAACCAAAACAAAAGGAGGAGATGCTGAGGTAAAAGAAGTGAACAGAAGATTTTAAAAGGCAGCTCAAGAATATGAAACAAACGATTATCATTTAAAATGTAGTGATTTAGAATTGGAGACTAAAAACTAAAAGACAAGAACTTAATCAGCATTTCTCAAACTTAAAGAGCTGAAAAACCTATTCAAGCCCCGAGTTGCAATATTTAGAGATGGTATGGGCAAAATCTTTAATTAGGGAAAATCAACAGAAGATGGAAGGAAAACACAGAATCACTGTATGTAAAAGAATTGGCTGATACTGTAATATTTCAGGAAGTATAGAAGTGGAAGCTTCACTAAAGGCATTGGCAGAAAACAAGACTGTAGGGATAGATGGGATACCAATTGATGTTTTTCAAATGACACATGCATCCCTGGACATGCTCATCAGGCTATGCCAGAAAATTTGGAGGACAACTGCCTTTCTAACTGACTGGGAAAAATTCATATTTGTTGGAAAGGTGGAGGAATGGTAAAGGACAGGAAGACCTTTAACCAGGTGGACTGACACAGTGACTAAAGTAATGGGTGTGTGTCAGAGATTGTGGCATGATGCAGGATCAGACAGAGTTCAAATTTGTTGTTTATAGGGTTGCTATGAGTTATACTTGATTCAACAGCACCTAACAACAACCACAACATACCAGAGTGCCTCTTAGAAGCAAGAATGGTGAATTTTCATCTTACTTACTTTGGGTATACTCAGGAATAACCAATCCTTGTAGAGAGACATCATCTTCGGAAAGGCAAAGATGCAGAGAAAAAGAGGAAAACCCTTCACACAGTGACTGCCACAGTGGACTGGAGATGATGAGGATGGTACAGCATAAGGCGAAGTTCAGATCTGTTGTTCATTGGATCTCTGATTCATAGTTGACTCGATGACATGTAATAACAACAACAGCACACTTATGCTATCTTTGCTTCACAGTTCTTTACTGTTTAATAAGCACATCTCCACAGTCTTATTTTACACTGTTAATATGTTGTTGTTGTTGTTATGTGCCGTTGAGTCACTTGCAACTCATAGCGACCCTGTGTACAACAGCCCTAAACCCAGCTCTACCCTGTGCCAATCGCACTGCCTCTGACACACCCATGCCGATTACCCCAGTCACT
>NW_006399752.1:20808582-20810631 GCF_000299155.1 Elephantulus edwardii
TTGCAATAGAACGATCAAGTTCTGGGATTCCCATTCTTCTCAGAGTCAGCCACAGTTTGTTATGATCCACACAGTCAAATGCTTTTGCATAATCAATGAAACACAGATAGACATTCTTCTGGTATTCCCTGCTTTCAGCTAAGATCCATCTAACATCAGCTACAATATCCCTAGACACATAAAAAATAACTCTCTAACTAAAATAGCCCTATTTTTTGTATAAGGCAATCCAGAGGAAAGCTAAAACTTTAAAGTGACTTGTCCAAAGTTACACAGACTTTTGAAACAGAAGACAGAGAGTGTCCCTCTTCTTAAGTCATTCTGTCTCAAAGGGACTTCTGGACAAGTTGTGAACAACACTGTATCCTTGTAAGACACTGTGACATGGTAAGCATTGAGCTACAGTTGTTAGGTGCCATCTAGTCGAGTACGACTCATAGTGGCTGTATGAACAAAATATTTGAACCCTGTTCTATCCTGCACTATCCTAACACTTCCTGACAAACGAGAGTCCATTGCAGCAGTGATCATGTCAATTTACCTGGTTGAGAGTCTTCCTCACACCCTTCCCAGCATCATGATGCTGCCTATTAGTCTAGTGGTAAGAATCTTTATTTTCTTAACATTGAGATGCAACCCATACTAAAGGCTGCATGCCTTAATCTTCTTCCACAAATACTTCAAGTCCTCACTTTGGCCGAGCAAGATTTTATCATATGCATAGTGCAGCTTATTGATGAATCTTCCTCCAATTCTGATGCCATACTCCTCATAGAGTCCAGCCTCTTAGATAACTTGCTCAGCATACAGATTGAACAGGTACAGGGTTACAAAGTACTTAAAAAACACAACAACAGCCTTTAAAACTCATTTATGTTGGGTCACAATCAACTCATAGCACTCTCCAGTGAGTTTTCTAGTGGCTATAAATCCTGTAATGGGAGACTGCTCATCTTTTTACTGTGGAACTCCTGGTAGATTCAAACCTTTTTGTTAGCAGGACAACTACCTAATGTCTAGACCAACAGAGATCCCTTACAAAGGAGCTATTGAATACCAGGCATTAGAGATCTAAAAGAGGACATAGAAAAGAAAACTGAGGAACAGGATCCCAAGGAGGTAAAGTTTCATTTCAGACTTCACTAAGTTGGCCATGGGGAAGAAATATTAGTTTTCACTAAATTAATTTATTCTATTCTCAGAATGTACCAAGTTAATTTTGGACTTGTTAGAGCAAAACTTAGAAATTCAATACCATATAATTAACTTTACCTCTAAGCCAATGTTTCTCACACTGCTACTCCTGTATCAACAGCGTCATTCACTTGTAGTGCTCTTGAAGGTACAGATTAGAATGCAGAGAACAACCTTGATCTTGCTTTTTCTGACTGTGTGTGAGTCTCGGGAAATTGTTGCCTTATGTACATATACCTTTGAACTTTAAGTAAAATAGCATAATGAAAAGTAGGTTTTCATAGTGACTCCAAAGGATTCCTGCTTCCATTAGTGTTTATATGTGAGAGGATACACTGTGAGACCATTATAAATGATAGTGTAGTTAAAGGAAGAGCATTGTGTGGAGTTGAATTACAGCAGGTGCTCCAGAATGGTTGAGCTTTACTAAAGAAATAGGTATATGTATATTAACGTAGATGAGTCCTGTTAGCATGTGGTGAGTGCCCTGGCTTTGGTCATCCTTCCCAAAGAATAGAGCTGGGTGGAAAACAAAAGGAGGTGATACCGACTAAAACCAAGAACTATAAATTTCAGTACAGAAAAGCTAGGAACAACACTAGAAGTCCTAATCCACAACATAAACAGTCTTCTAAGTATCCTAAAAACCCTACAACCAGGAGAAGATAAAGTAGATAAATAGGATCTTCTAAGACTAAAATCCCTATGCACATCCAAAAACTTCTCCAAAGGGTAAAAAGGGAAGCCACCGACTGGGAAAAAGTATTTGGTAATAACATATCAGATAAGGGACTTATATCCAGAATTTATGAAATACTTGAGCACCACAACAAGATAAAGGTAAAGAATCCAATA
>NW_006399752.1:20812796-20825223 GCF_000299155.1 Elephantulus edwardii
GTAGCTAAGAGAATACGCCATCCCCTTTTCCTTATGAATCAGGGTGAAGTCTCTCTCAGGGAGGAGTGATAGGGAATGGCAAAGAACACACTGACAAAGGAGATTAATCAGAACTGGCTTCGACAAGCACTGTGGTAAATGGACAGTTAAAACAGACATTCAAGGCGGGGGGGGGGAACAAAGAAGAACGAACTGGGGAGGAGGCTAGAGAAAACAGTGCAACAATGAATGAATGAAAACCCAAAATCTCTGTAAATGTTCATTAGAACTAATAAAATAAAATAAGTCACAAGGGTAACTATAATAAAAGTCAATTAAAATGACACATAAATTAAAGCTAAAGTACAAATTAAAAAAAAAAAAGGAGGTGATACCATGGAGGGACTAGGGGATGTCTCGCAATTTCAGTGGCTCTTAAGAAAACTTCTCCTTAATACTATAGCTTCAGAGACTTTAACAGGGATGTATCGCAATTTCAGTGGCTCTTAAGAAAACTTCTCCTTAATACTATAGCTTCAGAGACTTTAACAGCTGCTAAGGTTAGGGATGTCCAACTAGCTGAGAAACAAGGTAAAGAAACAAGAGTGGACGTGAATATTGTTGTTGCTATGTGACATCAAGTGAAGGATGCTATAAACAACAGATCTGAACTCCATCCTACGCTTTGACATCCTCATCATCTGTTCATACTCAAGCCCTTTGCAGCAGTCACTGTGTTAATCCATTTGGTTGAGGGTCTTTCTCTCTTTCTCTGCCCCTCCATCTTTCTAAGCATCATGTCCTTCTCCAAGGAATAACCTCTCTAAGCAACATGCACAAAGTATGCGAGAGGAAGCTTTGTCATCTTTGTCTCCAAATAGAACTCTGGAAATACTTTCTTCAAGACATCTGTTTGTTCTTTTGGTAGTCCATGGTATCTTCAGCCCTCTTTTCCAACTCTATAAATCAAAGGCATCGAAAATAATTATTCTGTTATTCAGTTCTGTCATTGTCCAGTTCTCAGAGGCATAGGAAATGACTGAAAAGACAATGGTCTGAATCAGGAATACCTTAATCCTTGATGTCAGCAAATTGGCATCCCTGACTGCAGAATTTCCCAATGCAATCCACCTCCTGACTGCTGGTACCAAGTGTTTCAATTATGGGCATGTGTAAGATGAAGTCATTCACAGTGTCAATCTTTTCTCCATCTATCACGATGTTGTCTATTGTGATGAGAACTTTTTTTTTTTATGTTGAGATGCAATCTATATTAAGACTATGGTCTTTGATCTGCAACATGTGCTTCAAGCCCTCCTTAACTTCAGCAAGCAATCTTGTGTGATCAGCATAACACAGGCTGTTGATGAGTCTTCCTCCAACCCTGGTGCTACTTCGTCTTCATAGAGACTAGCTTCTCAAATGATTCTTGAATGACTTTAGCATAGACTGAAAAAGTACAGGGAAAGGATACAACCCTGATGCACTCCTTTTCTGACATAAAACTATATAGTTTTCCCTTGCTCTGTTCAGAAAACAGCCTCTTGATCTAGGTATAGGTTTCGTGTGAGCAAGTTAATTGGTCTGAGAATCTCATTCTCAGTTTTAGCCATGATTTGTTAGGATCCAGACAATCAAATGCCTTTGCATAGCAGGAGGTAGAGGTAGAGATAATTTATTAAAGAACATATATTCTAGAGAAAAGAAGACCCTTTCTGAAAGGTAAAGGGTGTCATGGAGGGGACATTGAGTTACTGGGGTGATAGCCTTTTTTAGCCAGTCTTCTTTCTCCTGGGGCACAGAAATTAAGAAAATGGTGTTTGCACCAACAAAATGATATTGCTGGAAGTTCTCACTCTGCTTAGCTGTTCATGATGCAACCAAAGTCCCACTGGCCTAAAATACTTATTAGGTTGACTAACTCTTGCCCTCTTATTTTTTATCTTATATGGGCATAATCAGTGTTCTAATAGTTTAACAAGGTCTATCTGAAACTGGAAGGTGATTTATGATTTTAACTTTCCCTACTGCTCCAATTTCACAATATCCAGCCAGTGAAAGAATGAATACAGTACAGAGTAGACTAAAAAGTATAAACTAAGAAAGAACTCATTGCATTCTAGTTGGAGTAGACTGTCCAGCGGGTTGTCAGAGGCTGTAAATTGCTTGGGAGAAGAGAATTCTTCCTTTTCCTGTGCAGCAGCTGGTGGATTCCAACTGCCTGCCTGCGAGTTGGCAGCACAAGTTTACCCACCAGCCCATCAAAGTATTGAGTATAATTGCCCCCACAGGGTTTCCAAAGTGGAAATCTTTGCAAAAGTGCACTACCTGCTTTTCCCTATAGAGCAGTTGGTGGGTTGGAATTGTCAACCTTGTAGTCAACAGCCAAGCATGTCAGCCTGCAGAGGCCCTGTTGTGTGACATGCTGTGTGAACTGACCCATAGCAGACCCTCCAGAAGGTTTTCAGAGGCACTTAGTCAATGGCAGGGAGGAGATTGGCTCTTTCTCCCATAGAGCAGCTAGTGGATTAGGATAGTGTGCCTT
The DNA here is from genome assembly GCF_000299155.1 of Elephantulus edwardii. Classification (NCBI taxonomy): domain Eukaryota; kingdom Metazoa; phylum Chordata; class Mammalia; order Macroscelidea; family Macroscelididae; genus Elephantulus; species Elephantulus edwardii. Next base: position 20,815,321 of record NW_006399752.1, read on the forward strand.
TGGGATTGCAGTGCAGCTTCTACTCCCAGGTGCCTTACAATAATTGTGGGACTGGGAAAAGATGATTTCCTTAGGACCTTGGGAACCTTATAGGGCAGCTCCCCTGTTTTAGTCATTTTAAGTTCAAAATTCCAGGGCACTGAGTTTGCTTTGGTTATTGGTGGTACCATGCCCAAAACATTGAATACTAAATGAAATGTTGGCCGTTTGAACCCTTTTATATCCACCACTCTGGGAAAAAGGTGTGTCAATCAGTTCTGGAGAACAATTACAGCTTTGGAAACCCTATGGGGAAGTTCTAGAAAGGTTGCCGTGAATCAATTGCCAGCAGTGGGCTTATTTTTTTATATTTTAAGTTGAGACACAATTCATTTTAAGACGAATATTAAAAACATGATTGAAGGATTTCTTCAACTATGAATACTGATTAATAATAATTAATGATGAGAATAATGAGACTTCTTATTCAAATCCTTCATAAGATTTGAATCCTTATTTGAATCCACTGCTCTCCTTGACGTTTTAAACAAATCAGTAGTACCCCAGAGCAAAGAGCAGCTAAAAAAAAAAAAAAAGAGAGAGAGAGAAATGAGAAAACTTAAGACAACTAGGTCCACCAGCAGTGGGAGGCTGCACTCTTCCCGCCGGGTTCACCGCACGTGGCCGGCTCGGGCGGGCTTGGGAGAGAGCTTCGCGACAGTGGAGGAGGGGAGCGGTGTGGGACGACGCCGAGGGGCGCAGAGGCCACGGTTGGGAAGGTGCCGACTGCGCAGGCTCCGGACAGGCGAAACCACTGCGGGAAGATCCGAGGGGAAGAACTCCAGGCCGTTTCCGGGATAGCCTTGTCTACCTGCAGAAAGCCTACCATTTCCCCTGATATTGTTACTATATTAATCACAGCCCTCCTGAGATTGTGTTTTCATCGTTAGGATTCTTAATCCTAGAGCGAGCCGCTTTCTTTAGTCGTGCTGCTGCTTCCCCTGCAGACTCCACCGTGGATTCGCCCCACCTCCCCACGGCCTCCAGAGGTGGTTTGGCTGCCCCCTCCCCCTCCCTGGTGTCGCGAGTTGGCGCCGCTGCTACCGCCCCCCCTCTCGGAGCTCTCGGCCCCTAGGCCGGGTGATACCGACCAGTCCCGGGGCCCCCTCCTCTTTTCTCTCGGGCCTGCCATTCTCCGAGGGACTCCCTGCCCCTCCTTCGCCCCTTCCCTTCTTTCTCCCCGCCGAGCCGCGGCGGCCGCAGCAGTAGCAGGAGAAGGAGGTGCCGGCGCCCGGAGGCGGCGGTGGCCGGGGAGCCCATGGCGTACAGTCAAGGAGGCGGCAAGAAGAAAGTCTGCTACTACTACGATGGTGCGAGGCCAGGAGGGTGGGCGGGCAGGGCTGGGGCTGCAGGCCCGGGGCGCGGCGGGCGCGGCTCCCGTCGCGAGTGGGCGCCAGCGCTGAGAGGTGTGGAGGTGGAGTACGGACAGACGTGTGGCTGAATCTTAACCCGTTCCCACCCCGCCGCCGGCTGCGGGAGACCTTTCAGCCGGAGCGGCTCTGCGGACGGGAGCTGGAGGGCCGTCCCCCTTCGCTCCTGCACCCTTATTCCCTCCGGCCGTGCAGCCTGCTGCCCCGAAGGCGGTCGCCTGCCTGTCACTCGTGGGAGCCGAGGTGCGCGGTGGCCTGCACGGTCCCCTGCACCCAGACATCCCCCCCCCCCCAAGCTGCCTGTCCATCGGGGCGAGACTGCACACAAAGCCTTGCGGCCGAGGGAGCCCCGCCCTCTGGCCCCTCGGCTGTCTCGTGTCCCCGCCCGCTTTCCCCTCTTCTTCGTGTCCCTCTGTCTCCGTGTGGCGGGTGCATCTGCTCCTTTCTCCGCCTCCAGCCTCTGCACTCTTCTCCATCCTCCCGGGTCGGTCCTGGGCCCTGGAGAGGAGGGACTGAGGATTTGGGCCCGATTTGTAACACGCGCACTCCTACTCTTCACGGACTCCATCCCTCCTCTCCTTTGTTCACCGGGTTCGTTGAGCGCCACTTTCTCGGAATTCAAATGGAAGAACTCCACTTCCGCAACAAAATTAGGCTTTCCGTGGGTGGGCTTTCCTGGGAAAGAGGAGATGAGTGGGGATGGGGGGGGGGGCTGTTCATGCTTGTGTTGTATGTCAGTTTCTATGGGTCCTGACCTGTCTCTCTTGAGAGGTGGTTGCCAACTAACTCTTTGTTACTCTTTGTTCCCTCGGGAAACATACCATGCTTTGGGGGTTTCAGAGAGAGCTTTGGCATCTTTGGTGTTCCTAGGGGAAGGAATTGCAGTGTAGGAGCGCTTTGGGTAGCAGTGCAGAAGCACTGAGTGTTAGGATCAGGTACAGTTGAACTCACAGCAGGTATAGTTAGTTAGGAGAGTTGGTTAAAGTCGTTCTCTCTGAATCCTGTTTCCTGTGTCGCTCTGAATTTTACTAAATGGGCTAGAAACCTTTGCAGACTTAAGCAAGAAAGGTTGTTTTGGTTGAATAGTTTGGTTAAATGATTGTTCGAAAAATTTCAAAATGAAACAGAAGGGAGCTTCAGTGGCTTGAAAGTTCATTTCTATTTATGTGAGACAAATTTTGGACGCTGCTGCATCCTGCATTTGATGTAAATAACAAAATGTGGAGAGTACCCTAGAAGCCAAGTTCAGAATAAATCTGACCTTAACTTGAGAAGAACCACATTAAGGATTAAGGCCTTTTTTTACTGCTCACCTGTCATTTGTAGAATGATCTGACAACGTATATATAAAGTTTAAGGTGGTTGTTAGGTGTCTTCAAGTCAGGTGTAACCAGGCCTTAATCCTCTCCTATCCTGTGCCATCCTCACAGTTTCTGATATATTTGAACCCATTGCTGTAGTCACTGCTCCAGCCCATCTCAATGAGGGTCTTCCTCTCCTTCGCTGACGCTCCACCATTCCAAGCATGATAACTTTTTCCAAGGAATGGCCTTTCCTAGCAACATGCCCAAAGTATGAAAGACAAAGCTTTAAGGGAGCTGTTATTATATAGTAACTGCTATGCTTTGAAGAACATATTTTAAGAGGATTTCTGTAAGTTGTTGTTATATATTGTCGAGTGGCAACTCATAGTGACTCTACGTATAATAGCTCTGAACCCTGCCAGTCTCATTGACTCTGACACACCTACCCCCATTGCCCCAGTTACTGTATCAGTCCATCTCTCCAGGGTCTTCCTCTCCTTTGATGTCCCTCCACCCTTCTAAGCATCATTTCCTTCTCCAAGGTCATTCCCTCCTGGCCACATGCCAAAGTATGTGAGATAGACCTTCAAAATCCTCGCCTCCAAGGGGAAACTTATTTTCACCCTCTCAAAGACAGACCTGTTGGTTTTCTTGGTGGTCCACAGTTGATTCTTTTTTTTTTTTTTTTAAATCTAGGTTGTTTATTTTTCATTTCAGTGAACATCTACAGAGATTTTGGGATTCCATTCATTCACTGTTGCACCCTTCTCCCCGCACAAACCCCTCCCCCCTCCCCCCCTTTGCTCCTCTCCTTGATTGTCCAGCTCTCTGTTGCATACATAGCAAGTAACTGTGAAGACTGTGGCCTCGATCAGGCGCACCTTAGTCTCTAGACTGACATCATTGCTTCTCATTACTCCGGAGCGATGCCTGACAGCAGATTTTCCCTGTGCAATACATGTGTGAAATAAATTGACTTGTAGTGATACTGTGTCATAGGTGTGGAAATACGTACATTTTCGTTTTAATGGGAATTACACTGCTGAAAGTTAATTGATTAAGATTGAATGCTTATTTTAGGTTACTAACAAAACTCCTGCTCTATATTCAGTTGTTAGGTAAATAGATGTGTAAGTTAATTAGATCTGGTGGCCTTCTAGCTAAGGAGTTGTGCTGCTAACTTGCCCCATGCCGTTTACAGCTTCTGAAAAGCTTCTGCTAACCTGAACTTGTCAGGCGCTATTTACAGCTTCTGAAAAGCCTCTGGAGGGCCAGTTCTGATTTGACGGCATGTGACAGCAACAAAGTTCATTTAAGAAAAGTTAATTTCTAAAGTATAGATTTGTTCTTTTCAAGTCTTGGGGTAAGGAGTAAAACTTTAAAAAGACAGAGACTCTGAATTAAGGCTTTTCCTACACTTGTTGGTTGCCATTGGTAATAGTAGACTGTGATTGAGTAAACTGCCTTATAACTTCTTGTCATTAGGCTTGAACTATAGAACCAGGAGGCATTCTTGAGTTGCAATTTTCTGAACACCTGTTTCTGAGCCTAACCTGTGATGAGTCTTTGTTGAAGGATTAGGAACAAGACTGGCCTCTAGGACAGAATGCAGCCTTGATAGCTTGAGTAAAAATATTTGAGTCTTATGATTGGAACTTTGTTATAGTTCATGCAACTGCTTTCCTTGAAGGCCAAGAACCAGAAATTAATTGGCCTGATTTGGAAACTTTTGATGGTTGTCTTTTGCCTGTGACTCTGTGTGACTCTTCATTTTTGTTGTTGTTGCTATGTGCCATCGAGTCATTTGCGACTCATAGTGACCCTATGTACAAGAGCCCTAAATGCTGTTCTATCCTGTGCCAACCTCGCCATCTCAAACACACTCTTTCCCACCACTCCACTCACAAAATCGATCCATCTCATCGAAGGTCTTTCTCTCCTGCGCCGCCCCTCCACTCTTCCGTTTTTAGAAGGGATTATTTAAGTACTCAAAGAGACTTGGAATAGTGTGTTATGTATTGATCTGCTAACTGAAAGATCAGCTACTTAAGTCTACAAGTCACAGTTGAGTTTAAAGACTGTGCCTGATTCAAGCTATGGTCTTTTCAAAGTGCATCTGAGAGTTGGACAATAAATAAAGATGACAGAAAAAGAATTGATGCCTTTGAATTCTGGTGCTGGAGAAGAGTACAGTGGCTCAGTGACTGCCAGAATTATGAACAAATCTGTTTTGGAGAGGGTGTAACCAGAATGCTCCTTAGAGGTAAGGATAGTGAAGCTTCATCTCATGTACTTTGGACATATGTTGCTGCGAGGGGCTAGTCCTTGGAAAAGAAAGGACATCATGTTCGGAAAAGTGGAGGGTCAGCAAAAGAGGGGAATACCCTCAATGGGATTAATTGATACAGTGATTGTAACAATGGTCTCAAGTACGGTGGAGATAATGAGGATGGCACAGCATAGAGCAGGATTCAGATCTGTTGTTCATAGGGCCACTATGAGTTGTAGTGGACTTACAAGCACATAACAGTGAGAACAGCATTTCAGGAAAAAGATGAGGCATTCTCCTTTCATAACAATTTATAGGCTTGGAAACGATGGAAAGTTCCTATGAGTTGAAACTGACTACAACAATAGGTTTGGTTTGGTGGTCTTTAGGTGGTTTTATTTTACATATATATAGAAAAGAGCCAAGTCATTTTGGATTTGTGTAAATTGATTAAAAACTATTGTGCTAATATTAAAATAATCATCTGCTAACCTCCGTACAAGTCCAAATTCTTAGATTTTCATTACCCCAAAACATCCTCTGTTTTTCTCAATGTATGAAGGTAATAAATACTTTTTCTTGGTAATTGTGAAGGAATAAGATACAAATAAAATTACTACTTCTGCTCTAAAGAATTTATGACTTGGGAAGGTATAAAACATGGATTGAGGATGGGACTTGAAATGGTCAATAAGATTGTTATGAGTCTGAAGTACTTTGACTGTAATGAATTTGGATCTCTGGTGGCATAGTGCTGTAAGAAGCTTCTCTGCAGTCCCAAAGACATGTGGTTTGAATCCACCAGCTGCTCAAAGGGAGAAGGCTTGGCCCTTGTATGTGATTAACTGCCTTTGACTGGAGGGTCAGCTGGTTCCTATGAGATAGCATAACTGCCTTTGACTGGAGGGTCAGCTGGTTCCTATGAGATAGCATAACTGCCTTTGAATGGAGGGTCAGCTGGTTCCTATGAGATAGCATACAACTACAGTGCTATTGGTAGCAGTACAGCCTGAAGTATCATACCATCTTGTATCTGGCATCAGGATTGGAAGAAGACTCATAAACAGCCTATGTTATGCGAATAGCACAATGTTTCTTGCTGAAAGTGAAGAATTCTTGAATCACTTAGGGCAGAACACATCAGCATCAAGAAAACAAAAATCCTCACTAGTGGACCAAGAGGCAACATCATGATGGAGAAGAGATTGCTGTCAACAATTTCTTCTTAATTGGATCCACATTTAGTACTCAATGGTAATGGAAGTCAAGAATTCAAAAGACATCTTGTAATCAAAATATCTTGTCAAGGACCTCTCCAAATTGCTAAGAAGTAGTAAAGTCAGTTTTAAGACTCAGGTGAACTTGATGTCTAAGCCATAGCCTTTCAATTATTTCTGTATATTTAATTTGGACAGTGATTAAGAATGACAGAAGATGACTCAATGCCTTTGAGTTGTGATGTTAGAGAAGAGTACTGAATTATCCTGTGGATGACCAAAAGAGCAAATCATATCTATCTTGGAGGAAGTTAGGAAACTCCTTAACAGCATGAACAGCCTTGCATACTTTGAATATGTTGTCAGGAGGAGCCAGTCCTTGGGAAAAATGAAGGGTCAGAAAAAGAGGAAGACCTTCAACAAAATGGACTAGCATAGTAACTGTAATAATGGGCTGCACCATACAGAGGATGATGGGCAAAACTCAGGTCTGCTGTGAGTCATAGTGGACTTGGTGGCACTTTATAGCGCATTATCTGGTTTTAAATTACTGGTTAAGGCGAAAGAAGAATGTAGAGAAGTGCTATATTCTGTAAACATTTGAGGCACACCTTGAGGCTTGTTGTTATGTGCTCTTGAGTCCAACTCACAGTTACCCTATGTACAACTCTTCTCTATCCTGGGCCAATTTGATCATCCCTGACACACCTATCCCCATTACCCCAGTCACTGAGTCAGTCCATCTCATCGAGGGTCTTCCTTTTGTACTTCCTTCACCCTTATAGGTATGACATCCTTCTCCAAGGACTGGTCCCTCCTCACAACATGCCCAAAGTATGTCAGATGGAGCTTCAGAACCCTCATTTCCAAGGAGCATCCAGGTTTCACCCTATCTGGGATGAGCCTTTTTATTCTTTTAGCAGTCTTTGATGTATTTAGTACTCTTGTCCAGCACCACATCTGAAAGGCATTGATTCGTCTTCTGTCATCATTAGTCATTGTCCAGCTCTCTTATGCATAGCAAGTAATTATGAAGAGCGTGGCCTGGACCAGGCAAACCTTAATCTCTAGACTAACTTTATTGCTCTTAAGTACTCTGAAAAAGGTCCCTGACAGCAGATTTTACCAATAAAATTCTCCTTTTGATTTCCTGGCTGCTGGTATCAAAACTGTTGATTGTGGAGCCAAGCAAACTGAAGCTGTTAACAATATTAATCGCTTTACCATCTATCATGATGCTGCCAATTGGTCTAGTGGTGAGAATCTTTGTTTTCTTTATGTTTAGTTTCAATCCGTATTGAAGGCTGCAGTCCTTGACCTTCTGCAACAAATGCCTCAGGTCCTCCTCGGTTTGAGCAAGCAAGATTGTGTCATCTGCATAATGCAGGTTGTTGAATCGTCCTCCAGTCCTGATGCCACTTGGCTCTTCATAGAGCCCAACCTTCTGGATGATCTGTTCTGCATGGAGATTGAAAAGATATGGAGATAGGATGCATCTTTGTCATATACCTTTCTTGATTTTTGAACCATGCAGTGTTTCCTTGGTATGTTCTGATGACTGTCTCTTAGTCCAAGTATAGGTGTCCCATAAGCACAATCAAGTGTTCTGGGATTCCTGTTCTTGGAGTTAGCCACAGTTTGTTGTGATCCACACAATCATATGCTTACTGACTTTTTTTTAAAGGGTTTTTTTTTTTTATTATGTGTGTGTGTGTGTGTGTGTGTGTGTATGTGTGCACGTGCACCGTCAAATCGGATCTGACTGGTATAGGAGGAGATTGTCCCTCCTTCTCCAGCAGAGCATCTGGTGGATTCGAACCACACATTTCTGGATTGCAGTGCAGCTACCTGTCACTAGGCCACCAGAACTCCTGGCTGAACATTTCAGTCAATGAAAGGGACCTCTGGCGGCATATTTTTCATTGTATGTTTTGTTGTTATTAGCTGTCGTCCAGTTGATTCCAACTCATAGCATCCTTATGATATACAACAGAATGAAACACTGCCCAGTCTCCCCTATCATCCCAATGTGTGATGAGCCCATTTTTTGGTTGTGTTGTTTAGTCTTCAGTATCATACCCTTGTGGAACTTTCTTGGTTCCACAAACAACACTCTTGGCATCAGCAGTCAGGAAATGAAAGGACGAATTCCTTTGGGAAAGTCGGCTGTCAGGGATCTCTCCATAGTCTTGAAAAAAAGATGTCAATCTGAAGACTAAGTCATGCCTGATACAAGCTATGGTTTTCGCAGTTACTTGCTATATACATTAGTGAGCTGGACAATAACTAAGGATGACAGAAGAAGGATCAGTTTTGAGTTGTGGTGCTGGAGAAGAGTGTTGAACATACCATAGACTTCCAGGAGAACAACCAGATCTCCCTGGAGAGGGTGAAACTGAGCTGCTCCCTGGAGGCAAAGATTTTGAAACTCTATCTCACATACTTTGGGCACATGGCCAGGAGTGACCATTATGGAGAAGGACATTATGCCTGAAATGGTGGAGAGACAGCGCAAGGGAGAAGATGCAGGATGAGATGGATTGATTCAGTGACTGGAGAACTGAGTTGAGGTCTGATGGTGTCAATGAGATTGGAACAGGATAAGAAAGGGTTCAGAGCTGTTGCACATTGTGTTGCTAACAATCATCTCCTTAAGGAGCTGTGAGTGTCATGCCTTAAATATTGCCCTGCTAACGGAATAATTTGAATCCACAAATTGCTCTGAGGGAGAGCAATGGGCATTCTCCTCTCATAAACATTTTCAGCCTCAGAAACATTAATAAATTCATAATAGAAAGCCAATAAATAGAGGTTCCCCCACCTTTTTTATTATTTGAGGGAAAGTTTACAAATTGTACTGGTTTTTCATATAATCATTTGTAGAGGCTTTGTTTTATAATGTTACTGAAAAAGAAGTAATATCCTGCACATTTTTCATAAAAGAAAAAAGGAAGAAACCTTCCTTTTATTAGGTCAACATTTCACTGATACTGAATATAGAATAAACTTTACAGAAAAAGTACAAATTAATATCTCTCATGAACCTTAGTATACACATTGAATAAGTATGGAGAAAGGAAACAGCCTTGACGCAAGCTTTTCTGATTCTAAGCTATGCAGTTTCCCCTTGGCTCTATTTGTACAACAGCCTTCTTGATTGAGTTATAGTTTTCGTGGAGTACAATTACGTGTTCTAAAATTCTCATTCTTCTCAATGTCAGCCATAATTTGTTAAGATCCATAGAGTTAAATGTCTTTCATAAAGTATGCATTCTTCTGGTATTCTCTGCTTGCATCCAGGATCCATCTGGTATCAGTAATGATATCTCTCCTGCCATAGCTTCTTTTAATCCTAGCCTTAATTTCTGGAATTCACTGTCAGTGTACTGTTTTTAATTATATTTAGCAAGATTTTACTTGAACTTGATATTAATGGTTGTTTGTTGTTATGTGCCATCGAGTCATTTGCGACTCATAGCGACCCTTTCTATAAGAGCCCTAAACGCTGTTCTATCCTGTGCCAACCTCTCCCTCTCGAAACACATTCATTCCCACCCCTCCACTCACAGAATCGATCTGTCTCATCAAGGGTCTTCCTCTCCGGTGCTGTCCCTCCACTCTTCCAAACATGATGACCCTTTCCAAGGACCAGTCCCTCCTTGCAACATGCCCAAAGTATGTCAGATGAAGCTTCAGAATCCTTG
>NW_006399752.1:20825445-20838234 GCF_000299155.1 Elephantulus edwardii
TCAGGTGCACCTTAGTCTCCAGCCTCACATCGTTGCACTTCAGTCCTCTTCAGAGGTCCCTCACAGCTCACTTTCTAATGCAGTTAGTCTCCTGATTTCCTGGCTGCTGTTACAAAGAGTGTTGATTGTGGAGCCAAATAAACTAAAACTGTTAACTATCTCACTCTCTTCACCATCCATCCTGATGCTGCCGATTGGCCCAGTGGTGAGAATATTTGTTTTCTTGATGTTGAGCTTCAGTCCATATAGGAGGCTGCAGTCCTTGACCTTCTGCAGCAAGCGCTTCAGGTCCTCCCTCAGTTTCAGCGAGCAGGGTTGTGTCATCTCCGTAATGCAGGTTGTTGATGATTTTTCCGCCAATCCTGATGCCACATTCATCCTCGTACAGCCCAGTGTCTCGGATGATCTGTTCTGCATACAGATTGAAAAGCTATGGTGACAAAATACATCCCTGATGGACCCCGTTCTTGATTTTGAACCATCCAGTGTCTCCCTGCCTCTTGGTCCAAGAATAGGTTTCACATTAGCACGAATGTTCTGGGATTCCCATTCTTCTCAGAGTAGGCTGTAGCTTGTTGTGATCCACACAGTCAAAAGCCTTTGTATAGTCAAGGAAGCACAGATAGACATTCTTCTGGTATTCTCTGCTTTCTGCCAAGATCCATCTAATATTAGCTATAATATCCCTAGTACCATGACCTCTTCTAAGTCCAGCCTGCACATCTGGCAGTTCTCTGTTGACATATTGTTCCAAATGTTTTCGGATAATGTTCAGCAGAATCTTGCTTGCATGTGATATCAGTGATATTGTTCGATAATTTCCACACTCTATTGGGTCACCTTTCTTTAGAATGGGAACAAATATCGATCTCTTCCAGTCAGTTGGCCATCTGGCTGTCCTCCAGATTTCTTGGCACAACTTAGTGAGCACATCCAGGGCAGCGTCTGTTTTTTGAAATAAATGAGTTGGTATGCAGTCAATTCCTGGAGCCTTGTTTTTTGCCAGTTCCTTCATAGCAACTTGAACTTCCTTCTTCATCACCATAGGTTCTTGCTCATATGTTATTTCATGAAATTCCTCTGTGTCAGCCAATTCCTCCTGATACAGTGACTCTGTGTACTCCTTCGATCTTCCTTTTTATACATCCTGGATCATTAAACATTCTACCCAAACTATCTTTAAGTATTGCCACCCGTGGCTTGAATTTGTTTTTCAACTCCTTCAGCTTAAGAAACGCTGAGCGAGTCTGGCCCTTTTGATTTTCTGACTCCAGCTCTCTGCACATTTCATTATAGTATCTTGCTTTGTCGTCCCGGGCTGCCTTTTGAAATTTTCTATTCAGCCCTTTGATTTCTTGATTTCTTCCTTTAGCTTTGGCTTCTCGGTGCTCTAATGCAATACTCAGAGTCTCATCTGACATCCATCTTGGTCTTTTCTTCTTTAGCCTTTGTAATGATCTTTTGCATTCTTCATGGACGATTTTCTTGATATCCTCCCAGAGCTCATTTGGTCTACGCTCATTGGTGCTCAAGGCCTCAAACCTGTTCCTGAGATGGTTTTGGAATTCGAGTGGGACAGACTTAAGGTCAAATCTTGGTTCCTGAGGACTTGACTTAATTTTCCTCAACTTCAGCTTGAATTTGCATATGAGTAGTTGGTGGTCTGTCACACAATCAGCACCAGGCCTGGTTTTCACTGCTGATGTTGAGCTTCTCCAGCAAATCTTTCCACAAAGGTAATCCTTTTTCCTGTGCATACCATCAGGTGAAATCCATGTGTATAGCCTGCGTTTATGTTTCTTATAAAAGGTATTTGCAATAAATAAATCATTGAATGTGCAGAACTCTTATCATTCTATCTCCAGCCTCATTTCTCTCACCAAGCCCATGTTGTCCAGCTACTGATCCTTCTTCCCTGTTCCCAACTTTTACATTCCAGTTGCCCATTATTATTAATGCATCTTGATTGCATGTTTGATCAATTTCTGACTGCAAACGTTGGTATAAATCTTCTGTTTCCTCTTCTTTGGCTCTAGTTGTTGGTGCATATATTTGAATGATAGTGGTAATTTCCACATTCTGATGGATCACCTTTTTTAGGGAATGGGAACAAAAATGTATCTCTTCCACTAGGTTGGCCAGGTGGCTGTCCTCCCAAATTTCCTGGCACAGCTTGGTGAGCTTACCTAGGGCTGCATCTGTTTGTTGACATGTTAGTTGGTATCTCATAATTTCCTGGGGCCTTCCCCTCCACAACCACCCTCTGCACCCTGGCAAATGCTGCAGTGAATATTGAACTTCATCCTTCATCACCATTGTTCTATTCAGTCACTTGCAGTGCATCTGAAAGGTGGACAATGAAAGGTGACAGAAGCAGCATTGATGCTTTTGAGTTGTGGTCTTGGAGAAGTGTACTGAATATCCCATGGACGCCATAAAAACCAAACAGATAAGTCTTGAGAGAAGTGCAGATTCCAAGGTATGGTTATAAATGATAGTAACTACTATATGAAGTTGATATAAAGCTTTGTCTCATATACTTTGAGCATGTTGTTAGGAGAGATTATACCTTTGAAAGGGCCATCATGCTTGCGAGGCGGAGGGGTCAGTGAAGGAGTGGAAGACCCTTAAGAAGGTGATAACACAGTCACTGCAACAATGGGCTTCACATGTGTCAGAGATGTTGAGGATGGCACAGAAAAAAACAGGATTCAAATCTCTTCCTCCTAGGGTTACAGTGAGTCAACTCTATGGCACCTAACAGTAAAAACATGCTTAACATGCCAGTCAAGAGCCAAGATTGTCTGGTTGAAAGCATGGAATACCAGGAAGATGTTTACTTGTGTTTTATTGATTATGCAAAGGCATTTGACAGTGTGGTTCATAACAAATTAAGGATAACGTTGAAAAGATCAGGTATCCCAGAATACTTAAACACTTAATTGTGCTCATGTGTAATCTATACATAACCAAGAAAGCTGTTTATCCATACAGAACAAGGGAATACTGCATGATTTAAAATCAGGAAAGGTATGTGTGAGGGTTTTATCCTTTCTCCATACCTGTTCCATCTGTATGCTGAGCAAATTTGGGAAGCTGTATTATTTGAAGATACAACATCAGGATTGGAGGAAGACTCATCAACTACTTGCTTTATGCATATGACACCTTGCTTGCCAGAAGTGAAGACAACTTAAAATACATGGTGCAGAAAATGAAAGACTACAGCCTTCCGTGCAATGTGAATTACAACTCACCTTTACCAGAACAAAAATCCTCACCACTGGGCCTGTAGGCAACATTATGATAGGAAATGACATTTTCTATGATTTCATTTTTACTTAGATCCAAAACTAACAGCCTTGGTCGCAGTCAGTCAAGAAATCAAAAGATAAGTTGCACTGGAGAAATCTATTGTCATGAACCTATCCAAAATTCCAAAGAACAAGAATGTCAATTTAAAGACTTAAGGGGGTGGTGATCCATACTTTAATAGTTTCATTTGCTTCCATACATCTGACAATTGGGCATTGATTAAGGAAGACCAGAGACAATTCAGTGCCTTTAAATTGTGGTTTTGGTAAAGAATATTGAATGTAGAATGGACTGCCAAACAACAGACAGCCTGCCTTGGAAGACGTGCAACCAGAGGACTCTTTAGAGATAATGATGGTGAAACCTCTCTCACTTTGGACCTGTTTTCAGGAGGAACCTATCCTTAGAGACATCATAATGAGGAAGGTAGAAGATGATGAAAGAGAGAAAGACCCTCAAGGAGATGCGTTGAGAATAGGTTAAGGTTCAGAACTGTTGTTCATAGGGTCTTTTAAGAGTTGTAGTCAACTATGATGGCATCTACAACAATAACAACAACTTGTTTAACATATTTTTTGCATTTCTATTTCCTGATCAGTTTCTTGATGATGTTATCCAGTATGTTTATTTTGCTTTATTGACACTTGTTGGCTCTTGGTGCAAAGAGCTCATGTTAAGTTGACCTCTTTCCTTAGTTTCTGTTTGTCTGGGAATGTCCTAATTTTGCCTTCATGTTTGGTGAACAGTTTTACTGCGTAGGGATCATCTGGGCAGGGATTGTGTCTTTGCCTGTCTAGAGGGTGGTGTATGTTGGCAGGCACTCTGGCAGATATGGTTAATGTGAAGTGATAATCACTGTCAAACTGAAATCCCAAGGATGGTACCCTCATTGAAGAGTACAGTGAGTGCATTAAGGTGATACCCCTGTTAATCCGGGAGATGATGGTATGCCAGACATGGCACAGTTCAGTGGTCTTCAATGAAAGACCATTGAGTTTAGTTGGAGCTGTTTAAGTTCTCTGAACCGAATACAAATGGCTCTGGGGTCTAGGAAATTGCATTCTGAAGCCAGTAACCCGGTGGCTCCTTGGAGACAAAGATTCTGAGGCCCCGTCTAACATACCTTGGACATGTTGTGAGGAGGGACCGGTCCCTGGAGAGGGATATCATGCTTGGGAGGGTGGAGGGACAGCACAGGAGAGGAAGGCTCTCTTTGAGGTGGATTGATTCAGTGACTGGGATAATTGGGATGGGAGTGTCAGAGACAGTGCGATTGGCACAGGACAGAGCGGAGTTTAGGGCTGTTGTACATAGGGTCGCTATGAGTCTCAAGCACCTCGACGGCACATAACAACAACAACAACAGCATTAGCTAGCCCAGAGGACAACCAGCTGGCCAGCTGACTGGAAAAGATAGATATTTGTTCCCATTCTAAAGAAAGGTGACCCAGCAGAGTGCGGAAATTATTGAACAATATCATTAATATCACATGCAAGCAAGATTCTGCTGAACATTATCCAAAAACATTTGGAACAGTATATCAACAGAGAACTGCCAGATGTGCAGGCTGGATTTAGAAGAGGTTGTGGTATTACGGATATTATCGCTAATGTTAGATGATCTTGGCAGAAAGCAGAGAATACCAGAAGAATGTCAGTCTGTGCTTCATTGACTATGCTTTTGACTGTGTGGATCACAACAAGCTATGGCTGACTCTGAGAAGAATGGGAATCCCAGAACATTTGATCATGTTAATGCGAAACCTGTACTTGGACCAAGAGGCAGTCGTCAGAACAGAGCAAAGAGACACGTTGTTGTTGTTGTTGTTGTTGTTGTTATGTGCCGTCGAGTTGCTTGCGACTCATAGTGACCCTATGTACAACAGCCCTAAACTCTGCTCTGTCCTGTGCCAATCACACTGTCCCTGACACTCCCATCCCAGTTATCCCAGTCACTGAATCAATCCACCTCATAGAGGGCCTTCCCCTCCTGTGCTGTCCCTCCACCTTCCCAAGCATGAGTCCTTCTCCAAGGACCGGTCCCTCCTCACAACATGTTCAAAGTATGTTAGAACGAGCCTCAGAATCCTTGCCTCCAAGGAGCCACCCGGTTTAACCCTTTCCAGGACGAATCTGTTTGTTTTCCTAGCAGTCCATGGTATTCTCAATACTCTTCTCCAGCACCACACCTCAAAGGCATCAATTCTCCTTCTATCCTCCTTGGTCATTGTCCAACTCTCTGATGCATAACAAATGATTGCAAAGACCATGGCCTGTATCAGACGCACCTTAGTCTCCAGAGAGACACCATTGCTCTTCAGTACTTTGGAGAGGTCCCTAACAGCGGACTTTCCCATGGCAGTGTGCCTTTTAATTTCCTGCCTGCTGGTGCCAAGACTGTTGACTGTGGAGCCAAGCAAACTAAAGCTGTGTACAATCTCTTCACCATCCACATAGTGGCTGCAACATTGGGCAGCAACGATTGTGAGGCTGACACAGGGGCCAGTCTTCAGTTGTGGTTCTGCTATGACTTGGAACCAAATGACAACAACTATGTGTGATGATAAGGCTGTGTGTTAACTTGACAACCCATAACTCTCTGGTTTGGCAGTTGTAAAGGATAATAATCCACTGGGCCTAGGGAGGGAGTTCTGATGGCTCAGGGCAATTGAATTACCAGTGCAAAGGTATTCAGTTTGAATCCACCAGCTGCCCTAAGGGAGACCAATGAGCAATCGCCTCTGCTGATATTTACTGCCTCTGAAAACTCAACTAGGGTCAACAATGGGTGGGTCCTAATTCCTACACAACAACAATCCTGTTGAGGAGATTGAATACAAAAGACTACTTTCCATGATAAGATTTATTATGAGCAGCCAATCAGTGGAAAGGGTATTTCCTTGGGGGCGTGGTCTCCGTGGATTCCATATAGCTGTTGGGTAAAGCTTTTAGGCTTTTTACTCTGTCTGGATCCATTTGACCTCTGGACTTGGGCTAGCAGCTGTCATATTTTGGTCAGCCTCCACAGCAACTAGCCTGACATCTGAACAACTGATCGTGGATTCTTCAAACTTTGAGCCACCAACGTCGGGAACGTTTCTAGCTGGACTTCTGATCCACAGACTTGGGCCTTGTGGACCTCTACGAACCATGCTCAGCAGCTACATACAAAAGATGGGAGAGGAAGCCAATGATGACAAAAAGCCAACAGCTAAGTTTGAACTTGAGCGAGAACTCCGCTTTGAGGTGGAAGCATCTCAGTCGGTTCAGCTGGAGCTGCTGACCGGTATGGCAGAAATATTTGGCACAGAATTGATGCACAACAAGAAATTCACCTTTGATGCAGGTGCCAAGGTGGCCGTTTTCACTTGGCATGGCTGTTCTGTGCAGCTGAGTGGCCGCACTGAAGTGACTTATGTTTCCAAGGACACCCCAATGCTGCTTTACCTCAGTACCCACACAGCCTTGGAGCAGATGCGGAGGCAAGCGGAGAAGGAGGAAGAACGAGGACCCCGGGTGATGGTCGTGGGCCCCACCGATGTGGGCAAGTCCACGGTGTGCCGCCTACTGCTCAACTATGCAGTGCGAGTGGGCCGCCGTCCCACTTACGTGGAACTGGTTGTGGGCCAAGGTTCCGTGTCCATCCCCGGGACCATGGGTGCCCTCTATATTGAACGTCCAGCAGATGTTGAAGAGGGCTTCTCTATCCAGGCTCCTCTGGTCTATCATTTCGGCTCCACTACTCCTGGCACCAACATCAAGCTTTATAATAAGATTACATCTCGTCTGGCAGATGTGTTCAACCAGAGGTGTGAGGTGAACCGGAGGGCTTCTGTGAGTGGCTGTGTCATTAACACCTGTGGCTGGGTTAAGGGCTCTGGTTACCAGGCTCTGGTGCATGCAGCATCAGCTTTTGAGGTCAATGTTGTGGTTCTGGATCAAGAACGGCTGTACAATGAATTGAAACGGGACTTGCCCCACTTTGTATGTACTGTACTCCTTCCTAAATCAGGGGATGTAGTTGAGCGCTCCAAGGACTTCCGGCGAGAATGTAGGGACGAACGTATCCGTATTTTTATGGATTCCGAGGCTGTTTCTACCCCCATACCTTCAATGTCAAGTTTTCAGATGTGAAAATCTACGAAGTTGGGGGCCCCCACCATTCCAGATTCCTGTTTGCCTCTGGGCGTGTCTCAGGAGGACAATCAGCTCAAGCTAGTACCTGTTACTCCGGGACGAGACATGGTGCATCATCTGCTGAGCGTTAGCACTGCCGAGGGCACGGAGGAGAACCTGTCGGAGACGAGTGTTGCCGGCTTCATTGTGGTGACCAGTGTGGACCTGGAGCATCAGGTGTTTACAGTCCTCTCTCCAGCCCCCCGCCCACTGCCTAAGAACTTCCTTCTCATCATGGATATCCGGTTCATGGATCTTAAATAGAGGTCTTTGGACCATCACCAAAGGCAGACAGGCTGAGATTGGAGACTGTTAGGGCCAGGCTGACTTCTACCCTTTATCAGATGGAAAGCATTATCTTCTACCTCTTAAAACTCAGAGTGGTTAAAAAAAAAAAAAAAATTAAAAAAACCAAACAAACAAAAAAACGGGAAAAAAAACCTCAGTAGGGTGGTTCTACTCTGCACTTTAGGGTTGCTATGAATTGAAATCAACTCATTATAGTGAATTTGGTTTTGGGTTGTATCATGGGATTATTGAGGAACCTAAAAGATAATAATGTGACATGTTTAAGTACCATATGATCAAGAAACAGTGGTGATAAGGAAAAAAGTTCAAGCTGCGTTGAAGGCATTGACAAAGAATTGGGCCTGAGGAATTGATGACATATCATTTGACATGTTCTTACTACCAGATGCAACCCTGACCATGCTCATCAGTCTGTGCCAGGAAATTTGGAACACAGCTAACCTGGCAAGCTGTCTGGAAGAGATCCTTGTTTGTTCTCATTCCCAAGAAAGGTGACTCAACAGAATGTGGATATTATCAAGCAGTATTATCACATGCAGGCAGAATATTGCTGAAGAACAGCCAAAAATATTTAGAACAGCACATTGACAGAGAAATGCCAGCAGTTCAGGCTGAGTTTAGAAAAGGCCGTTGCACCAGGGATACCATTGCTGATGTCAGGTGCATCTTGGCTGAAAGCAGAGTTTACTAAAAGAGTGTCTTATACAAAGGCATTTGACTGTGGGTTGTAGCAGCTGTGGTTAACATTGAAAAGTATGAGAATTCCAGAATACTTAATTATGATCATACAAAACCTATACTTAAAACAAGATCTTGTCAGAACAGAGTAAGGGAATTTACTTACTGCTTGGTTTGGAATCAGGAAGGTTTGGTTTGGAATTAGGAAAGTTGTGTGTCAGGGCTGCATCCTTTCTGCATTTCTATTCAAATCTACATACTGAGCAAATAATTTGAGAAACTAAAATTAAGAAGACTGTGACATCAGGGTTGAAAGAAGAGTGATCAACAACCTGTGTTATGCAGATGACACAAGTTTGCTTGCTGAAAATGAAGATGACTTTATGTAATTGCTGCAGAGGTTCAAGGACTGCAGCCTTCAGTATGGATAACATCTCAACATTAAGAAAACAAATCCTCGCCAATGGACAACATTATGATAGATGGAGTTACTGTTGTGTGCAGTTGAGTTGGAACAGACTCATAGTTGACCTTCCAGCAGGTTTTCAGAGACTACCAGTTATGTCAGAGATTGCCCACCCTTTTCCCATAGAGCAACTGGTGAATTTGTACTACATGCCTTTGGGATTACAGCTTCTTACCACTGAGCTACCAGAGAGAAGATTAAAATTGTCAACAATTTCATCTTGCATAGTTATGTAGCTTACACACTTTCTGCCAGCAGTAAGGAGATGGATGTTGTTGTTAAGTGCTGTTGAGTTGACTATGACTCACAGTGACCATGTGTTCAATATCCCTGAACCCTGGTCTATCCTGAGCCAATCTCACTGTCTCAGACACACCTACCCTCATTACCCTAGTTATTTTGTCATTCCATTTCATCTGGGGTCTTCCTCTCCTGTGCTGTCCCTCAACCCTTCCAAGCATGGTACCCTTTTCCAAAGAAAGGTCCCTTCTGGCTGCATGCCCAGATTATGTGAGACAGAGTCTCAAAATGCCTCCAGGGAGCAGCTTGGTTTCATCCTCTCTTGGACAGACCTGTTCTCTTGGCAGTCCATGGTATACTCAGAGTTTTTCTCCAGCACCACAACTCAAAAGCATAAATTCTAATGTCATCCTTGATCATTGTCCAGCTCTCTGATGCATATCAAGTAATTGTGAAGGCCTGGATCCAGTGCACCTTAGTCTCTAGACTGACATCCTTGCTCTTCATGCAAATTATCTTAAGATTTCCTAGCTGCTGGTGCCAACAGTGTATAGCATTGAGAAAGTCTGGTGTCAGAGACCTGTCCAAAGTCCTAAAAAAGCGGTGATGTCCATCTAAAGACTAAGGTGTGCTTGATTCAAGCCATAGTCTTTCTAATCACTTGCTGTACTTCTGAGAGCTAGAAAATGAATAAGGATAACAGAAGAAAAATTTATGCTTTTGAGTTGTGTTGTTCGAGAAGAGTTCTGAATACTGAATGTCCCATGACCTGATGAAAGACAAGTCTATCCTAGAGAAAGTGAAATCAGAATGCTTCTTAGAGGCCAAGATGATGAAGCTTTGTTGTATACTTTGGACATATTGTTAGGAGAGGCTGTTCTTTGGAAAGGGACAGCATTCTTAGAAAAGTGGAGGACCAGAGAAAGAGAGGAAGACCCTCATTGAGGTGAGATTGAAAGACTGATTGCAGCAGTGGGCTCAAGTGTTGTCAAGATGGTGGCAGAGGATAGATATAATAATAAGTGTCAATTGCTGTTTATCCTTTCCTCCACAAATGCAACTTGCTGAGAAAATTCAACTGTCATCTTCCTTGTAGTTCAATCTTCAGTAATTGTTAGATGATTTTCAGAAATCTATGTGTACATTATTAAAATCTATTGCTTTCCATGATAAACTGAAAAGATTGACATTGTCAAGGATTTCATATTAAAGAGCAGAATTGTCACTTTAAAGATTAAGGCGCACCTGGCCCATACCAGGCCATTTTCATTTGCTTCATATGCATGTGAAAGTTGACAGTAAGAAAGGCCAGAGAAGAATTGATAGCAGTGTATTGGCTATACTTTGAACTGCCAACAGATGAACCATTTGTCATGGAAGAAGTGCATTCAGAGCACTCCTGTAGTATTCAACTCATTGAGTCAAAACCTACTCATAGTTAACCCTCCAGCAGTTTTCTGCATAGGAAGATACTGCTAACCTTTCCCAAGAGGACTGGCTGGTGGACTTGGACTACCGAAAAGATAGCTTTTGTTGGTTAGCAGTGCACCTGCAGACTACACCTCCTTTTTTTCAATTTTTTGTTTTATGTTTTCGCCATGTGACAGAGTTGGGGCTATGGTAGTGATGTGATTGAGATGAAAGAAAGCACCTTTTGGGTGGGAACATGCAAATAATGAATGTATACTACTAATGAGGACATTCCTCAGTCTTTCTGTCCCACCAGCTTTAACTTGAACAGATTTCAAGGCGGAAAGAGAAGAAACTTTGTGCTGACAAGGAAGAGAGTGTAGTAGTAGTAGTATTATAGGTAACTACTATGACATCTTGATGAGAGCAACAGCCGTGGGTAACCAAAGACATGAAACAGCTGTGCTTGAGACTGCAGTCCATGGAGCTAGAGCTAGTGCTGAGGCCTTCAACCAAGTTTTCTGGGTGACTGGTGGGGAGACTGGGAATTAGCAGGACTAAGAGACCTTTGTAACACTGTCCTGAAACAATGAGGCTGAATGAAGATCAAAGACCCTGCCAGCACAGCTGTCCTTAGTGAAGAATTGTGTGCTGTTTCTTACCTGAATTGTAACCTGTTGACTTTCCTAATAAGCTCATATTCCTTAGTATAGTGGGTTAAATCCTGGGTGGCTGTTGCAACAGATTAGCAGAACCAGTAGCAGAAGAGAGAGTGCTGGAAGAAATATTTAATGTTAGAATGGATAGAAATAGGTGGAGATGGCATGAAAACCTGCATGACCTTACAGAATTTGGATTTGTGCTGTGGATGTTGTGAATGGGGAATGTTCCCCCTGTGGAATTTGTTCTTGTTAGGTGCCATCAAGTCAAGTATGAGTCATAGCAGTACTATGAATAATGTATCTGAACCCTGTCCTGTGCCATTCTCATAATCACTGACACTTGAGCCCATTGTTGTAGTCTTTATGTCAGTCCCATCTGGTTGAGGGCCTTCCTTTCCTTCACAATCCCTCTTTTTTTTTTTAAATTTTATTTTATTAATTTTGATGAACATTTACAGATATTTTGGATTTCTATTCATTCATTCATTCATTATTGCACTATTTTCTCTACCTCCCCCCAGTTCTTTCCTCTCTTTTTTTCCCCTTGAAATTCTGTTTTAATTGTCTCATTGCCACAGTGCTTGTCAAAACCAGTTCTGATTAATCTCCTTTGTCAGTGTGTCCTTTGCCATTCCCTATCACTCCTCCCTGAGAGAGATTTCACCCTGATTCATAAGGGAAAGGGGATGGCATATTCCCTTAGGTACTTACTGCTGAAAAGGGACGCTATAGATTTCAAGGTGAAGATCTTCTCTCACTACTCTAAAGGGCCCCTTTGGCAATAGGAAATACGTGGACTATTGTGGAGATTGGTTTTGGAATTTAGATGGACTGTTATCAGTTGTCCTTAGCCATACGTGTTCATATCCTTGGAGATGTATCATGGAACTGTTGCAGCCTAGAAGACACAAGTTTAACTAACAAGTTAAAAGTATGTGAGTCAAAAATTAAAAGCAATAATAGTCCAAGTAGAGGTTCTAACAGTGGCACAAATCAAGTTACAGAGGGAAGGTAGTTCTTAAAATAAAAGTCTTATTGGCTAGCACTTTGTCTGTTATAGTATAAAGGTTAGGAACCACAAGATGTAGAGGCTCAACTATGTCATTTATTGATCTTAAGTCCTGGACCAAATTCCACCTACCACTGGGTTGTTTTACAGCTGGGAAGTCCGCATGCAAGGCAGAGGTGAAGTAAGGAACTGCTTTTGAGGTTTTCTGTCAATTCCAACAATAAGAAATAGTGAGAAGAGTTGGGACCTCAGAAGGCTTTTAGTATCAAATAATAGACTCTTGTGTCCAGGAGAAAATGCATATACTTACCACAGTAATGTTAATGCTCACCCATGGCTCATCTGGGAGGATCTAAATCGTTGAAGCGTCCTCCTTTGTTTCCAGCTGGGAGCTGGGGCCTTGTCAGTCCTGTCAGCCACAAGGACCTGATGTGGGCCGCCCTGGGCCATGTGTCCTTCAAATCCACACTTAAAGTAAGTGAGTGGGAGCTTCCTCTCTACTCCTTTGCCTATCTGTGGCTCTC
>NW_006399752.1:20838334-20860118 GCF_000299155.1 Elephantulus edwardii
AGTAAGACTTCCTTTTCCTGACACAGGCCCTAAACTGGCAGCAATAGCTGCCCCAATAATTTTGGCCATTCTCTGGTCTTTTCTCTTCCCTCTAGATCCCAATTGTTAAAAGAGGGAAAAATTTAAACAAATATAAAACAAATAATTTTGAACAATATAATCTTTGACGTTTAAGGCTAAAAGTATTAACAATATGATAATTTCAAATCCAGAGATACATGTTCCAATCCAGTTCCTATTTTCTATAAATGGTTTTGGTAAGAAGAATATTGTACATGTGGATACAGTTCCACTATTCCTCCTCCATGTCACAATATAGTGTTATTAGCATGAGCAGTTATAAATCCATTGCCTTCCTTACTCTAGCTTAAATTTTTTTAAATTTAAATTTATTATTAATTTCAGTAAAAATTTACAGAGACTTTGGATTTCCTTTCATTCATTGTTGCACATTTCTTCCCTCCCAACTCTCCCCTCCAGAACACTACCCTCTTGGAAAAGTAGAAGAAAAATTCTTTGATTGTTTTACAAACCCTCCCCCAGGTCCACTCCACCATGTAGTCTTTGCCCTAGACTCCTGTCATGACAAAAATACCTAATCACATATCCCTTTTAAACAGTTTTCTCCCTCATCTGTTTCAGTGCAGTGTACATTATTGAATCCATTTTTCTCAATCTCTCCCCAACCCCAACGTCAGTCCTGTTTTACAACAGTGGCACCATGCAGTATTTGTCCTTTTGTGACTAGGATACTTCAGTCAGCATAATATCCTCCGGAGTCATCCATTTTGAATAATATTGCATGCGTTCCTTGTTTTTCAGTGCAGCGTAGTATTCCATTGTGTGAATATACCGCAGCTTCTCTATCCATTCGTTTGTTGATGGGCACTTAGGTTGTTTCCAACTCCTTGGTGTTGTGAACAAAGCTGCAATAAACATGGGTGTGCACCCTCTAACTTTTTAAGCATGATGTCTCTCTCCAGTGAATAGCCTCTTCTATCAGTGTGCCCTGAGTATGTGAGACGATTCATCACCTTTACCTCCAGAGAGGACTCTGGGTCCACCTTCTCCAAAACATATCTGTTCTTTGTACAGTCTGTGGGATATTCAGCACGCCTCCAATACTACAGTTCAAAGGCATCAATTCTACTTCCGTCATCTTTAGTGATTGTCCTGAATCAGGTGCACTTAATCTTCAAACTGACATTATTGCTGCTCAGTAATTTGGAGAGGTTCCTTACTACAGATTTTCCCAGTGCAATATGTCTCCTCTTCTCTTGACTGCTGGTACCAAGTTTATTGACTATGGATCCAAGTAAGAAGAAGTTATTGCTTGATAGTTTGAATCTCTTCACCATCTACCATGTTGCCCATTGGTTCAGTGGCTAGGATTTTTGTTTTCTTCACATTGAGATGCAGTCTGTATTGAAGACTGCAGTCTTTGAACTTCTGTAGAAAGTGCTTCAAGTCCTCCTCACTTTAAACAAACATGGTTTTTTCATTTGTATACTGACGGTTACTGAGGAGTCTTCCTCCTATCCTGATGCCACATTCTTCTTCATAGAGATTAGATTTGATATTCCTCATGCCAGCCACTACTCTGTATAGTTTCTAGAAGCAAGTATTGGGAAACTGTCTTACATACTTTGAGCAAACTGTCAGGCCAGGTCATGCTTTTAAAAGTAAAAGTTCAGGGGAAAAGAGGAAAACACTCAACAAAACAGTTTGACACAGTCACTCCAACAATGCACTCAAACAGATGGAATTGTCAGGATTGTACAGTATCAAACTGTTGTGTTTTATTGAACATGGGGTTGCTATCTCACATGTAACAAGACTTTACATTGGAGTCTCAGTATGCCCGTAACTAGTTACTTCATCTCCAAGGATGGTAAATGTATTTCATCTTGATAATTCTACAAAGTAGTAATGTGAAGACTTGAATTAGTTACTTTCATTACCGTTGGTTTTTGTAATGATAATATAAACTAGAAATAACCTTCCATGCACTACATTATATACATGATGTTTCATAAAGCTTGGCTTTCCTAATAAAATTTTGGAATGTTTATTCACAGATTCGAATTGGTACTAAAGTAATTTCTAATTTAATCAAGTTATAAAATGTATAATGACATTGCATTAGAAAAACAATATATTAAAGAGACCTGTTTATTATCACTTTTTATTACACAACTTTCTTTAAAAGGACTCGTGTTCTTGAGATTGGATGAATGAAAATAATTTATTTTGGTGTTATTTACTTCCTTTAGAATAAATTATGCATAAATTTGAAGACATTGGGGTATAAGATGTAACAGAATTGTAAGTTAATAATGATAAAGAAGGAAACAGTATCCTTAATACTTTGAAAAATTTTATGCAGATATCTTAAGTTCTTACTTTCCTTAGAGACTGTATACACTTACCTTATAGACCATATTTGAATATTTTAACCCTCATTAATGTCAGCTCTAAATAATTTCAAGGACACAGGGACATCATTGAAGAAGCAATACTTTCTTTTGAAAATTTAAGCCATTATCAGTAAAACTCAGAGAATTAACCATAAACATTTTAATTTTTCAGGGAACTCAAAGCATAAATATCACTTACACAACAAAAATGTTTGTAAATTAATAAAGAATATTTTATTTGTCCTCATTCTATAAAATAAGGACATTAGGAGATTTAAAAATTAGAAAAGTTTCTTTTCCTTAGTCTACAAAAAATGTTGTTGTTGTTATGTGCTGTCAAGTCACTTGCAACTCATAGTGACCATATGTATAATTGCCCTGAAATCTGCTCCATCCTGTGCTCCATCTCTGACACACCTACCCTCATTACCCCAGTCACTGAATCAGTCCATCTCACTGGTGGTCTTTTTTTCTCTTTGTCCCTCAACCCTTCCAAGCATGATATCCCTCTCCAAGGACTGGTCACTCAATGCAGCATGCCCAAAGTATGTCAAATGAAGCCTCAGAACCTTGCCTCCAAGGAGTTTCCTGGTCTCACCCTCTCTAGGACAAACCTGTTTGTTCTCCTGGCAGTCCATAGTATATTCAGTACTCTTCTCCAGATCCACAGCTCAAAGACATCAGCTCTCTTTCTGTCATCCCTAATCATTGTCCAACTCTGATGCATAGCAAGCAGTTGTTAAGCCTATGGTTTGGATCAGGCACTCCTTAGTCTCCAAACTGACATCATTGCTGTTCAGTACTCTGGGAAGGTCCCTGCAATTCATCTTTTGATTTCCTGGCTGCTGGTACCAAGAGTGTTGATTGTGGAGCCAGGCAAACTAAAGCAGATAACAATTTCAATCTCTTCATCATCTATCGTAATGCTGCCAATAGGTCTAGTGGTGAGGATCTTTGTTTTCTGTATGTTGAGCTTTAATACATATTGAAGGTTTCAGTCATTGACCTGCAGCAAGCACTTCATGTCCTCCTCACTTTCAGCTAGCAGAGTTGTGTCATCAGCTTAACACAGGCTGTTGATGAGCCTTCCTCCAGTCCAGATGCCACATTTATCCTCATACAGCTCAACATCCCAGATGATCTCTTCTGCCTATAGATTGAAAAAATAGAGACAGGATATATCCCTGCCATACACCCTTCCCAGTTTTGAACCATGCAGTGTCTCCTTGCTCTGTTCTGATGACTGCCTCCTTTTCCTAGTTTCCCATAAGCACAATCAAATGTTTTGGGATTCCTGTACTTCTCAGAATCAGCCACAGCCAAACGCCTTTGTATAGTCAATGAAACGCAGTCAAGATCCATCTAACATTACCTATATCCCTAGTACCACAGCCGCTTCTAAACCCAGTTTAGAATTGCACATCTGGCTGTTCTCTGCTGATGTACTGCTCCAGTCGTTTTTGGGTAATTTTCAGCAGAATCTTGCTTGCATGTGATATTAATGATATTGTTCAATAATTTCCACACACTGTTTGGTCACCTTTCTTTGGAATGGGAACAAATATAGATCTCTTCCAGTCAGTTGGCCAAATGATTGTCTTCCAATTTCTTGACACTACTTAGCACATCCAGGGCAGCATCTATTTTTTTTAAATATGTCAATTAGTGTACTTTCAGTTCCTGGGGCCTTGTTTTTTGCCAGTTCTTTCAGAGCAACTTGAACTTCCTTCATTACCGCAGGCTCTTGAGCTTCATAAAATTCTTCTGTGTCAATTCCTTTTGGTACAGTGGCTCTGTATACTCCTTCTATCTTCTTTTAATGCTTCTTTGATAATTTCATATTCTGCCCAAAGCATCCTTAAGTATTGCAACTCATGGCTTGGGTTTGTTCTTCAATTCCTTCAGCTTAAGAAATGCTGATTGAGTTTGACCCTTTTGATTTTCTGACTCTTTGCACATTTCACAATAATACTTTCCTTTGTCTTCCCTAGCTACCCTTTGAAATCTTCTGTTCAGCTCCTTAATTTCTTCCCTTTGCTTTAGCTTCTCAGTGCTCTAGTACAGTATTCAGAGTCTGACATTCATCTTGGTCTCTTCTTCCTCCTGTCTTTGTAATGACCTTTTGCATTCTTGATGTTTGATATACTCCCACAGCTCATTTTGTCTTCTCTCATTGGTGTTCACGGTCTCAAACCTGTTCCTGAGATGGTTTTTAAATTCGAGTGGGATAGACTTAAAAGGTCAAATTTTGGTTGCTGTGGATTTAATTTTCTTCACCTTCAGCTTGAAGTTTTGAATATAAGTAGTTGGTGGTCTGTTCTACAATCAGCATCTGGCCTAGATTTCATAGCTGATATTGGGCTTCTCTAGCAATTTGATTCCTATGCATACTATAAGGTAAAATCCATTAATATAGCCTGCATTTGCATTTGTTATAAAAGACATTTGTAATGAATAAATCATTGAATGTACAGAATTCTATCATTTTGTCTCCAGCTTCATTTCTGTCTCCGCATCCATGTTTTCCAACTACTGATCCTTATTCCCTTTTCCAAACTTTTGCGTTCTAGTCATCCATTATTATTAATGTATCTTGATTGCATGTTCGATCGCTTTCTGACTGTCAAAGTTGGTAGAAATCCTTTATTTCCTCCTCTTTGGCTCTAGTTGTTAGTGCATATGTTTGGAAGATAGTAGTATTTACTGAACTTCCTTTTATGCATATGAATATTATACTGTCACCACATTGTATTTCAAGATGGATCTAGAAATGACTTTTTTAATTAAGAAATCAGTCCTATTTTTTCTCATCTTTTCCTCTCCAGCATTGTAGATCATATGATCACCTGATTCAAAATGTCCCTTGCCAAGCCATCTCACTTTGTCAATACTTAGTATGTCAATATTGATTTAAAAAGCCTTAAAATGGCATTATCAGCATGTAGAAGTAAATGGTAGGGTCTTCTAGTTTTCAGAAGCTTAAAGATCACAATGAATATGAAATCAATGGTTTAAGTGGTAAATGCATTTTAATAATGAAAATATATAAAATATACTCCATTCATAAAGATTTTCTTGTCTGTATTGTTTAGTTTCTCTGTCTTCTTGTTTTAGGTGATATTGGAAACTACTACTATGGACAAGGTCATCCAATGAAACCTCATCGAATCCGCATGACCCATAACTTGCTGCTAAATTATGGCTTATATAGAAAAATGGAAATATATGTAAGTGTATCTCTTCATAATTGCTCTTCAGCCCTGACTTTTTTCTTTACTTTGGAATTTTGTTGGTTTATTAGTTACTTTTGAAACAGTCTTTAGCAGATGGAAAGACCCAGTAGAAAATGAAAACTATTTGTTGGGGTTTTTTTTTAAAAAGCACCCAAAACAACATAAAATCATGAGAGAAAGCTGAGTGTGAGACATATAACTGCATTCCCTGATCCTCTTCCTCATTCATTTGCAAAATAACTCACCAGTCCCAGGCTTTCATATTTCTAGAAAACATTTAACTGCCTCAATAATCCCTCTCAATACTTGTGGATCTGTTTGCACTGCTGAAAAGAATCTATTTAGAGCAATTGTAAAAGAGTTAGCTCAGGAAACTAATTCTGCAGATATTTATTGGTGTACAATATGTGTGGGTGTCTAGAAAGAAGAAAATGGGACACGGGGGCACCATGTGAATGTCTCTCTGAAAGGGCCAGAGAAGAGTAAGAATAGCATAGCCCATCACTGCCCAGATAAAGAGCCCAGCCCCATGGTGCTTCTAGAACCACATCAACAGCAAGTAGTTTGTTTCTTTGTTGCTGACTCACAGAGTCACAGTTGTGGTACTGAGAGTGGAGTTCATTAGGGAATTGGAGACTCGGGGAGGCAAAGAATATCACCCAGAGCTAGTCCAGGTTTTTGTCCTGGTTCCTCAATTAGTCCAGGCTGTGGTTTCAGTTCAGTAGTCAGATCCAAATCATTCAGCAGGATTTGCCTCAGAGCAGTTAATAAGTCAGCTTCTCCTTCAACCATCCAACAAGAACAGCAGAATCTTTTAACTGTGGCCTTTATCTCAGGGCTTCTCTGCTTACCCCTTGCCACAGCTTCTCCACAGCAGTGCCACAGTCTCCACCACCAGGGTCACACTCTTACCAGGCAGTGTCTTGCTCCAGTCTCCCTCAGATCTTGCCACCAGAAGTTTTGCTCGCATCAAGTCTTGCTGTCTATCCTAGTCCCACAGCTGTTGGTTTTCAAGACTGCTGATTTACAAGACCATATGTCTGCAGTTAAAGTAGCTAGAGACTAGAGGGAGCTAACTGTAATGGCTTGAAAAAAACAATTAGGCTAACACCGCAGCAGGTTACTGCATACAAATGACAGATGAGATGAAATAGCTGTTTTAAATGTTTTGGCAGTTTTGTCCATCAAAATAAGATGATGTATATAAAATAAAAGACTCTAAAATTCCTTTCCGTTTGTGTAGGAAATAGACTTGAAATGTTTTAGCTATGTTAGGTAATATATGTATCATACATTTTTTTGTTAAGATACATTTAGAGATCAGAAGAATAAAACTCATTCTGTGGAAGCTTTATGAAAGAAATGTCATAAATAAACTTGAACTCTTCAAAATAAGAGTGATTAAGATTGGCAAAGGAAAATTGTAAACAAAAACATAGGATTGAAAATGAATTTCATCTTGGGAGGCCAGTTTCACTGAGCAAAAGGGTTATAATTGAGAATGTGAGGAAAGTGAAATTTATGAACGTGGATTTGATACATTTTTATTAAAATACAAGTAGTGATTAATTCATAGTTCATAATAAGACAGGCTAATCCTTTAAAAAATAATTGGTTGACACTAGACCTTTTCAGAAAGTAGCATACATGATCAAGAGCCAATAATGACTAAAAGAAAAGTACCAAACTGTACTGAAGGCATTGGTAAAAAATTGAGCCTCGGAAATTGATGCAGTATCAATTGAAGTGTTTCATGAAACAGATGTAGCTCTGAATATCCCCACTAGTGCATGCCAAGAAATTTGGAAGACAGCTACTTCACTGAAAAGATTAGTATTTGTTCTCATGAAAAAAAAATACACTAATCCAACAGGATGTGAAAATTATAAAAACATATCATTAATACCATATGCAAGTAAAATCTTGCAGGGGATTATTAGAAAGCACCTGGAACAGAGAATTCAGGAATCAGCAGAGAATTGCCAGAAATTAAAGCGAGGTTCAGAAGAGGCCATGGCTGGGGAATATCATTGCTAATACCAGATGGATTTTAGTTGAAAGCAAAGAATACCAGAAAGTCATTTATTTCTGTTTTATTGATTATGCAGAGACATCTGTCTGTGTGAATCATAATAATTATGTATGACATTGAGAAGAATGGGAATCCCAGAACACTTGAGTTTCAAGGAAATCTATATATAAACCAAGAAGCAGCTGTCCAAAAGCACATTGAACTACTACATGGTTTAAAATCAGGAAAGATGTGCATCAGAATTGTATCCTTTCTCCATACCTGTCAGTCTGTCTGTATGTTTAGCAAATAAATAGAGAAGTTACTCTGTGCGAAGAGGAATGCAACATCAGGAACAGAGAAAGACCCATCAACAACCTGCATTATGCAGATGACACAATGTTACTTGCATAAAGTTAAGAAGACTTGAGGTGCTTACTGCAAAAGATAAATGACTACAGCTTTCAATATAGATTACATCTCAACTTCAAGAAAACAAAAAGTCCTCACTGGACCAATAGGCAACTTCATGACATGGAGAAAAGATTAAAGTTGTCAGACCATTTCATTTTACTTGAAATCACATTAAACATTCACTGTAATAGAAGTCAGACAGTCGAGACATATTGCATTGGGGAAATCTGTGATCAAGGACCACCTTAAAAGTGCTAAAGAGCAAAGTTGTCAATTTAAAGACTAAGGTGCACTTCATGCAAACTATTTTTTCATTTGCTTTCTATGAAGCTGAAAACTGAGCCATGAATAAGGATGACAGAACAATTGATGCCTTTAACTTGTGATACTGGCAGAGTATTGACTATACTGTGGACTGCCAAAACAATCAACAAATTTGCCTTGTAGAAAGTGTGATCAGAGTGCTGCTTTGAGACAAGGATGGTGAAACATCTTCTTAAATACTTTGGACGTTGTAGCTGCAGGGCTGGTCCTTGGAAAAACAGATGCTGGGCTTAGTGGAAGGCCAGAGAAAAAGCGGAAGACCCTTAACAAAGTGGATTGACATAGTGACGACAGCAGGCAACTTGAGCATGACTGAGGTGGTGAGGATGGCACATAGTAGGTCAAGGATCTAATCTTATTCATAGGGTTGCTGTGAGTTGTAGTTGACTAGATGGCACCTAACAATGTTTTAAATATGTTTGAGATTGGCTTTGAAGTTGATTATTATTTTTAAAAATGTAGTTGAATAAATTTAATTAGATTGTGACGTTGACTATTTTGTTTGAGATGACAGGGGAGAGTGTGTATTTGTTTTTATAATTCTGACATAACCAGTTGTAATTGAACAGTGTTTGCATTTTTCCTCACAGCGACCCCATAAAGCCACTGCTGAAGAGATGACAAAGTATCACAGTGATGAGTACATCAAATTTCTACGTTCGATAAGACCAGATAACATGTCTGAGTACAGTAAACAGATGCAAAGATGTATGTTTTTATATTTAAAATATTTTTGTTGGCATCTTAAATATTCTGATAAATTTGAGTATCCAAATCTAAGTAGTTTTTTTATTCTTTTGAATTATTGATTGGATAAGTTAGTATAGTAATATTAAAGCTGCTCTAAATAAATACCCTACTTGAGGTCTGACAAAGAGCTTTTTGAGTGTGTTCCTTTCCTTTTTATTTTGGTCCCTGCTCACTTTTGGATAATGAATTTTGGTAGAGGTAACCTCCCTCCCCCGTTTAGGGTGGTGTGGCTTTACGGAATTATTTTTTATTGTTTTTGGACTAACCTTAGCTTGGTTACTGTCTTGTACATAGTGTTCTCTTTGATAAAATGACAAATGCTACTGTAGAGAGTGATAGCATTGTTTTGAAGGTTACCCAATGTCATCTTAAAAGGATGTGAACAGTGTTTTACATTAGTTACAGTTGATTAATGTAATTGCATTGTCTGATCAACTCCTTATTATCTATTGCCTTTCACTTCACTCAATTTATCTATTGAGTTTTACTACATTTTTTCTATCATTCCTATTCCTGGTAACCTCCCGAGAATAATTGTATCTGTCTAAACTGTTCCTTAGGAACTCTGATGGTACTGCCTGTAGAGAATTGGAATGCTAGCTCAGAGTCCTGCCTTCTGGCAGTTTATTTAAAAAAAAAAAAAGAGGAGCAGTCTCTTGTAATTCATAGCCTCAAAAACCCAAGGGAGCAGAGTGTTAACTCCGTTGATTCCAACTCAACAGCAGTGAGCAAGAATGAGATATTTTCTTGGTTGTTTTATTGCTAGTAGTCTTACACTGTAATTGTCCTTTTGTGACCAGCAGAATTTCATCTAGATTCATCTATGTGGTGTAGTGTTTCACAAATTCTTTATGATTCTTTAGTGTTGCATAATATTCTGTTGTGTAAGTGTAGCAATAGGTTCTTTAGCTATTCTCTGTTAATGGACACTTAAGTTGTTTCCAACTTTCTGCTGTTGAAAATACTTGCTATAGTGACCATAGGTGTATATGTATCAATTTTTTATTTCATTAGTACATACACTTAGTCTTGATCTGCAAGTTTGATATTAAAGCTCAGTCTCATCATTTTTCCCTTTGATAATGATTTTTTCTAAATAAAAAGTTTCAGTATTATAAAATGTAGTTATTAAACATTTCACATATTCATAGAATTTTTTTTTTTCACCACATTATCACACCAGATCTTTCCCCTTTCCTTTCCCCACGCCTCCCTATATCCATCGAATTGTGTGACCCTTTAAGCCGTCCCTCCTTTTGGATCCTTATACTTATTTTACAACAAAGGTCTTACACAGTATTTATCTTTATGAGACTAAGTTCTTTAAAAAAATACTGATTTAATTACTAAGTTTGAATATATTGGGTTGGTTTTTTTTGTTTTTTTACACCGAATCTTTCCCAGTTCCTTCTCCCCCATCAAATTGTGCAATCCTGTGATTAACAGACACCCCCCCATCCTAACCTTTCTGTTTCCTCCCCCCCTTGGATCTTCATACTCATTTTACTATAATGGTTTTATACAATATCTGTCATTAGTTCAGTCAGCGTAATGCTCTCCAGTCCCTCCCAAGTTAGGTAGTAATTTTTAAAATCACTGCTCCTGCTTGCTGCGTAGTATTCCATTGGGTAAATGTACCATATTTTCCAAACCATTCAGATGTGGTTGGATATCTGGGCTGTCTCCATGTTCTTGGTTGGTGAATAACCCTGCTATGAACATTAGTGTACAAATCTCTATTTGAGCCTCAGTTCTCATTTTCTTGGGGTACATTCCAAGCAGTAAAATAGCTGGGTCATAAGGAATCTGTAAACTTTAAATTAGAACCAAAAAGTTTGTTTTACTGACAGTATCAGATTTTAAAAGTATTTGTAGGAAACAGTTTTTATAAGAAGCTTTTGTGTAAGTATAGAATATGTTCAAATTAATGAAAGCTCTTGCCCATAGTTAACGTTGGAGAGGATTGCCCAGTATTTGATGGACTCTTTGAGTTTTGTCAGCTCTCAACTGGTGGCTCAGTTGGTAAGTATTCTAGTTTACTCAGATTTAAAAACTGATTAAAGTAGGTTTGTAATTTTTAGCTATTGTTTAAATCAACATTTTTAATAGTACTAGATTTTTATTGAAAAGGTATCAGTATATTCAAGAGTATATTGTCTTAACGCTATTAAAATAAATCAAGCATTTCATTGAACATTATAATTTCTTCTCTTTTCAAGTAGAGATTGTTCCTCTATCTCCCTTCTAGTTTCCAATACTTTCTTTCCTTTTTTGGTTGATTCCTTTATTTAATATTTTTTCTTAGTGGGAAATGAATAGCTGTAGGAAAACGTAGAGAAAATGACTTTTTGTTACTGACTGACTTAGAAAACATTTTATTATGACCTTTTTAAGATCTTTTAAACTTTTGTATATTTTAAACTTTCCTCACATATGGAATACTCTTACCTATAGAACTTTTGTCTAGTTATATCTTAAAAACTTCAGCATTTTTAGAATACACCTTGGCTTATTTCTATTTCTAAGCTGGGGCTGTGAAGTTAAACCGACAACAAACTGATATGGCTGTTAACTGGGCTGGAGGATTGCATCACGCCAAGAAATCAGAAGCATCAGGATTCTGTTATGTTAATGATATTGTGCTTGCCATCCTTGAATTACTAAAGTAAGTTCATTTATATTGATAACTTTGTGCATGGTAAATGTTTTAATAAACAAAAACTATTGTGTGGCTTTGTTTTAAATAGTTAATGGTACATTATCTGTTAATTGATTATAAATCATTGTACAGATACAGGAATGTTGCCCCATTCTTGAATTATGAAGAGTAAGAAATGCATAAAATCTAAAATTATCCTTTATTGTTAGTAGTAGTTTGATGATTCAGGTTTGAATTACAGATTAAGCTAATGAAAAATTATTATATTACAAGGATATCATTTAAAGTTCACTTTTTTGGCTTTGAATATTAAGGGAGTATACCAGTGATAAAATATTAAAGTGATACATGTGGTTTTAAAAAATGCATGAAGTTGATAATTAACCCTTGTTCTTTGCAATGGAAATAGCACACATACTGTCTCTGTCACCACTAGTGAACTCCACAGTTACAGCACAAAAACAACCAGAGAGACAGTGTAGGAACAAATAACTATATTTGGGTGTAAATTAAAGTTTATTGTCATATACTACATAGTAATTTCTCTTGATTTGTTTTTTTTTTTTTTTTATTTTTTTAAATTTTTTTTTTTTTAAATTTTTTTTTGTGTGTGTGTGCATGTACCGTCAAATCAGATCTGACTGGTACAGGAGGATATTGCGCCTCCTTCTCCGGCAGAGTGTCTCGTGGATTCGAACCGTGTTGATTTTTTTTTTTTTTAAATCATTTCTAAAATTGGAGACAAATTTGGATTTCACTTATTCTGTCATGTCATAGGATATTCTTCATTTTGTTTGTTAATCATTATTAGTTTATAGGCTGTTAAAAAAGGCAGCCTGCCAGATTTGTCTTGTGTGCACAAGTTTGTTAATCTTATTTTAGAGAAATAAGAATTATTAGTGTTTTTTGAATGAAGCCTTAAGTATAATTTTTAGTAATTACTACATAGTAAGGTGTGCTATATAAAAACATATTGAACAGGACAGATTTCACAAGAGTGAATACATTTTCAGAACTAGTTTGGGCCCGAAGACGGAATTTAAAAGGTCTGAAATTTATATGTAGCTTGAAATACTTTAATAGTTACTTATGCTGGAAGTGAAAAAGTAAAACAGATCATTAAACATTTTAGAATCAAAGAGTTCAAAAAATATTTTCCTGAGTCTCTTGGTTTTCCCATCTGAAAAAAAGCCAATTTCTTAGTATGATTTCTTATTTTTAGGTATCATCAGAGAGTCTTATATATTGATATTGATATCCATCATGGTGATGGTGTTGAAGAAGCTTTTTATACAACAGATCGTGTAATGACAGTATCATTCCATAAATATGGAGAATACTTTCCTGGAACTGGAGATTTGAGGGTAAGACTGAAATTTTGAATATTATTAAAACAGGTTAGTTATCTTAGGTGGCTGTATTTTTCTTGTTGTTAATTTTAATGTAATTATGGTGATTTGATATGAATTATAACAGCAGAATAAAGTGTAGCTGATTTAGGATATGGTCTTTGCAGTTACTTGCTGTGCATCAGAGGGCTGGACAATGACTACGGATGATAGAAGAAGAATCTATATCTTGTGTTGTGGTGCTAGAGAAGAGTGTTGAATGTACCATGAACTGTCAAGAGAACAAACAGATCTGTCCTAGAGTCAAACCAGGCTGCTCCTTGGAGGCAAGCATTTTGAAGCTGCGACTCACATATTTTGGGCATGTGG
Source organism: Elephantulus edwardii (assembly GCF_000299155.1). Lineage (NCBI taxonomy): Eukaryota > Metazoa > Chordata > Mammalia > Macroscelidea > Macroscelididae > Elephantulus > Elephantulus edwardii. The sequence goes on from NW_006399752.1 coordinate 20,851,861, forward strand.
CAAGGAAGGACATCATGCTTGGAAGGGTGGAAGGACAGTGCAGGAGCTGAAGACTCTGGAGGAGATGGACTGATACCATAACTGGATAAATAACCCAGGATAAAGCAGGGTTCAGACCTGTTGTACACAGCGTCTCTATGAGTCACAGGCTAATTAATGGCACATAACAACAATATAACAGCAGAGAATTTCGTTTTTCTAACTATAAGAAAAAGATTAATGAGGATTTAAGGGACAACTCTTGTTAAGTTGTTTGAACTAATGTTGAAACTTTGCAAAGCATGAAGCATATTCAGTTTGAATCCTCAAAATACACTTATGGGTAGTCTATATTGCTAATTTTAAAGATTAGTAAAATTAAAAAAATGAGGTGTATTACCAGTGTTCTCTTTCATGGTTGTTGTTATGTGCCATCAATTTGACTGACTCATAGTATCCCTGTGAACAAAGGCTCTGAACCTTGCCCTATCTTGAGCCAACCTCACTGCCTCTGACACACCTGACCCCATTGCTGTAGGCACCATATTAGTCCATCTCATCTAGAGTCGTCTTCTGTTTTGACCCTCTGCCCTTCCAAGCCTGATGGCCCTCTTCAAGGACTGGTCCCTCCTGGTAACATGCCCAAAGTATGTGACACAGAGCTTCAAAATGCTTACCTCCAAAGAGCAAAATGATTTCACCCTCTCTAGGATAGACTTTTTCTTCTGGCATTCTATGGTATATTCAGTACTCTTCAGCACCACAACTGAAAGGCATCAATTCTTCCAAAGGATCGATTCTTCCATCCTCCTTATTAATTGTTCAGCTTCAGGTGCGTAGTAAGCAATTGAGAAGAACATGGCCTGAATCAGGCATGCATTAATCTCTAAACTGACATCAAAGCTCTTTTTTCATTTTCTGACTGCTGTTACCAAGAGTGTTTGTTAATTGTAGGCTCAAACAAGATGAAATCCTTAACAACCTCAATTCTTTCTCCATCTTTATGGTGCTCCTTTATGATTAGCTTTGACTAAAAGCCCTATTTATATTGTTTTTATATGCTGTCTAGTCAGCTACAGCTCATAGAGCTCGTGTGAACGAAGACTGAACCTTGCCCAGAACTGTGCCATCTTCACCATCTCTGACACACTTTAGCCCATTGTTACAGTCACTGTCAGTTCATCTCCTGAGGATAGTCATCCTTATGCTTACCCTCCACCTTTCCAAACATGATTTAATTCTCTAAGTAAGGACTGGCCCCTCCAAACAAGATGCCCAAAGTACATGAGATGGAGTGTTACCATCATTGCCTCTAAGCAACATCCTGGTTGCACTTTCTCCACAGAAGACTGATTTGTTCTCTTGACTGTCTATGGACTATTCTATACTGTACAGCACCACAACACCAAAGTATCAATTTAGTGATTGACCAACTTTCATATTCATAGCAAGCCATTGAGAAGAGCGTGGCTTGGATTACATGCACCTTGGTCTTTAAACTGGTATCCTTGCTCTTGAGTACTCTAGGGAGGTCCCTGTGAGGAAAAATAAGGTTGTATTCATAATAAAAATGACTATTTTAAGGTCAGTCCTAAAGTACAATGCTGTTTGTGATAGGCTACTTTCCTCACACATACAAGAAGACAGACATATTAATGCAACTGTTATTCAAATACATGCAACAACAACTGAAGACGAAGAGGAGCAAATTGAGGGTTTCCACCAACTTTTACAGTCTGAAATTGATCAAATCATGCAGCCATTCATTCATAATAGTTGGTGACTGGAATATAAAAGTTGGAAATAAAGAGGAGGAACTGGTAGTTAGAAATTATAGACTTGGTGACAGAAATGAGACTGGAGATCGAGATTGAATTTTATGCACAATGATGTATTCATTGCAAAATTAGTTTTTAAAAAACACAAATGGCGACCATACATGTAGACTTCACCTGGTGGACTACATAGGAATCTGATTGACTACGTCTGTGAAAAGAATCATTGGAGCATATCAGTTTAGCTGTCCCAGCAAGGCTTGGTGCCAACTGTGGAAGAGGCAGACCATCAGCTACTAGTGCACATTCAAACTGAAACTGAAGAAAATTAAGCAAATCCAAAGGAATCAAAATACGACTTTTAAGTCTATCCTGTCCGAATTTAAAACTGTGTTAACAATAGATCCAAGACACTGAACACTAATTATCGAGATAATTGTAGAATTACTTCAAGGATATCATCCATGAAGAAAGCAAAAAGTCATTATTAAAACGAGTGAAAGAAAAGACCAAAATAGATATCAGAAGAGACTCTGAAAATAGTCCTTATGTATACAAATGAGGAGAGAAAGAATATTATAGTTTAACCGTACTTGCTTATTACTTAATCATGTCATGAATCGGGACGTGGAATGTACACTTCCAACCTACATTTTTTTACCTCCTGAGATTTATTAGGCGATGATTTTCCCACAGATTCTGCATGAAGCTCTCAGGAGAAACCTATACATAGATCATGAAGCTATTTTCAAAAGAGAAGAAGGGAATGCTGCATCATTTAAAGTCAGGAATGGTGTGCATCAGAGTTGTATACATTTTCTGTACCTATTCAATCTGTATGCCAAGCAAATTACTTCAGAAGCCAAACTGTGTATAATAATGTAGCATCTGGATTGAAAGACTTGTCAACAACTTGTGTTGTGCAAATGACAGTTTTGCTTGCTAAAGGGGAAGAAGACTTGAAATACTTGCTGTAAAAGACCAAAGACTTCCAGTGTGAATTATACCTCAACTTGACCAAAACAAAAATCCTCAGCATTGAATCCTCCATCATGTTAGAAGGACAGAAAAATTGAAGTTGTCACCAGTATAATTTTATTTGGATCGACAATGAATTCTGCCATCCATAGGATGCTTAAGCATTGCAACTTGCAGTTTGAATTTGTTTTTTAGTTCCTTCAGCTTAGAAATGCTGAGCATATTCAGCCCTTTTGATTTTCCAACTCCAGCTCCATGCACTTTATTTCATTATAATTGTTTTGCCTTGTCTTCCCGAGCTGCCCTTTGAAATCTACCGTTCAGCTCCTTAACGTCTTAATTTCTTCCCTTTGCTTTGGCTTCTCAGCGCTCTAGTGCAATATTCAGAGTCTCTTCTGACATACATTTTGGCCTTTTTTTTCTTCTTTCTTTGTAACGACATTTTGCATTCTTCATGAATAATGTTCTTATTATCTTCCCACACTAGCAAAATCCTACTGAAGATAATATAGAAACGACTAGGACAGTACATTGACGGAGAACTTCCAGAAATACAGGCTAAATTTAATAGTGTTCATGGCACTGAAGACATTATTGCCAGTGTCATATGGATCTTGGCAGAAAGCAATGAGTATCAGAGGAATGTCTTTCTGTATTTCATTGACTGTGCAAAGGCATTTGACTGTGTGGATCATAACAAATTGTGGTTAACCTTGAAAATGGGAATCCCAGAACACTTGATTGTGCTTATGCAAAACCTATACTTGGACCAGGAAGCAGCCATTAGAACAGAGCAGGGAAACACTGCATGGTTCAAAATCAAGAAAGGAGTGTGTCAGGGATGCATCCTGTTTCCATACCTTTATTACCTCTTGCTTGGCTCCACAGTCAATACTCTTGGCACCAGCAGTCAGAAAATCAGAAGATTAATTGCATTGGGAAAATCTGTCAGGGACCTCTTTAGAGTCCTGACAAGCAATGCTATCTGTCTAGAGACTAAGGTGCGGCTAATTCAGTCCATGATCTTCACAGTTACTTGCTATGCATCAGAGAACTGGACAGTGACTAAGGATGACAGAAGAAGAATCGATGCCTTTGGATTTTGGTGTTAGAGAAGAGTCTTGAACAAATAGAAAACAAATAGATCTGTCTTGGAGAGGGTGAAAAAGTTTCCCGTTGGAGGCTAGGATTTTGAAGCTCTGTCCCACATACTTTGGGCACGTGGCCAAGAGAGACTGGTCCTTGGAGAAGGACACCAGGCTTGGAAAAGTGGATGGACAGCTCAGGAGAAAGACCCCGGATGAGATGGATTGATACAGTACTAGGGTTAAAGGGGTTGGTGTGTTGGAATTAGTGAGACTGACTCAGGACAGGGAAGAGTTCAGAGCTGCTGCAAATGGGGTCACTATAGGTTGCAGGCGACTTGACAGTACATAACAACAACAATGAATACCCATAGCAACAGAAGTTAGGAAATCAAAAGATTTGTGTTGGAAAAAATCTGTCACGAATGTCTTAAAGTGCTAAATAACACTTCAGAGAGCAGTAGTGTATGTTTAAAGACTAAGGTGCGCCTTATCCAAGCCATGGTCTTTTCATTTCCTTCTTGTGCATCTGAAAACTGAACAGTAATTAAGGATGACAGAAGAATTTATGCCATTGAATTGTGGTGTTCTGTAAGAATACCAAATATCCCATGGAATGCCAAAAGAACAAACAAGTGTATCTTGGAAGAAGTGCAGCCAGGGTGCTCTTTAGGGGTTTAGGACAAAGAATGATGAAGCATCATCTCACGTCCTTTGGACATGTTTTCAGAAGGGGCCAGTTCTGGCAAAGAACATTCTGATGGGAAAGGTAAAGGGTCAGAAAATGAAAGCACGACTTCCAACAGAATGCATTGACTTCGTGATTATAACAATGGACACTAACAGCTGCGAAATGATAATCATAGTACAGGATTGGGCAAGGCTCAGATCTGTTGTTCGTATTGTTGCTGTGAGTCAGTAATAGTTGACTTGATGGCACATAAGTATGTGACATCAGAATTGAAGGAGACTATCAACAGCCTGCATTTTACGAATGACACAGCTTTGCTTGCTAAAAGTGAGGAGGACATGGAAAGATGCAGAGGATTAAACAGTAGCCTTCAGTCTGGGCTACATGTCACCATCAAGAAAATAAATCCTTAGCACTGGGCTGATAGACAACCTCATAATAGATGGAGAAGAGATAAAAATTGTCAACAATTTCATCTTTCTTGGATCCGTAGTCAGTAGTCAGGAAATCAGAAGACATATTGCATTGAGGAAATCTACTTTCACAAACTCCCAAGTATGCTCAACAGCATTGATGTTAATTTGAAGACTTTTTAAGAGTCACCTGGTCCAAACTATAATCATTTCAGTTACTTACTGTGTAGCTGGGAGTAGAATATTGAAGAAGGGTGACAGAAAAAGAATTGATGACTTTTAATTGTAGTGTTGGAGAAGAGTGCTGAGTACCTCATGGACTATACCAAAAGGACAAACAATATTTCATGGAGAAGGTGCAGACAGGTTCCTCCTTTGAGGCAGAGATAGTGAAATTTCATCTCACAGTTTTTGGGCATGTTGTTAAGAGAACTAGTTCTTAGAAACGGACATCATAAAAAAAAAAGGGCATCATTCATGTATGAAAAGGTGAAGGGTCAGCAAAAGAAGAGAAGACCCTCAATGAGATGGATTGGCACAGTGACTGTAACAGTGGACTTGACTGTTCAGAGGTGATGAGGATGGCACAAGAGTTCACATCTGTTGTTCATAGGGTCACTGAGTTTTCACTGACTCCATGGCCCTTAACAAAAACATCAGGGGGAAGCTTGTCTAACTGTCAAAGGTGGAAAATAGGTGTATGCATCATGGGTATTTTTGCAAAACTTTGTCACTTCACTATTCTTCTGGAAGATAAATGTTTTGGGTCATAGTGGTTAAAGACATCAGCTGCTAACAAAATACATGGCAGTATAGTTCAATGGGAGAAAAATGAGGTAAATGTGTTTCTAATGGGCCTCTTTGAAACCATAAGATTTATCACGCTCTGTTAATACAGGATATCTATGAATTGGAATCAGCTTGATTCCTGTGGGTTAGATTTGGTGGGATTCTTTTTGTGTTATCTGGAAGTTATCCCTCACAGCGATTCCATTTTAGTACAACTACTATAGCAACTATTACTAGGGAGTTCTGGTGGCCTAGTGGCAAGAAGTTGTGTTGCAGTCCCAAAGGCATGTACTTCAAATGCCACCGTCTGCTCTGTGGGAGAAGGATGGGCAATCTCCTCCTGTACAATTAAGTGCCTCTGAAAACGTGCTTGGAGGGTCAGCTATGGGTTGGTTCCAACTTTTTGGTACAAAACAACTACAGCAACCTACAATATGTAGATGAAGATGACACAGCTTTGCTGGCTGAAAGTGAGGAGGACTTGAGGTCCTTGCTGCAAAAGAGCAAGGACTACAGCCTCAATGTAGATTGCATCTCAACATCAAGAAAATAAAATCCTCATTATCAGGACAATAGATGATACATGGAGAAGAGATTGAAGCTGCCAATGATTTCATATACATAAATCCACAATCAATATTATTAGCACCAACAGTCAGGAATTAAAAAAATGTGTTGTATTGGGAAAAATCTGTTGTCAAGGTTCTCTCCAGAGTACTAAAGATGTCAGTGTAATGACTAAGTTGTGCCTGATCCCAGCCATGATATTTTCAGTTATTTACTGTGCATCTGCAAGTTGAACAGTGACTAAGGATGACAAAAGAATTGGTTTCTTTTAGTTGTGGTATTAGAGTTTTGAATATCCCATACTCTGCCAGGAGAACAAACAAGTCTGTCCTGGAGAAAGTACAAACAGTGCTTCTTGGAAGCTAGGATGGTGAAACTCCATCTCACATACTTAGGGCACGTTGTTTTGAATGGCCAGTCCTTAGAGAGTAACACCATGTTTGGTCAGCATAAGAGAGGAAGACCCACAGTGAGATTTCTACTAATACAGTGACACTCAAGTGTATCTGAGATGGCAAAAATGTCACAGGATAGGACAGGGTTCAAATCTGTTTTTCTTAGGGTCACTGTAAATTGTAGTTGGCTCAACAGAACAAAACAGTAAAAACACTTATACTTTAAGGCACCTTAAATGCAGTTCTTGATTGTTGGTGCTTTATTGACTACACAAAGGCATTTGGCTGTGCAAATCACAGCAAAATATGGCTTAACTTTGAGAAGAATGGAAATTCCAGAAAAATTAATAATATTTATGCAACACTCTGTGAACTTGGAGAAAAGATGAAAGTTTTATGTTCAAGACTTTCGCTCATGCAGTCGCTATAGGTCGTCTATGACTCTATGCACTTAACAACAACATACCTAGATCAAGAGGCTGTTGTCCAGCCAGAGCAGGGAAATTCTATATGGTGTAAGTTTTAAAAAGGTGTGTGTCAGGATTGTATCCTTTCTCCAAACCTATGCAGTCTATATGCTGAGCAAATTATTCAAGAATTTGGATTCTATGCAGAAGAATATGGCATCAAGATTAGAGGAAGACTCAGCAGTAGTAACTTCTGTTAACGAAGATGACACAACCTTTCTCGCTGAAAATGAGAACTTGAAGCACTTGTTGCAGAAGATCATATACCTTCAATATGTTTTGCATCTCAACATCAAGAGAACAACAACAAAAAATCTCTGACCTAATTAAGTAGGCAGGCAGCATCATGATAGATTGAGAAAAGATTGAAACTGTCAATAATTTCGTCTTTCTTAGATCCACTATCAATATACTTGGTACCAGCAGTCAGGAGATCAGAAGAGGTATTGCACTGACAAAGGCTGCAGTCAGAGATCCAAATAATTGAGGAGCAATGATGTTAGTTTTAGGACTGACGTATACTTTAAGTCGTGTTTTCACTTACTTGCTATGTTGCTGAGAGCTGGTCAGTGAATAAGGTGGACAGAAGAAGATATGCCTTTGAGTTGTGTTGGAGAAGAGTACTGAGTATCTCATGGACTGCTAAAAAACAAACAGATGTCTTGGAGAAAGTGCAACCAGAGTGCTCCATGGAGGCAAGGATGATAAAGCTACATCTCACATACTTTGGGCATGTTGTTTGTTGCATGGTGGTTGTTATGTGCTGTCGAGTCACTTGTGACTCATAGCGACCCTATGTACAAGAGCCCTAAATGCTGCTCTATCCTGTGCCAACCTCGCCATATCTGACACACTCATTCCCACCACCCCAATCACAAAATCAATCCATCTCATCGAGGATCTTCCTCTCCTGCGCCGTCCTTTTACTCTCCCAAACATGACATCCCTCTCCAAGGACCTCGTTGCAACATGCCCAGAGAATGTCAGACGAAGCTTCAGAATCCTTGACACCAAGAAGCATTCCGGCTTCATCCTCTCCAGGACAAACCTGTTTGTTCTCCTAGCAGTCCATGGTATATTCAACACTCTTCTCCAGCACAACAGCTCAAAGACATAAAT